>NC_036853.1:30267131-30368402 GCF_002910315.2 Salvelinus sp. IW2-2015 | reverse complement strand
AGTACAGTATATACATATGAGTAATGAGTAATGTAGGGTATGTAAACAAAAGTGGCATAGTTTAAAGTGGCTAGTGATACATGTATTACATAAGATGGACAGATGCAGTAGATGTAATAGAGTACAGTATATACATATACATATGAGATGAGTAATATAGGGTATGTAAACATTATATTAAGTGGCCATTGGTGTTAAAGTGGCTAGTGGTACATTTTACATAACTTTCACATCAATTTCCAGTCTATTAAAGTGGGCTGGAGTTGAGTCAGTAATGGTTGGCAGCGCCCACTAAATGTTCATGTGGTGGCTGTTTAACAGTCTGATGGCCTGAGATAGAAGCGTTTTTTCAGTCTATCGTTGTCCCTGCTTTGATGACCTGTACTGACCACGCCTTCGGATGATAACGGGGTGAACAGGCGTGGCTTTGGGTGTTGTGTGTCCTTTATGATCTTTATGGCCTTCCTGTGACCAATCGGCGTGGTGTAGGTGTCCCTGGAGGGCGGGTAGTTTGCCCCCGGTGATGCGGTTGTGCAGACCCTACCTGTGGAGAGCTCTTACGGTTGAGTGGGCGGAGCAGTTGCCGTACAGGCGGTGATTACAGCCCGACAGGATGCTCTCGATTGTGCATCTGTAGAGTTTGTGAGTGCTTTTGGTGACAAGCCGAATTTTCTTCAGCTCCTGAGGTTTGAGAGGCGCTGCTGCGCCTTCTTCACAACGCTGTCTGTGTGGGTGGACCAATTTCAGTTTGTCCGTGATGTGTACAACCGAGGAACTTAAAACTTTCCACCTTCTCCACTACTGTCCTCAGATGTGGATAGGGGGGTGCTCCCTCTGCTGTTCCTGAAGTCCAGAATCATCTCTTTTGTTTTGTTGACGTTGAGTGTGAGGTTCTTTTCCTGACACCACACTCCGAGGGCCCTCACCTCCTCCTGTAGGCCGTCTCGTCGTTGTTGGTAATCAAGCCTACCACTGTAGTGGTCGTTCCGCAACTTGATGATTGATTGGAGGCGTGCATGGCCACGCAGTCGTGGGTGAACAGGGAGTTACAGGAGAGGGCTCAGAACGCACCCTTGTGGGGCCCCAGTGTTGAGGTCAGCAGGGTGGAGATGTTGTTACCGTACCCTCAACCACTGGGGCGGCCCGTCAGGAAGTCCAGGACCCAGTTGCACAGGGCGGGGTCGAGACCAGGGTCTCGAGCTTGATGACGAGTTTGGAGTACTATGTGTTTAAATGCTGAGCTGTAGTCGATGACAGCATTCTCACATAGGTATTCCTCTTGTCCAGATGGGTTAGGGCAGTGTGCAGTGTGGTTGCGATTGCGTCGTCTGTGGACTATTGGGTCGGTAAGCAAATTTGGAGTGGGTCTAGGGTGTCCGGTAGGGTGGAGGTGATATGGTCCTTGGCTAGTCTCTCAAAGCACTTCATGATGACGGAAGTGAGTGCTACGGGGCGGTAGTCATTTAGCTCAGTTACCTTAGCTTTCTTGGAACAGGAACAATGGTGGCCTCTTGAAGCATGTGGGAACAGCAGACTGGGATAAGGATTGATTGAATATGTCCGTAACACACCAGCCAGCTGGGTCTGCGCATGCTCTGAGGACGCGGCTGGGAATGCCGTCTGGGCCTGAGCGCCTTTGCGAGGGTTAACACGTTTAAATGTTTTACTCACCTCGGCTTGCAGTGAAGGAGAGCCCGCAGGTTTTGGTAGCGGCCGTGTCAGTGGCACTGTATTGTCCTCAAAGCGAGCAAAAAGTTATTTAGCCTGTCTGGGAGCAAGACATCCTGGTCCGCGACGGGGCTGGTTTTCTTTTTGTAATCCGTGATTGACTGTAGACCTGCCACATACCTCTTGTGTTGCTGTTGAATTGCGACTACTTTGTCTCTATACTGGGACTTAGCTTGTTTGATTGCTTGCGGAGAGAATAGCTACACACTGTTTGTATTCGGTCATGTTTCGGTCACCTTGCCCTGGTTAAAGCAGTGGTTCGCGCTTTCAGTTTCACGCGAATGCTGCGTCAATCCACGGTTTCTGGTTTGGGAATGTTTTAATCGTTGCTGTGGGTACGACATCGTCAATGCACTTTCTAATGAACTCGCTCACGAATCAGCGTATTCGTCAATATTGTTGTTGGACGCATGCGGAACATATTCCAATCCGCGTGATCGAGCAGTCTTGAAGCGTGGAATCAGATTGGTCGGACCAGCGTTGAACAGACCTGAGCGAGGGAGCTTGTTGTTTTCGTTTTCTGTTTGTAGGCTGGAAGCAACAAAATGGAGTCGTGGTCAGCTTTTTCCGAAGGAGGGCGGGGGAGGGCCTTTATATGCGTTGCGGAAGTTAGTTATAACAATGATCAAGGTTTTACCAGCCCTGGTAGCACAATCGATAATGCTGATAGAATTTAGGGAGTTTTGTTTTCAGATTAGCCTTGTTAAAATCCCTAGCTACGATGAATGCAGCCTCAGGGTGTTGGTTTCCAGTTTACATAGAGTCAGATAAAGTTCGTTCAGGGCCATCGATGTGTCTGCTTGGGGGGGAATATATACGGCTGTGATTATAATCGAAGAGAATTTCCCTTGGTAGATAATGCAGGTCAACATTTGATTGTGAGGAATTCTAGATCAGGTGAACAGAATGACTTGAGTTCCTGTATGTTGTTATGATCACAGCCACGTCTCTGTTAATCATAAGGCATACACCCCGCCCCTCTTCTTACCAGAAAGATGTATGTTTCTCTGTCGGCGCGATGCGTGAAGAAACCAGCTGGCTGCACCGACTCCGTTAGCGTCTCTTGAGTGGGCCATGTTTCCGTGAAGCAGAGAACGTTACAATCTCTGATGTCTCTCTGGAATGTTACCCTTGCTCGGATTTCATAACCTTATTGTCAAGAGGACATTGGCGAGTAGTATGCTACGGAGTGGAGCCGATGTGCCTTCTCCGAAGCTGACCAGGAGACCGCTCTGTACCCTTTTACGGCGTGCTATAGGGTCGCCGGCTGGGATCAGATCCATTGTATTGGGTGGAAGGCAAACACTGGATCGTTTCGGAAAGTCATATTCTGGTTGTAACGATGGTGAGTTGACGTTGCTTTATATTCAGTAGTTCCTCCCGACTGTATGTATGAACCTAAGATTACTGGGGTACCAATGTAAGAATAACACATAAAAAAACAAAATACTGCATATTTTTCACAGGAACGCGAAGCGAGGCGGCCATCTCGTACCAGACGGCGTGAACAGCAAAAGCGCACGCACAGGCCGGGCTCTAGGCCTATGTAGAACCCTGTGTGGGCACTTTTTGCAGATCTGGCAAAAAAAAGGGCCTACTGAAGGCCTGAGATGGAGCTGAACCTCCAAATCACAGCCTCATTCTGGTGAGAAATGACCTATTTGATGTTTAGAATAGCTATGCCAGGATAGGCAAACTGGCGGGTCCACTTTTGAAGCGCCTAGGAACACAACAATTTATTTTTATTTATATATATATATATACACTTGCTGCAAAAAAATAAAGGAACACTTAAAACACAATGTACACTCAAGTCAATCACACTTCTGTGAAATCAAACTGTCCACTTAGGAAGCACACGACATTTGACAATAAATTTCACATTGGTTTGTGCAAATGAATAGACAAAAGGTGGAAATATAGGCAATTAGCAAGAACCCAATAAAGGAGTGGTTCTGCAGGTGGTGACCACAGACCACTTCTCAGTTCTATGCTTCCTGGCTGATGTTTTGGTCACTTTTGATGCTGGCAGTGCTTTCACTCTAGTGGTAGCATGAGACGGAGTCTACAACCCACACAGTGGCTCAGGTAGTGCAGCTCATCCGGATGGCACATCAATGCGAGCTGTAGCAAGAAGGTTTGCTGTGTCTGTCAGCGTAGTGTCAGAGCATGGAGGCGCTACCAGGACATCAGGAGACGTGGGAGGAGGCCTAGGAGGGCAACAACCAGCAGCAGGACCGCTACTCCGCTTTGTGGCAAGGAAGAGCAGGAGGAGCACTGCCAGAGCCTGCAAAATGAACTCCAGCAGGCACAAATGGGCATGTGTCTGCTCAAACGGTCAGAAACAGACTCCATGAGGGTGGTATGAGGGCCGACGTCCACAGGTGGGGGTTTGTGCTTACACCCAACACCGTGCAGGACGTTTGGCATGCCAGTTGGGGTAGAGAACACCAAAGGTTGGCAGAGAGTTGCGGCCAGTTTGACCGATCTCTTGCGGGGGTACTCTATACCATCTACTGCATCTTGCCTATGCCGTTCTGTACCATCACTCATTCATATATCTTTTTGTACATATTCTTTATCCCTTTACACTTGTGTGTATAAGGTAGTAGTTGTGGAATTGTTAGGTTAGATTACTTTATTATTACTGCATTGTCGGAACTAGAAGCATAAGCATTTCGCTACACTCGCATTATTTTAACATCTGCTAACCATGTGTATGTGACAAATAAAATTTGATGGAGATTGTGGCCAAAGCAATTTAGCCAGGGCCAGTTTAGTTGCCTCACTGCAGCCACAATGTTGTCCCCGTTGTCTGTGGTGATACAATACAGTTTATTTTCATCAAGGGCCCAGTCTAGCCATCCCGATTGCAGGGCTTTCGCCAGGTTGTCGGCTGTGTGGGATTCCGGCATGTAGGTTGTTATCAGCGGGATTTCAGTTTCCAGTTTCACTGTCAGGCACATGTAAAGACTCATATTTAAATTTGACCAATGTTCCCTCTAAGCTGCGTGCAGTAGCCTCAGACTGCCATGCAGCGTACCTGTTAGTTAACACTATCAATGTTACCCTTTACTGTGGCAATTGTGATTGAATCAACGCAATATTAGCCACTTTCAATGCAACATACAGAAACAAAACAAACTATGCAAGAGATTTTGTTGTAGGCAGAACGCATCGGAGTAGGATTCTATTGCACAAGACTCAACACAGGCCGGTGTGGCATAACCAATCAGAGCTGCAGTAGGCTTATATTCAAATAGATCATTGCCATATATGGATATGTGCCATTTACTTTGAACTGGACTGTGTTTACAGCTGCGGTCGTGAGTAGATGAGCTTGTTTTGAGATCAAAGCAAGAGCTGCATGTAGCCACGTGTGCACATTTTGTTCATGTTCTTTGCTATTTAACTAGTTATTAGCCCAGTTATAGATCATTTTTAGTCAGCAATAGGGGACTGATTGCTTCCTACAAGAGCACAAAACATGTACGTTTCCTTGAAATTGCTTTGAAAAGCGAGTCAGGTAAAGAGCTTTTTTTTTTGTCTTAAAGGGGCAGTGTTGTATTTTGAGACATTTATTGGTGTCTGCAAAACAGGTTAGTCCAAGTCATCTGGTTCTCCATGGTCGTTAAGTTTGAAACCAAAATGTACCCAAAAATGGGATGTTACTTTTTGTTTTTGCTACGAGAGCCAAAACATTTTCACCTCACTCCTCCGATCTACTGTAGCAATATTAAGGCCAGAGGTGAAGTGCAGTGGACACACGCACCCTATAGACCTTCAAAGATTTTCTCCTATCAGCACCCAGCCCCTGCGCATATAGCGGATTTGCTGATTGTGGCGCATCAAAAGATAGTTAGAAAGAGGAGGAAACATATACAGCTTGATAGACACACTAAATGTCTRTGCAAGTTTGTGCTTTCATGTATACATGTGTGTGTCGTACCAACGAGGTCAGCGGGACCCGTGCCCAGGTTCTCTCCTCGGATGGTGACCTTGGTCCATGAGGTGCCCTCATTGGGCGAGATGCCCGTGACCAGGGGGGGCTGGCGGACACGAGACATGGTAGGTCACGCTGATCGTCACACGTGTGCAGGAACACAGGAAGAATCAGTCAGCAACCTGTGAACATGCCAAGGGGCAGCGGGAGGAGAGGACACACAATACTGGTTATTAACACGGAGACGAGGAGAGACAGACAGTTGTAATGTACAGTTACAATGCATTATTACTTTTTATAAACATACATGTCTTTATAAATGTATTATTATAAGACATTTAATACATCTAAAAAAGGTTTCTAAGAGTTTAAGTAGGAAGGCTACAACTTCTACACACACAGGAGGACATGAAGGTGCTGGTAGGAGCTCCGAGTCTGAGACCAGACGAGAGAGAGAAAAAGGGGGAGGGTAGGAGATCCGAGTCCGAGACCAGACAGAGAGAGAGAAAAAGGGGGAGGAAAGGAAGAATGTAAACCTCGGAGAGAAGGATAAATAAACGTGCTCTCCCTCATCGATTCCACATAACCTACTCAATGTGTGTATGAGACTGTATAGCTAGGCCTAGCCTAACACCTAGAGGAGGTACGTGTAATGTGTATGTAATGATGAGGGAGAACATAGACAGTAAAACGCCAATCACCTGTGTAGACGATATGCCAAYGTGGAAGAGAAATTACACAGGCCAGATACAATTCTGAAAGAAATGTGCAACTATTAGCCTAAGCCTATCAAAAGGAGGAAAGCGGGAGGGAGGAAGGATAGAGGAAAACGGGATAGAAAACGGCATAGATGTGTTATGAATGGATGTGAGAATATCTAAAAAGCCAGTATGAGGGTGTTTTACAKTTTTCGCTGACACATGTGGCAATAAATTGCTACCAGGTCCGGTTGAAAAACCTAACTGCTTTGCAAACACTATATCCAAAACACGTTCCCCACAAACAAGGCAGGAATTCACATGGAACCGAGCAGACAAGCAACCAGGGAACCATGGGTGACRCAGCACCATGGGTGACGCAGCAGATTTGTGGCAACATCATCTCAGAGCATACGTGTAGGCTTGTTGAACAAATCTTTCTATACACTTTAYACAAGTTTAATTAAGAGCTTGTTGCGTAAAGAGATGGGGGTCTGTAAACTCAAATAAAGAATAGGAATATTTGTCACATGCTTCGTAAAAAACAGGTGTAGACAAATAGTGTTTTTTTTTTTTTTTTGGGATAAATAGTAACACAAGGAATAAATACACAGTGAATACAAATAACAATAATGAGTAAGAATAACATGGCTGTATACAGGAAGTACCAGTACCAAGTCGATGTGCAGGGGTACTTGGTAATTGAAGTGCCTTCAGAAAGTTAAGTAGTGGATCACATATCTGTGTCCCCATGTGAAAGCTTTTTGGGTACATTTTTTTTTTGCATAAATCTAAGTAGCCAATCATTCTGAGCATTTAATTGATTATTGACCAACGAGGTTGAGGTTAGGGAGTGAACTAAGACAGAGCAATACTCTGAAAAGCAGTGTCCTTCCGAGATGGACTTATACAGTGCCTTCAGAAAGTATTCATACCCCTTGACTTATTCCACATGTTGCTGTTTTAAAGCCCGATTTTTTTTTCTCACCCATCTACACACGTTACCGCATAATGCATTGTTTCCCAAACTCGGTCCTCGGGGCCCCAAGGGGTGCAAATTTAAGTTTTTGCCCTAACACTACATAGCTGATTCAAATGATCAAACCCGGATGATTAGTTGATTATTTGAATCATCTGTGTAGTGATAGGGCAAAACAAAAAAACGTGCACCCCATGTGGTCCAGAGAACCGAGTTTGGGAAACCCTGCCATAACGACTAAGTGAAAACACGTTTTTAGAAATTGTAGCAAATTTATTGAAAATGAAATACAGAAATCTCATTTATTGTACAGTACATAAGTACTCACACCCCTGAGTCAATACACGATAGAATCACCTTTGGCAGCTGCGAGTCTTTCTGGTTAAGTCTCGAAGAGCTTTGCACACCTGGATTGTAAAAAAATTCTTCAAACTCTGTCAACCCACTCAACTACGGCCCCCGTCGATGTAGTCCACAATCATCTCCTTGGTCTTGCTGACATTGAAGGAGATGCTGTTGCCCTGGTCCACACTGCCAGGTCTCTGACCTTGCTATAGGCTGCCTCATCGTAGTCCGTGATCAGTCCTACCACTGTCATGTCGTCAGCAAACTTGATGATGGTGTTGGAGTCATGCGCAGCCACACAGTCATGGGTGAACACGGAGTCCAGGAGGGGACTAAGCACACACCCTTGACTCAAAGGGGATGTAACTCATGTAGCATAACCCCCGCTGTCTTGTGCTTGTCAGAGGAAATCTAGGGGCAGGGGCATCTGACATGGAGAAGATAAGAGGTTAACAGGCCTTAAACAAGCCCCTCATCTGTCATTCATCTAGCCCATATGTTTAGGGTGGGAGTTGGAGTGGAGGGGGAATATAAGGGTGAGTGYGTCTTCTTCTGCATAAAATGTCTACGACTGTTGTGTTACCTCAACAGGAGTGTTTATATCCCTGTCTTGGGAATACATGTGAAGAGACACACACACACAGAGGCTGGACAGAACGACAGCTCTGCTCGGTTGCGTGCGAGGGGCCGAGCTGGCGCTGTGTGGTCTGTGTGTATGTGAGAGAGCATGTGGAGGGATCTGTGCTGCGGAGCAGTCTGGGTAGTGTGTGTGTGTGTGTGTGTGTGTGTGTGTGTATGTATATGTGTGGTCTGGGTGTGTGGTCTCTGGCTCGGGCCTGGGGAGAGCCTGTTGACGGCTGGGATGAGAAAAGAGCTGCTGTGTTTACTTTACTCTGGGGGCCATGCATGGACATGGGAACACAGCCCAAACCCCTCCGTTCTGTAACACACACACCCTTCACTGGAAGTAAGGGGTCTAGTCCGAACCATGAAAAACGTCCCCAGACCATTATTCCTCTTCCACCAAATGGTATATATGGCACTTTGTATTTTGGCAGGAAGTGTTCTCCTGGCATCTGCCAAATCCAGATTTGTCCGTCGGACTGCCAGATGGTGAAGCGCGATTCATCACTCTAGAGTAGAGGTCGATTGATTATGATTTTTCAACGCCGATGCCGATTAAATCGGACGATTTTTAAAATGTATTTGTAATAATGACAATTACAACAATACTGAATGAACACTTATTTTAACTTAATATAATACAAAAATAAAATCAATTTAGCCTGAAATAAATAATGAAAGATTTTCAATTTGGTTTAAATAATGCAAAAACAAAGTGTTGGAGAAGAAAGTAAAAGTGCAATATGTGCCATGTAAGAAAAATAACGTTTAAGTTCCTTGCTCAGAACATGAGAACATATGAAAGCTGGTGGTTCCTTTTAACATGAGTCTTCAATATTCCCAGGTAAGAAGTTTTAGGTTGTAGTTATTATAGGACTATTTCTCTCTATACGATTTGTATTTTTTTTTTTTTATATCTTTGACAATTGGATGTTCTTATAGGCACTTTAGTATTGCCAGTGTAACAGTATAGCTTCCGTCCCTGTCCCGGCTCCTACCTGGGCTCGAACGAGGAACACATCGACAACAGCCACCCTCGAAGCAGCGTTACCATGCAGAGCAGGGGACAACTACTCCAAGTCTCAGAGCAAGTGATGTTTGAAACGCTATTAGCGCACACCCTCTAATAGCTAGCCATTTCACATCGGTTACACCAGCCTAATCTCGGGAGTTGATAGGTTTGAAGTCATAAACAGCAGAGCTGCTGGCAAAACGCACAAAAGTGCTGTTTGAATGAATGCTTACGAGCCTGCTGGTGCCTACCATCGCTCAGTCAGACTGCTCTATCAAATCATAGACTTAATTATAACATAATAACACACAGAAATACGAGCCGTAGGTCATTAATATGGTCGAATCCGGAAACTATCATCTCGAAAACAAAACATTTATTCTTTCAGTGAAATACGGAACCGTTCCGTATTTTATCTAACGGTGGCATCATAAGTCTAAATTATCCTGTTACATTGCAAACCTTCAATGTTATGTCATAATTACGTAAAATTCTGGCAAATTGCTCGCAACGAGCCAGGCGGCCCAAACTGTTGCATATACCCTGACTCTGCGTACAATGAACGCAAGAGAAGTGACACAATTTCCCCTGGTTAATATTGCTGCTAACCTGGATTTCTTTTAGCTAAATATGCAGGTTTAAAAATATATACTTCTGTGTATTGATTTTAAGAAAGGCATTAATGTTTATGGTTAGGTACAGTCGTGCAACGATTGTGCTTTTTTCGCAAATGCGCTTTTGTTAAATCATCCCCCGTTTGGTGAAGTTGGCTGTCTTTGTTAGGAAGAAATAGTCTTCACACAGTTCGCAACGAGCCAGGCGGCCCAAACTGCTGAATATACCCTGACTCTGTTGCAAGAGAAGTGACACAAAGAAATTCATGTTAGCAGGCAATATTAACTAAATATGCAGGTTTAAAAATATTGTGTATTGATTTTAAGAAAGGCATTGTGGAAATCTGTGGAAGTCCAAATTTGAGATTTTTGGTTCCAACCGCCGAGTCTTTGTGAGACGCAGAGTAGGTGAACGGATGATCTCCGCATGTGTGGTTCCCAACGTGAAGCATGGTGGGTGTTGTGATGGTGTGGGGTGCTTTGCTGGTGACACAGTCTGTGATTTATTTAGAATTCAAGGCACACTTAACCAGCATGGCTACCACAGCGTTCTGCAGTGATACGCCATCCCATCTGGTCTGTGCTCAGTGGGACTATCAATTGTTTTTCCAACAGGACAATGACCCAACACACCTCCAGGCTGTGTAAGGGCTATTTGAGTGCTGCATTAGATCACCTGACCTCAACCCAATTGAGTTGGTTTGGGATGAGTTGGACCGCAGAGTGAAGGAAAAGCAGCCAACAAGTGCTCAGCATATGTGGGAACTCCGTCAAGACTGTTGGAAAAGCATTCCAGGTGACGCTGGTTGAGAGAATGCTAAGAGTGTGCAAAGCTGTCATCAAGGCAAAGGGTGGTTACTTTGAAGAATATAAAATATATTTTGATTTGTTTAACACTTTTTTGGTTACTACATGATTCTATATGTGTTATTTCAAAGTGTTGATGTCTTCACTATTATTCTGCAATGTAGACAATGGTAAAAATAAAGAAAAACCCTTGAATGAGTAGGTGTATCTAAACGTCTGACTGGTACTGTAAATGGCACTCTATCGTTCTCTCTGTCAGTTTCTTCTGATCATTCTTGTTGTTAAATCCTGTGTTGTTTATCAAACATCTGCCTACTCATTGGCCACATGACTAGTGCTTAAGCATTCTCTCCCTCCCTTTCTCCCTCGCTTCCTCCCTTCCTGCTTATGTTCTAATTGGGCTAAAATGGCAGGTTTATTTTACTTGGAGAGGGACTTATAAACAAAGTGACTGCCCCTCCTCTATTTGGTAACTCTGTCACCTCAGAGCCTAGGACTGAGCAATAGGACCAGAGCTGACAGGCTCAGGGAGAAAGGAGCTCTCTGGCTAGGCAAAACTGTAGCCTTGCGTTCCAAATGGCACCCTATTCCTAATATATTTTAACCAGAGCCCTATAGTTGTGCACTGGCCTATAGGAAGTTGGGTGCCATTTTAAACACAGCTGTAGAATGGGCTGAATATGAGGAATAGCTTGCTTCATAGGAAGTATACTGTATATTTATACTATAACAGATGAAAATCAAATAAGCCTAGGCCCTAGGACATTTACTACAGCACACTTTAAACAATATATACCCCACACTCACAATGCCAGGACACTGTTCTGTTTCAGAAAGAGGCATATGGAAGCTACCCAGATAGCACATAATGTTCTGAGAACCATATGTTTCTTTATTGGAATTTCAGCATAACATTTCCTACAGGTTTCCTCAATGTTCTATTTAAAGTAATGTTCTCAAATTGTTCTGAGAACGTTAAGAAACAACATTCTTCTGTGGGAATTTCTATTTAAAGTCATGTTTTAGAACATTAAGAAAACTTTCCATAAAAACCACAAGAAACATTTTTTGTAACTTTCGAAGAATGTTTCCATTCCATTCTCAGCGTCAACAAAACTCTATCTTCCTAAGTGTGTTCAGGTGTGTTGGCCGCACCCACTAATTTGCCATACTTGATCTTAATGATTGCTTGATTCCGTTCTCAAAATGTTAATAACGCCTCCCTGGAAAACTTTCAGGAAATCCCAGTAAAACGTTCTCAGAACCTCCCTGCAACCCCCCAAAAATGTAGGCTCCCAGAACAGGCAAATTTTCATTTCCGTTGTCATAACGTTTAAAGAACATTCCGTTTTACCGTTCAGGAAACGTATGGCTTCGTTCCCAGAACCAAAGGGAAACCAAAAACTTATGTTCCCACAACTTCCAAGGCAGTGTGACTGATAATCAGTCTGTCATATTAGCCCCCCTCTGAGAGCCTGTAGGGTGCAGTGTGGGTTTTATGGGTTTGGCTGATTTCCCCCTGCTGTTTAGGCTAAKGCACTGGRTRGGGGGGGGGGGGGGGGGGGGTATTCACACGAAAAGGGAGTGACTGTACTTACTGCTCCCAAATGTAGCCCTGAAGTTGTTTATTTAGGTCATCTATTCCTAAACTTTCGGACTTACAACTTCCAGCATGAGTCCCCCCTCCTGCTACAGAAGGAATGAGTCACTGTGAGAAGGACCTGTGGCGTAGAGGGGGGTTTGAGAGGGTGGAGGAGGGTCAGAGAGGCATCCCCTTGGCTCTCAGGGGGATATCCCTGCTGGAGACAGTACTGGGCTGTTTACAAACAAATCCCCAAAATAAATCCTGATACTCGCTCACGTTACACACATAACTGTCCTGCTCATTCTGAGCCAGATACTGGGTAGTGTAGAGGTCGCCTTTGCTCTGGTCTGAGCTCTATGCTTGTTCTCTTCTTCTCAGCTCCCCATGTGGGAGTGATTGACAGGTGAGAGGGGGTTAGGTTGAGTGTGTGTGTGTTATGTGTTATGGTCTGGGCTAGGGGCACAAAGGGACCCTTTCAGACATATCCGTCTGCCCCCCACACTGCCACCCCATCAGTGCTGCTACCACTAAGCCTCTCCCAGTACCCCACACTAACACTCCAGTCAGCCCCCAACATTAAACAAACACCAGATTCCATCAAAGAGCACCCTCAGTCTGAATACACAGAGCTGGCCAAACATCACGGCCCTGGTATGACTGGCCCTGATCTCTGATCTGACAGACCAGCGATTTTAAGAAACCATTCCTCACTCCAAACTCACACCAGAACTCATACAGACTGCTTTGAACTGACTCTCAGTTGCAGACTGGCAGGGGACAGAGAGAATGCTGCCAATAGTTTAACAGAGAACATCAGTTAGGCTACACTCTGTCGGATTTGTGCATTAAAGGAAAAGTAAATGTGATCAATTAAAGTTCAGAAGACTGAACTAGGCTAATACATTGGAACATTTGTTACTCGTTTCAGGAAACTAGGCGTATGTCGCACGTCACTACTTCACAGGAGAGGCATTTGAATGTTTTTTTGGGCAGAAATGCCATCTGGAACATGTGAACTTTCAGGTGCCTTAATAACAAACTTGTATGCCATCTGTAAATACAAGCTTTAAATTACGAGCCTAGTTAGTTTAGCCACGGAAAAAGAGAGCAACCTTCCCGCTATCCATGATTGGCTGAGATAATGGATGGGCTGGACATGCCGAGAGATGAGTTCGGATTGGTCTGCCATGTAGCACACGTCTGTCTACAACATAAGCTGCTCAGTATCTATAGGCAATCATTTCTAACGCGTTTTTTTTGAAAGACGCTCTCCACTTTCTGGAGTTTTGAAATCAGTGGAATGTCCGGTGGAAGCAGAGCATGACAGCTAAGGAGAAAATGCTGGTGTTTGATTGCAAATATGCGGAGGGAGTCGAAAAGAGACCACACAGACTGTTGCCTAAAACAGCTGTATCTGGGTTACATCTTCAAACTAAGGTCAACCATGGCATCCATGACAGATAGGAAGAAGTGTTCATCTATGTATTCGGGTAAGAGATTCTAGCTAGCTACATTTTCAGAAACTATACATTTCTAATTTTGTCAGAAAGTCATTTTTATTGCAAGTTAAAGCGTGCTGTTAGCTAGCTAGCTAAAGTTACRTGTATGATCTGTGTAGGAATATTATTCGTATCTCAGAGCTATTTGCATGGCTAGTTATAGCCTAATGCTTGCTAGCTAGCTGGCTAGTTAGCTAACATTGAACCTAGTTGGTTAGTTTTAGCTACCAGCAGATTCATATATGGTAGTAACATCATGAGTTGGGATTATGGTTCATTGTTTAGCTAGCTAGCTACATGTCTAAACAAAAGACTCCACTATGCAAGTAACCATTTCACTGTACCATTTACACCTTCTGTATCCTGTGCATGTGACAAATAAACTTTGATTTTAATATAGTGTGTATTTACCAGAGACGGGAATGTGAAGAACATGACCTGCACCAAAGTCATATTAGGATATAACATAAGGCCTACGAGACAGTATCCAAGTTCTAAAAATCTGCGGTAGAGTGCCCTGCTTTCATCACATACAACCATAAGCTATTTTCTGTAATTAGCTCACCATTAACTTGTAAATAATAATATTGTGAATTTATTTTTCTGTAATAATGAATACAAATTAGTTCAAGTTAAGACAGTGTCAGCTTATGACATGGTCATTATTTGAACTGGCTAGTCAGCTAGCTAACTAACAAGCTAGAAACAAACCAAAACATTATTTAGAAAGTAACTTTAGTTGCTTGGTTTGCTGGATTGACATATACTAAATTCATTTTTAAACGGATGGGTGTTTTGGTGTTAAAATACACCCGTTATGCTATTCTAGGGCACAAGGCTGCTGATGTCATGTAGCCTGTCGTTTTTGTGTTTATACTTTTTCATAACGACAAGTTTGATGTCGGATGACAATAGAATGTACATGATGTCACAGCGATAACTGTCTACAGACATGTCGATAGACGTAGTATATATCAGGCTTTAGGTCTTGAAATCTTCGGTTGTTAAGTACAATACCGTACTCACTTTGTTAAACACCTGGCCTCACATGTGAATCCTTAAAGAGATGGGTGGGGCTAAGGCTTAAGAGGTGGTGAAGGATGCTGAATGGGTGTAGACAAAGAAGAGCTCTCCAGTAGGTGTACCAAAACATTCAAGGGCCATTTTTCTAAAGAGCGGTTACAAGTTAATCAACTTTCAATACCGAATTACTTTACCATTGTTCCTCAACTGTAGTGTATGATACACAATTTTCTAGCTCGGAGTATCTACTTTTATCCAATGTAAAAAACACCATTTCAAATGTTGCTAATAAGACCAAATCGAGCCAGTCGGTCACATTTTATTTACACTGAACAAAAATATAAAGTCAACATGTAAAGTGTTGGTCCCATGTTTTTTTAATTTAATTTTTTTTAAACCTTCATTTAACTAAGCCAGACATGCTTTATCTACTCATTTGCTGGATGCAGGGTTCAACARAGTTCAAGTGAAGGTCAAGCAAATCATAGAGAAAGCAGACTGTATTGCAATCATCTCTGATGGGTGGTCGAATGTTCGTGGGCAAGGAATAATTAACTACATCATCTCCAACCCCCATCAGTATTCTACAAGAGCACAGACACAAGGAACAACAGACACACCAGTCTCTACATTGCAGATGAGCTGAAGGCAGTCATCAATGACCTTGGACCATAGAAGGTATTTGCATTGGGGACAGACAATGCTGCGAACATGAAGGCTGCTTGGTCTAGTGGAGGAGTCCTACCCTCATATCACACCCATTGGCTGTGCTGCTCATGCATTGAATCTGCTCCTCAAGGACATCATGGCACTGAAAACAATGGAAACACTCTACAAGAGAGCCAAGGAAATGGTTAGGTATGTGAAGGGTCATCAAGTTATAGCAGCAATCTACCTCACCAAGCAAAGTGAGAAGAATAAGAGCACCACATTGAAGCTGCCCAGCAACACCCGTTGGGGTGGTGTTGTCATCATGTTTGACAGTCTCCTGGAGGGGAAGGAGTCTCTCCAAGAAATGGCCATGTCACAGTCTGCCAATATGGACAGCACCATCAAGATGATCCTCCTGGATGATGCATTTTGGGAGAGTGGTAAGCAGCCTGAAACTCCTGAAACCTATAGCAGTAGCCATTGCACGGACTGAGGGAGACAATGCCATCCTGTCTGATGTTCAGACTCTGCTTGCAGATGTAAGAAAATAAATCCGTACTGCCCTTCCCACTTCACTGTTGCTACAAACAGAGGAAACTGCAGTTCTGAAATACATCAAAAAGCGTGAAGACTTCTGCCTGAAGCCTATACACGCCGCAGCGTACATGTTGGACCCCAAGTATGCTGGCAAGAGCATCCTGTCTGGTGCAGATGTAACGGATGTGAAATGGCTAGCTAGTTAGCGGTGGTGCGCGCTAATAGCGTTTCAATCGGTTACGTCACTCGCTTTGAGACCTTGAAGTAGTGGTTCCCCTTGCTCTGCAAGGGCCGCGGCTTTTGTGGAGCGATGGGAAACGATGCTTCGTGGGTGACTGTTGTTGATGTGTGCAGAGGGTCCCTGGTTCGCGCCCGGGTCGGGGCGAGGGGACGGACGTAAAGTTAAACTGTTACACAGAGATCAACTAGGCCTATGGTGTCATCACTACCGTGTCTCGTCACCTTGGCCTGAATGAGGGCAAGGTTCTTGGCAGTCTGCCGAAGTACACTTTCAAGCAAGGGCTTTGGGACGGAGATCTAAAGTCGTACCAATATATGTCATCAGCCACCTGGTGGAAGGGACTTTGTGGATCTGAGGCTCTTTCCCCTGTTGCCTCCATCATCCTCCAAATCCCACCAACATCAGCCGTCTCAGAGCGTAACTTGTTTGGGAACACACACACACACCAAAGCACGCAACAGGCTGACCAATACAAAAATTGGTGGCCATCCGGGCAAGTTTTTGCCTTTTTGAGCCGTACAACGAGCCATCCTCAACAAGGTTGGAAAGTGACAGTGAAGATGAGGCCTCAGTCTGATGTTCAAGAGGTGGACATTGAGGAGGTCCACGGAGAAGACATGGAAGCCCGAGAGGAAGACAACCAAAGCTTTAGTTTCTAGACTATCATTTTACAGATATATGTTGAAAACGTTTTTGGGAGATGCGATGGATCATTGGGGATCATTTAATATTCCCTTTATTTTGTTGTTCAGTGAAATCATCCCATGTGAAGAGTCAAATCATTTAATTAAAGTTCAATTCGTAACTAAATTGGTTTGATTTCTATAAGTTTTTAATCATTTGCAATTATGTCTACTTATGATAAGGTAAAATGTTTATGTTTCAGTCTATGGTAGATATATATCCAATGCAAAAAAATCTACATTTAAAATGGTATTAATATTAATTTGCATATATTCCCGTTAATTCCCATATATTCCCATGGAAATGTTCCACCACTGAATATTCCCCAAAATGTGCAACCCTAAAAAGGCAGGCATAAGCTACGGATAATGAACACAATTGCATTTTATGTATGGCATTTGAATGCACAGATATATCATGAAGAGATCCTGAAGCCCATTGTCATGCCATCACTTCATGTTTCAGCATGATATTGCATGGCCCCATGTTGCAAGGATCTGTACACAATTCCTGGAAGCTGAAAATGTCCCAGTTCTTCCATGGCCTGCATATTCATTAGATACAGTATGTCACCTATTGAACATGTTTGGGATGCTCTGGATCGACGTGTATGACAGCGTGTTCCAGTTCCCGCCAATATCCAGTACAGCCAATGACGAGGAGTGGGACAACATTCCATAGGCCACAAACAACAGCCTGATCAACTGTATGCGAAGGAGAAGTGTCGCGCTACATGAGTCAAATGGTGGTCACACCAGATACTGACTGGTCTTCTGATCCACGCCCCCACCTGTTTTTAAAGTATCGGTGACCAACATGTAAACAGAAGCAGAGTGGTGGTCAAGCTGAGAGGTTGTGATGGTCAGAGAAGACTGGGTGGAAGGGGAGAGCTTTTAGTTTTGTATGTATTCCCAGATCGAATCCCTGAGCTGACAAGGTAAAATAATTGTTGTTCTGCCCCTGAACAAGGCAGTTAACCCACTGTTCCTAGGCCATCATTGTAAATAAGAATTTGATCTTAACTGACTTGCCTAGTTAAATAAAGATCAAATTAAAAAATTGCAGTGGTATTCATGTTTTTGGCAGACAGACATTCGTTGTCAAATCCGTTGGCCAGTCAGCACTTCTCAGCCAACTCCAATACAGGACAGTAAGAGAGTAACCAATCCCAACACAGTACAGTGAAAAGGTCCAGGAGAGGACCAGAATGGAGCAATAAGGGGTCCGGCATCCGGGTTTAGTTCCCTCTATCCCCTCTGTCTCACTCTCTTCTCCCGTTTGTTGTCCTTTGGCCGGTTCTCTGTTTGTTGGTCTCAAATTGGACTTTTAAGATCTAACTTCTCCTCTCAGAATCCTGGCTAAATAAACCGAATTTGAAATGTGGGCGCATGAATGCAGGCTGATGTTTATAGAGAGCTTAGGATGTGGAGACAGACAGCCATAGAATGAGATTCCACGGGGAGTCAGGGTTTAAACCTTGGTAATGCCGTGTCACAAGTACAGTAACTAATATTTACATACAAAAACATGGCTCATGATGAGCGTGAGAATAAGGACTAGGGACCGATTACCAGGATGTGTACTCAGAGCATGCGTGGACCAAATGGCAAGTGTCTTCAATTACATTTTTTTCCAGACCGAGTCTGTAATACCTACATGTTTCAATCAGACCACCATAGTCCCTGTGCCCAAGAAAGCGAAGGTAACCTGCCTAAATTACTACCGTCGGTAGCCACCATGAAATGCTTTGAAAAGCTGGTCATGGCTCACATAAACACCATCATCCCAGAAACCCTAGACCCACTCCAATTCATGGGTCCTCAGATCCTCAAAAAATATACAGCTGCACCATCGAGAGCATCCTGACTGGTTGCATCACTGCCTGGTATGGCAACTGCTCGGCCTCCGACCGCAAGGCACTACAGAGGGTAGTGCGTACAGCCCAGTACGTCACATGGGCCAAGCTTCCTGCCATCCAGGACCTCTATACCAGGCAGTGTCAGAGGAAGGCCCAAAAAATTGTCAAAGACTCCAGTCACCCAAGTCATAGACTGTTCTCTCTGCTAGAGCAAGCGGTACCATAGTGGCAAGCTGTACCAGAGCACCAAGTCTAGGTGCAAAAGGCTCCTTAACAGCTTCTACCACCAAGCCATAAGACTGTTGAACAACTGATCAAATGTCCACCCGGACTATTTACATTGACACTCACTCCCCTTTGTTTTTACACTGCTGCTACTCGCTGTTTATTATCTATGCATAGTCACTTTACCCCTACCTACATGTACAAATTACCTTGACTAACCTGTACCCCCGCACATTGACTCGGTACCGGTATCCTCTGCAGGACCGAGTTAGGAAAACCCTTCCTTAAAGCAGAAACCACTGATGAGAAAGTGCCACAAAAATATAACCCGCCACTGCATTCCACCAAAACAAACAAGCAGGGGCCGGCCGGGCCACCCAACATTTTCAATTAGAGCCAGAGAGGGGGCAGGAAACAGCCCTGTGTCCCCCGCAGGGAGATGGGTGGAAGTCAGGGGTGAGGCAAGGGGTCTTCAAGGCTCCAACCAGAAAGAGGCTCAGCGACAGCTTAGCACTAATTTCCTGTGATATGCTGTGTGTCAATCACAAAGAATCCCTCAAAATAATACAGTAGGCCTTATTGATATAGGCTTGCACACCCACACGAAAATATTTCCTGTAAAATGTACAGCAATTTACTGGCAGCAATTGGCCAGCAAGTTACTGAAATGTATTTCACGGTACAGCTACTGTAATCCATTTTAGGATAATCCATTTTACAGTACCAAAAWTTTTACTGTAATCTAATTTATAGTACATTACTGGAATTACCCATGCTGCGGCATATTACCCAGTGTTCTTTGCAAGTTTTCATTTTTCACATAGAAATGTTGGTAATTTAGTAGGCGCTCTTGTCCTTAGCAACTTACAGTCAGTGCAATCAACCAAGGTTGATAAAAAATGTTAAAAAACATTAGTCATAGCCAGTGTTTTCCAATAAAGCCGGCTGTCGGCTAATCAGGAGGTTCCTGAATCATTTTAAGTCAGCTACATTTTCTATTTCACTACTTTTCCTTTAAAAAGTTTCAAATTGCTAGTCCGCCAAGCCTTCTCCTGCTAGAATGAATAATATGCATCTTCTAGTGATCTATTGATGGAATAGGCGCCTGTCAGTCAAAGTAAGTGATGACAGTGAGCCAATTACAGCAAAAATCCAAATAAACTCATAGAAACGCATTGGGCTTAATTTTGGATTTAAACCTGTCAACTGCCTTCCCGCCTTTGGGACAACGACTCCCATCGTTAGGACAGAGACATTAGCATTTTGTCATTATATACAGATCCCTCGTCGCTGTCAATTTTTATTATTTTTTTTACACAGAGGGAGAGAGCATGAAGCTTGTGAATTTGCACATCCCATTAAATGTAGGCCTAAGTGGTAACGATGAGTCGAAATCCACAACTTAGCCTAAATATTGTTTTCTGACACATTGATTTATTTCCTTTTGCGTGTTTCACATAGCCAGCCACGCAGAGTCGTGTCGCACAGTAGGCTATTTACTCTGCGTTGGTTGACAATCATGTGATTATTCCATAAGGGCATACACAAAATGCAAGAATAACAGATCCTTTAATAAAACACAGAGAGGGGAAACACTGAGAAGTACCTATATTACTGTTAGTCTTCATTTTCCAGTTGTTGTTTAACATACTGTATTCCTAGGTGTGATAACAGCAGAGGGCTTAAGTTTCATTAAGTGTGTGATACCTTAAGCTGTAGAGAAGAAAGGTTCAAAGCTGCCTGTTCAGTCTCTCTCTCCTTGCCCACTGCTCCATCTGAAACAGCACACCAGTGTGCAGTATTTGAGGACACACACACACACATCAACAACGTCTATGCTCTGACCTTTCACCTCTGAGGGTAACACAGTAGGGGTAATGTTCCTCTACCAATTACATGACCCCCTCAACACTGACCTGACACAAAACATTATAAATTAAGACAGTGCTTGCCTATCTGCAACACTTAGGCCTAGATCAGTTTGATGATATCAAAGATTTAAAAAATCATACAAGAAGCTTACACAAAATGTAGGCTATTGCAAAGTCTCATTTAGATTTAAAAAAAATGTATCCAAGGAGACTGAAGCACTAGGGTAACAAAGAGCTGCATAGTTTCAAGACACTGACCTTCTATCAGCAATATGCTGCTGTAGTGCAATTCCATGGTAACAACATTATGCTTAGACTCAGTTCACTTTAAAATATGTAAGCCAAACAAAAACCATTGATTTAAAAGTTTAACAAACCATAAACTGTATGAACAAGGACAAATTTGAACAATTTCCACAGAAAATGTTACAAAAACAAATTTAGTGGAAGAACTGTACAGATGCAAACAGTCCGGGTTGCCATTTGAGTAATTGTTCAGCAGTCTTATGGCTTGGGGATAAGAAGCTGTTAAGGAGCCTTTTGGACCTAGACTTTGCACTCCAGTACTGCTTGCCGTGCGCTAGCAAAGAGAACAGTCTAAGACTTGGGTGACTGACGTTTTTGACAATTTGTTGGGCCTTCCTCTGACATCGCCTAGTATAAAGGTCCTGGATGGTAGGAAGCTTGGCCCCAGTGATGTACTGGGCCGTACGCACTACCCTCTGTAGCGTCTTAGGTCGGATAACGAGCAGTTGCCATTGCAGGCGCTGATGAAACCGGTCAGGATGCTCTCGATGGTGCAGCTGTAGA
Source organism: Salvelinus sp. IW2-2015 (assembly GCF_002910315.2). Taxonomy (NCBI): domain Eukaryota; kingdom Metazoa; phylum Chordata; class Actinopteri; order Salmoniformes; family Salmonidae; genus Salvelinus; species Salvelinus sp. IW2-2015. The sequence continues at coordinate 30,346,668 of NC_036853.1, read as the reverse complement.
ACTTTTTGAGGATCTGGGGACCAATGCCAAACCATTTCAGTCTCCCTAGGGGGAAAAGGCGTACAGGAAGGGACTAAGCACGCACCTGAGGGGCCCGCATGTTGAGGATTAGCGTTGGAGACGTGTTGTTGCCTACCCTTACCACCTGGGGCGGCCCGCAAGGAAGTCCAGGATCCAGTTGCAGAGGGAGGTGTTTAGTCCCAGGGTCCTTAGCTTAGTGATGAGCTTCGTGGGCACTATGGTATTGAACGCTAAGCTGTAGTCAATGAACAGCATTCTCACATAGGTGTTCCTTTTGTCCAGGTGGGAAAGGGCAGTGTGGAGTGCGATTGTGATTGCATCATCTGTGCATCTGTTGGGGCGGTATGCGAAGTGGAGTGGGTCTAGGGTTTCCGGGATGATGGTGTTGATGTGAGCCATGACCAGCCTTTCAAAGCACTTCATGGCTACCAACGTGAGTGCTACAGTGCGGTAGTCATTTAGGCAGGTTACCTTCACTTTCTTGGGCACAGAGACTATGGTGGTCTGCTTGAAACGTAGGTATTAGAGACTGAAAATGTCAGTGAAGACACTTGCATTTAGCCCATCTGATAGGCTTGCGTCACTGGACAGCTCACGACTGGGTTTCCCTTTGTAGTCCGTAATAGTTTGCAAGCCCTGCCACATCCGACGTGCATCAGAGCCTGTGTAGTAGGATTCAATCTTAGTCCTGTATTGGCGCTTTGCCTGTTTGATGGTTCGCCTGAGGGCATAGCGGGATTTCTTATCAGCATCCGGATTAGTTTCCTGCTCCTTGAAAGTAGCATCTCTAGGCTTTAGCCTGGTGCGGATGTTGCCTTTTAAGACATGGCTATTGGTTGGGATATGTACGGTCACTGTGGGGATGACGTCGTCGATGCACTTATTGATGAAGCACCTCAATGACATTGGATGAATGACAGAMCATATTCCAGTCTGTGCAAGCAAAATAGTCCGGAGGGGTAGCATCTGTGTCATCTGATCACTAGTTTTTGCTTGTCAGCAGGAATCAGGAAGATAGAATTATGGTCAGATTTGCCAAATGGAGGTTGAGGGAGAGCTTTGTATGCATCTCTGTGTGTGGAGTAAAGGTGGTCTAGAGTTTTTTTCCCCTCTGGTTGCACATGTGACATGCTGGTAGAATTTAGGTCAAACGGATTTAAGTTTGCTTGCAGTAAGGTTCTCGGCCACTAGGAGAGCCGCTTCTGGATGAGCATTTTCTTGTTCGCTTATGGCCTTATACAGCTCGTTGAGTGCAGTCTTAGTGACAGAATCGGTTTGTGGTGGTAAATAGACGGCTATGAAAAATATAACTGAAAACTCTCTTGGTAGATAGTGTGGTCTACAACTTATCTTGAGGTACTCTACCTCAGGCGAGCAATACCTCGAGACTACCTTAATATTAGACATTGCACACCAGCTATTGACAAATAGACACACACCCCCACCCTCATCTTACCGGACGTAGCTGTTCTGTCCTGCCAATGCACGGAAAACCCAGCCAACTGTATATTATCCGTGTCGTTGTTCAGCCACAACTCGGTGAAACATAAGATATTACAGTTTTTTATGTCCCATTGGTAGGATAGTCTCAACAGGAGGTCATCCAGTTTATTCTCCAGCAATTGCACGTTGGCCAATAGAACGGATGGTAGAGGTGGGTTACCCACTCGCCGACAAATTCTCACAAGGCACACTGATCTGCGCCCCCTGTATCTCCTTCTTTTCTTCATGCGAATGACGGGGATTTGGGCCTTGTCCGGGAGCAACATTATATTCTTCAGGTCAAGGCTCATTAATGAAAAAATCTGTCCAGTTCGAGGTGAGTAATCGCTGTTCTGCCATCCAGAATCTCTTTTCGGTCATAAGAGACGGTAGCGTCAACATTATGTACAAAATAAGTTACAAACAATGAGAAAAAAAACACACAAAATAGCACAATTGGTTAGGAACCCATAATACGGCAGTCATCCCCTCCGGCGCCATCCTCTCTTTGATGGGGCGTAATCCTGCAGTAACTGTCCATAATAAAAGACCAATGGCCTTGTGCATTGTGGGCTCAGCCCATCTATGTTCTGATACAGGAAAACATTTTCATAATGATCATTTCACATTCTTCTGTAGTGGTCATACAGGTAGGGGTGGAGGCTTGGGGAACAGACAGAAACACACACACAGTTGGACTGAGAAATGGAGCATTAGCAGTTTACGAAGGATACAGCAGTGACTGAGACCAGCACCCATTGTCAGAGGTGTTGTGCAGCCGGAGCGCGGAGGAGCAGCGCTCCCTCACTTTTTCCAAATATGAGAATACTATTTCTGGAACATGTATTCTGATCAATTCTAAATAAATTTAATTTTATTACCACAAAAATTACATGAAATACAACAGAACGACAAACCAAATAAATATGTATAGATGCCTAGAGGTAGGTAAATTGTGGTTTCTTCCGTCTTCTCTCTGCCGGTAACGAGAATGATGAAGAACTATAGGCTACATCTGTGCAATGCGTAGTGGAATCCAGAACCCATGTGTGACCACTTGGTTAAGGTGACACCGTTCTGCCGAGGACACCCAAACCAGAGTGGCCACCGCAAAGCCCAAGGAGCCTAACCCTCTCTGGAAGTGGCTGTAGCCTTGCTTGGGATATTTAGCCTACATTGGCTATTGGTTGAGACCAGTGGTGAACCGTGACTATTGGAGCTAGGCCCTCAGTTGCGGAGAACGATCTGACGTCATACATATAGAACTCTGAGGCCTGTGTATACAGAGCATGACTTGAGACCTTTCTTTTGCAGACCTATGTAGGAGGTGCAATTCTTTGACGACAGAGTCAAACGGTCCTTAGCCACGCCTCAGCTGCGACTCACAGAAGCAGCACACGTACACAACGGTTGCAAATATCAATAGCAGGAACCACGTTAGAAGGCAATACGGTTTCGTCGTTTCAAAGAAATATTTGCCAAAACAGTCACTCAAATAGTGGCGGAATAAATTCAACCACACAACTAGTCACATTGTTTCAAGACCACGGACAGTATATGCTGTCAGAGAGAAAAAGTTGTGCTGTATTGGATGTTCTATCTCCAGCATGCAACAACAAAAAAATGCACCACAACACAAAATGTCATGTACCCAGTACTTCCAATTGCAACGTTATTACCTTTGTTTTTAACCACACAACCAGTGATCTAAAGTTTAAACAGGCAAAATCWTTGAAAACAGTTGTCCAGGTTGAGCTATTATTGGTTGCTGAAGAGTAGGCAATTCCAACAGTTAAGCTTTTTTGTCAGCTCACAGCCAGTTATCCACGGACAGCGTTCATAATTATTAACTTCAAAATGCCTTTCAAAAATCTTTCCTCGTTGCACCAAATCAGGCAGTGCTGGAGTTGGTCTCCCAGCCTGTAGAAGATTTAACTTTTCATTAAAAGTTAGTCTTGAAAAGGGCAATGCYAACAATTTAGCCACCACATCGTCCTCGATTACCCTCTCTGCAGTTGCCATCGCCATCGTTACATACACTCATTGCTAGGCTCAAGCGTGAGAAAACAAGATAAGGCTCGCCATTGGCTCTGAATTAGTGACGTATACTTAGGCCCACTAGAGGGCCTTTAGGCATCATACATTTATCCCACTTATTAGAAGACAATTTGTGATTGGTTGATTCTACTGTCATTCCAAAATGCTGCTYTAATTGATGTCAATGTCGTTGGCTGGTGCCTTCTATTCAAAGTCTGAGGGCCTAGCCAATGAGCATTGAGCCCAGCTAGATTATTTCTACCAAGAGACTACCAAAGAAAAATTCTGATTGGATATTTTTCTCTCTTGGATATTAATTAAGATTAAAAATAATTAGGACTAAAAATATTAAATCAATGAAAACAAAATTACAATATATAAAAACATATACAGATTTGCATCTACCCTTAGGCGTAGAGCGCCCTGACGGTTCCCCACTGGTTGAGACGCAGGGCCCATTCTAGCTTGGCGTGTCAGGGTGGGCAATTGTAAGAATTCTTTGTGCCAAGTTGGGGGTATTAAAGCATTTAGGTTATAGTGTATTGAGATGCATGAATACACCACAACAAAAGCTTGATTTTATGTACGTTTCAAAACTAATTTCCTGMTATTCTACATAGTAATGATTTATGTTCAATACTTGGTAAATTGATTTAATAGCATGTGTAATCTATGCAAATAGATTATATGAATTAATAGTTCACCACTCTGTTTTCTTTTAATATGTAATAGGGTATATTGTAACCATGTGTTCAAGCTAATCAAATCAACGTTTATGATACAGCGTGTAAGCTACACAATACAATGCCTACTCTAAATAAAAWTGATACTAAGCTACTGTATATGTATTTACATTAGGCTATAACCTACAAATAGCTAGACCACGTAGTCRTAGGCCTATTAGACCTACTGAATATTATTGTTTGGGTTCCTGAACTGGCCAAATGGCAGAACTATCCTTCAGCACCACAAGTTGGTTCAACTTCTTTAAGATCATTGCGCGATCCTGGCACTGTCCTTTCCGCACCATGAAGGGCACGCCAATAGCTTAAAATTACATCTCATCCAGATCCGTTGCCTACRCCTAATAGTCATACTCATCACKTATTATTACAAATAGATTATCACTTCTCACAATGGTGATGTTTAGTAAAGTTATATCAAAGCTGAATCAATGTCTCGCAAGAACACATCATTCATTTGCATTCCTCAAAACATAACCGAATATTAGCATAATAGGACTATAAGTTTACTGTTACACCAAAAACACCTCATTTTTTATGAGATTTTAGGATGGCTAGCTTAARCTGAATATTCCCCAAAAAATGATAATGTGCAAAAACTCAGAGCGCACAACCAGGCAGGATTTATGCTTTGATTAAAACAATATACAATTAAGGCTAATCGGTTGTTAACAGCATCTGCGCTTATTCAAGAAGATCTAAATGCATATTACCATGAAACTGATTGAGATCAATCAAGTGATTGGCATGGAGATGCAGTTTGGACGTTTCACCGGTAAAACGTGAAGAATTATCATTCACAACTGACAGTGATGATGGMCTATTTTGAAATAAGGTAACCGATGCCTAACTTGGTGTTTGAGGGTATTAGAAATATAACATTTTCTTTAGACAACATGGCATAGGCAGACATCGCAATTGGTGGATGCATTTTATGCATATTCTATAATGATAGGCTGGCTATTCAATTGGCTAAATATGTTGGTACAAACTTTGATTACCTTTTTTAAAAAGTATTATTACGATCCCTCACCTACAAAAATAGCACTACACCACTGCCCATTGTGGAGTTGAGTTTAGTCGGCTACCATCAATCAAACAAAAAAAAAGAGGCAAAGGCTATTAGTTTGACAGACCATGGTTTCCATTATATCCTACAGAACTCCTATACATCTGCGTAATCAAATTTACACATATAAACACCGTATATATTTCATGAGACTGGCCTTACACAGGCCTAGCCCTGCGCTACAGTACAGTAGTATCCAATAAACCAAGGGAAGCAGTAAGCAAGACCACATCGTTTTTAAATTTGTAATTATCTTTGGCAAGACCGTCCCAGGTAGGCATGTAGATTCTGTGTGGTCAATGACCCCTTGATGCGATACCTGTGCGCATGTCAAGAAAGGTGAGCAAGCGAGGTTGTTTTTGGGGGACATGTCAGTTGACACAGACAGCGCTAGCAGTAGTTAGCTAGCGCAACTAATAATAAAAAAATGTCTCAAGTGCGTTCGCTGCCAGACCAATATAATTACTTATACACATACTTAGACCATCAGACAAACATACATAGTAACGATATGAACAGTAAATTGGAAGTTGTAAACTGTGTTAGCTGACTAAGTAGCATGCAAGCCAGCGGGCTAGCTTTGATAACGGAAATGTAAACAATCATCGGAGATCTGTGCAAAGTGAGACGAACTAAGACCGTGACTCCAATCCAATGGTAAAATAAARCTTTCATATTTGAGTCACAAAATKTTGTYAAATAAATAGATAACATAGGGTAACTTACAATGCAGCTGTTGAATGAAAAATTCCAGCTAACCTTTTCAGAAATCAACTTTGTTTGCCACTTCCTGCAACGCCCAGTCGGKGATGATGTCATCACGCACTCTATTTTGCATCCCCCTCGGAGCATCAGAGCCATCAGCTCAGGAGCTGGGTTGAGTGAGTACAATTTGGTATGGTGTGGATAGGTACTCAAAACACTGTAGCTAAAATGCATTGTACTGCTGAGCGTACAAAACATTAGAAACACCTGCTCTATCCATGATGTAGACTGACCAGGTGAATGCTATGATCCCTAATTGATGTCACCTGTTAAATCAACTTCAATCAGAGTAGATGAAAGGGAGAAGATAGGTTAAAGAGGATTTTTAAGCCTTGAGACAAGGATTGTGTATGTGTGCCGTTCAGAGGGAGAATGGGCAAGACAAAATATTTGTGTCTTTGAACAGGGGATGGTAGTAGGTGCCAGGCGCACCGGTTTGAGTGTGTCAAGATTGAGCGTGTCAACCCCGCAACGCTGCTGGGTTTTTCACGCTCAACAGTTTCCYATGTGTATCAAGAACTTAACACAACTGTGGGAAGCATTGGAGTCAACTTAGTCCAGCATCCCTATGGAAAGCTTTTGACAGCTTGTACGACCATGCCCTGACGAATTGAGGCTGTTCTGAGGGCAAAAGGGGGTGCAAATCAATATTAGTAAGGTGTTCCTAATATTTTGTACACTCGTGTGTGTGTGTACTGAACAAAAATATAAACGCAACCATTTCAAATATTTTACAGAGTTACAGTTCCTATAAGGGAATCAGTCCAATATCAATAAATTCATTAGGCCCTATTCGATTGATGTCACATGACTGGGCATGGGCGCAGACATGGGTGAGCCTGGGAGGGTATAAGCCCACGGTCCACTTGGGAGCCAGGCCCACCCACTGGGGAGCCAGACCCAGCCAATCAGAATGTGTTTTTTCCCCACAAAAGGGCTTTATTACAGACAGAAATACGTCTCAGCACCCCCTCAGACGGTCCCACAGGTGAAGAAGCCGGATGTGGAGTTCCTGGGCTGTAGTAGTTATACATGGTCTGCGGTTGTGAGGCCGGTTGGAGGTACTGCARAATTCTCTAAAATGACATTGTGGTATCTTATGGTAGAGAAACAAACATAAAATGTTCTGGCAACAGCTCTGGTGGACATTCCTGCAGTCAGCAGGCAATTGTACGCTCCCTCAAAACTTGAAACATCTGTGGGATTGTGTTGTGTGACAAAACTGCACATTTTAGAGTGGCCTTTTATTGTCCCCAGCACAAGGCGCACCTGTGTAATGATCATGCTGTCGAATCAGCTCCTTGATATGCCACACGTGTCAGGTGTATGGTTTATCTTGGAAAATTATAAATTCTTACTAACAGGGATGTAACAAATTTGTGCTCCACATTTTAGAGGAATAAGCTTTTGTACGTATGGACATTTTCTGGGATATTTTATTTCAGCTCATGAAACAATGGGACCAGCACTTTACATGTTGCATTTATATTTTTGTTCACTATATACAGTACCAGTCAAAAGTTTGCACACACCTACTGATTCAAGGGTTCTTTATTTTTACTATTTTCGACATTGTAGAATAATAGTGAAGACATAAACTATGAAATAACACATATGGAATCATGTARTAATCAAAAARGTGTTAAACAAATCAAAATATATTTTATATTTGAGATTCTTCAAAGTAGCCACCCTTTGCCTCGATGACAGCTTTGCACATGCTTGGCATTCTCTCAACCAGCTTCACCTGGAATGTTTTTCCAACAGTCTTGAAGGAGTTCCCACATATGCTGAGCACTTGTTGGCTGCTTTTCCTTCACTCTGCAGTCCAACTCATCCCAAACTATCTCAATTGAGTTGAGGTCAGGTGATTGTGGAGGCTAGATCATCTGATGCAGCACTCCATCACTCTACTTCTTGGTCAAATAGCCCTTACACAGCCTGGAGGTGTGTTGGGTCATTGTCCTGTTGAAAAACAAATGATAGTCCCACTAAGCGCAACCCAGATGGGATGGCGTATCGCTGCAGAATGCTTTGGTAGCCATGCTGGTTATGTGTGCCTTGAATTCTAAATAAATAACTGACAGTGTCACTAGCAAAGCACCATAACACCTCCTCTCCGTGCTTCACAGTGGGAACCAAACATGCGGAGATCATCCGTTCACCTACTCTGCTTGTCAGAAAGACACAGCGGTTGGAACCAAAAATCTCACATTTGGATTCCAGACCAAAGGACAGATTTCCACCGGTCTAATGTCCATTGCTCGTGTTTCTCGGSCCAAGCAAGTCTCTTAATATTATTGGTGTCCTTTAGTAGTGGTTTCTTTGCAGCAATTCGACCATGAAGGCCTGATTCACGCAGTCTCCTCTTAACAGTTGATGTTGATGTGTCTRTTACTTGAACTCTGTGAAGCATTTATTTARGCTGCAATTTCTGAGGCTGGTAACTCTAATGAACTTAGCCTCTGCAGCAGAGGTAACTCTGGGTCTTCCTTTCCTGTGGCGGTCCTCATGAGAGCCAGTTTCATCATAGTGCTTGATGGTTATTGCGACTGCACTTGAAGAAACGTTCAAAGTTCTTGAAATGTTCCATATTGGCTGACCTTCATGTCTTAAAGTAATGATGGACTGTCGTTTCTTTTTGCTTATTTGAGCTGTTCTTGCCATAATATGGACTTGCATTCCCGGTGACTACCTCTTGAAGCTGGTTGAGAGAATGTGTGCTGGTTGAGAGAGTGTGTGCAAAGCTGTCATCAAGGCAAATGGTGGCTACTTTGAAGATTTTTTAACACTTTTTTTGTTTTCTAAATGATTCCATATGTGTTATTTCATAGTTGTAATGTCTTCACTATTATTCTACAATGTATAAAATAGTAAAAATGAAGAAAAACACTTGAATGAGAAGGTGTGTCCAAACTTTTGACTGGTACTAATATATAGTGCATTTGGAAAGTGTTCAGACCCCTTGACTTTTTMCATATTTTGTTATGTTACAGACTTATTCTAAATTGGAATAAATCTATCTACACACAATTACACCCCATTCGAAATTGAGCTCAGGTGCATCCTGTTTCCATTGATCATCCTTCAGATGTTGAGTCCACCTGTGGTAAATTCAAYTGATTGGACATGATTTGGAAAGGCATACACCTGTCTACATAAGGTCCCACAGTTGACAGTGCACRTCAGAGCAAAAACCAAGCCATAAGGTCGAAGGAATTGTCCATATAGCTCTGAGACAGGATTGTGTCGAGGCACAGATCTGGGGAAGGGTGCTCAAAAATGTCTGCAGCATTGAAGGTCCCCAAAACACAGTGGCCTTCATCATTCTTAAATGAAAGACGTTTGAAACCACCGAACTGAGCAATCCGTGGAGAAGGGCCTTGGTCAGGGAGGTGACCAAGAACCCGATAGTAACTCTGACAGAGCTCTAGAGTTCCTCTGTGGAGATGGGAGAAACTTCCAGAAGGACAACCATCTCTGCAACACTCCACCAATCAGGCCTTTATGGTAGAATAGCCAGACAGATGCCACTCCTCAGTAAAAGGCACATGACAGCCTGCTTGGAGTTTGCCAAAAGGCACCTAAAGACTCTCAGACATGAGAAACGAGATTCTCTGGTCAGATGAAACCAAGATTTAACTCTTTGGCCTGAATGCCAAGCGTCACGTCTGGAAGAAACCTGACACCATCCCTACGGTGAATCATGGTGGTGGCAGGATCATGCTGTGGGGATGTTGGTCAGCGGCAGAGACTGGGAGACTGGTCAGGATTGAGGCAAAGATGAACGGAGCAAAGTAGAGAGAGATCCTTGATGAAAACATTCTCCAGAGCGCTCGGGACCTCAGAATGGGGGGCGAAGGTTCACCTTCCAACAGGACAATGACCCTAAGTACACAGCCAAGACAACGCAGGAGTGGCTTCAGGAAAAGTGTCTGAATGTCCTTGAGCGGCCCAGCCAGAGCCCGGACTTGAACCCGATCGAACATCTCTGGAGAGACCTGAAACTATCTGTGCAGCGACGCTCCCCATCCAACCTATCAGAGCTTGGAAGGATCTGCAGAGAAGAATGGGAGAAACTCCCCAAATACAGSAGTGCCGCGCTTGTAGCCTCATACCTAAGAAGACTTGAGTCTGTAATCGCTGCTAAAGGTCCTTCAACAATGTACTGAGTAAATGGTCTGAATACTTTTGTAAATGTGATATTTCTATTTTTTATAATTTTTTATTAGGATAAACGTCTAAACTGTTTTAGCTTTGTCATTATGAGGTATTGTGTGTAGATTGATGAGGGGTAAAACAACTTTTAATACATTTTAAAATAAATAATATATATATAAAGTGCTTTCGGAAAAGTATTCAGACCCCTTGACAATTTCCACATTTTGTTACATTACAGCCTTATTCTAAAATTGATTAAATAAAACATTTTCCTCAGAAATCTACACACAATACCCCAGAATGACAAAGCCAAAACWGTTTTTTTAGAATTTATTTCAAATGTATTAAAATAACAGAAATACCTTATTTACATAAGTATTCAGACCCTTTGCTATGAGACTCAAAATTGAGCTCAGGTGCATCCTGTTTCCATTGATCATCATTGAGATGTTTCTACAATTTTATTGGAATCCACCTGTGGTAAATTCAATTGATTGGACATGATTTGGAAAGGCACACGCCTGTCAACATTGCCCTCCGCTAATATTGGCACCCTTGGTAAATATGAGCAAAACAGGTTGTGAAAAWWWWTTATTTGCTGTTTATCCTCTTCATCTTTCATTCAAAATATTTACAAATATCTGACCTTTTAATTGAAGCAAAATTATTGAAAGAAATACATTTTAAATAAATATTTTCCCCCGAAACATGTGTGCCACAATTATTGGCACCCCAAGAAATTCCTATGAGTAAAATCTAACTGAAGTATATTCCCATTCATATTTTACATCTTTAAGTTCACCTGAGTGATTAGGAACACTTAAGTGTTAAGCCATGACTTCCTGTTTCACTGGGGTATAAATATGAGGTGACACATAGGCCAAGTTCCCATAGTCATCCATCACTATGGGAAAGACCTGAGACTACAGTAAGGATGTGTGAGAAAAGGTTGTTGAGCTGTACAAATCAGGAAATGGCTATAAGGAAATAGCTCAACGGTTGAAAATGCACATTTTCCACTATCAGGGCAATAATTAAGAAGTTTAAAGCAACTGGAGATGTTAACAATCAGCCTGCAAGAGGACGTGTGTCTATATTGACCCCACGCACAGTGAGGGAGGATGGTTAGAGTGGGCGAAAAGGATCACAGCTGGAGAATTGCAGACGATAGTTGGGTCTTGGGGTCAGAAAGTCTCCAAAACTACAATCAGACACCACCTACATAACCACAAGTTGTTTGGCAGGGTTGCCATAAAATACATTTTGTTGTCATCAAACAACAAACTGAAGCACCCACCAGGGGTGGGTTTGGCGTAGACAGACAGATAGCCATGCAGAAAAGTAGCTCATCCCCATGGTGAAGTATGGCGGTGGATCTTTGATGTTGTGGGGCTGTTTTTCTTCCAAAGGCCCGGGACAACTTGTTAGGATATATGGTATCATGGACTCCATCAGCAGATATTAAATCAAAACCTGACTGCCTCTGCTACGAAGCTTAAGCTGGGCCGTGTTTGGATCTTCCAGCAGGACAAAAATCCAAAGCACACCTCAAAATCAACACAAAAATAGTTCACTGACCACAGAATCAAGGTTTTGCCATGGCCATCCCAGTCCCCTGACCAACCCCATAGAAAACGTGGGATGAGCCGAGCTCAGTATCTGAAGGATCTGGAGAGATTTTGTATGGAGGAATGGTCTCAGATCCCTTGCCATGTGTTCTCCAACCTCATTATGGTTAGATTTAATCACCTCCTTCAAGACTGTTGGAAAAGCATTCCTCATGAAGCTTGAGAGAATGCCAAGAGTGTCATCAAGGCAAATGGTGGCTACTTTGAAGAATCTCAAATATAAAATATATTTTGATTTGTTAAACACTTTTTTGGTTACTACATGATTCCATTTGTATTATTTCATATTTTTAATGTCTTCACTATTATTCTACAATGTAGAAAATAGTTTTAAAAAAGAAAAACACTGGAATGAGTAGGTGTGTCCAAATGTTTGACTGGTACTGTGTATGTGTGTGTATATATAAACTCAGCAAAAAAAAGAAACGTCCTCTCACTGTCAACTGCATTTATTCTAAGCAAACTTAACATGTGTAAATATTTGTATGAACATAAGATTCAACAACTGGGACATAAACTGAACAAGTTCCACAGACATGTGACCAACAGAAATKGAATAATGTGTCCCTGAACAAAGGTGGGGTCAAAATCAAAAGTAACAGTCAGTATCTGGTGTGGCCACCAGCTGCATTAAGTACTGCAGTGCATCTCCTCCTCATGGACTGCACCAGATTTGCCAGTTTTTGCTGCTCTTCCACCAAGGCACCTGCAAGTTCCCGGACATTTCTCGGGGGAATGGCCTTAGCCCTCACCCTCCGATCCAACAGGTCCCAGACGTGCTCAATGGGATTGAGATCCGGGCTCTTCGCTGGCCATGGCAGAACACTGACATTCCTGTCTTGCAGGAAATCATGTACAGAACGAGCAGTATGGCTGGTGGCATTGTCATGCTGGAAGGTCATGTCAGGATGAGCCTGCAGGAAGGGTACCACATGAGGGAGGAGGATGTCTTCCCTGTAACGCACAGCGTTGAGATTGCCTGCAATGACAACAAGCTCAGTCCGATAATGCTGTGACACACCGCCCCAGACCATGACGCACCCTCCACCTCCAAATCGATCTCGTTCCAGAGTACAGGCCTTCGACGATAAACGCGAATCCGACCATCACCCCTCGTGAGACAAAACCGCGACTCGTCAGTGAAGAGCACTTTTTGCCAGTCCTGTCTGGTCCAGCGACGGTGGGTTTGTGCCCATAGGCAACGTTGTTGCCTGTGATGTCTGGTGAGGACCTGCCTTACGACAGGCCTACAAGCCCTCAGTCCAGCCTCTCTCAGCCTATTGCAGACAGTCTGAGCACTGATGGTGGGATTGTGCGTTCCTGGTGTAACTCGGGCAGTACCTGTCCCGCTGGTGTGATGTTCGGATGTACCGATCCTGTGCAGGTGTTGTTACACGTGGTCTGCCACTGCGAGGACGATCAGCTGTCCGTCCTGTCTCCCTGTAGCGCTGTCTTAGGCTTCTCACAGTATGGACATCGCAATTTATTGCCCTGGCCACATCTGCCTTCCTCATGCCTCCTTGCAGCATGCCTAAGGCATGTTCACGCAGATGAGCAGGGACCCTGGGCATCTTTCTTTTGGTGTTTTTAAGAGTCAGTAGAAAGGCCTCTTCAGTGTCCTAAGTTTTCATAACTGTGACCTTAATTGCYTACCGTCTGTTAGCTGTTAGTGTCTTAATGACCGTTCCACAGGTGCATGCTCATTAATTGTTTATGGTTCATTGAACAAGCATGGGAAACAGTGTTTAAACCCTTTGCAATGAAGATCTGTGAAGTTATTTGTATTTTTACAAATTATCTTAGAAAGACAGGGTCCTGAAAAAGGTCTGTTTCTTTTTTTGTTGAGTTTATATCTATATATATATACAGTGGGGAGAACAAGTATTTGATACACTGCCGATTTTGCAGGTTTTCCTACTTACAAAGCATGTAGAGGTCTGTAATTGTTATCATAGGTACACTTCAACTGCGAGAGATGGAATCTAAAACAAAAATCCAGAAAATCACATTGTATGATTTTTAAGTAATTTATTTATTTTAATTATTGACAGTAAAACAGGCTTTTCTGCTGCTAATATTGCCATATTAGAGTTCTGTGCCTGCCAAGCACACTGCAAGAGTGTGCCTGTCTTTTTCCTTCTAAAGCCGTTGTTTCTTATTAGTTCAGTCTTGACTCGCTGGGTCTCAAAACAAAGAGCCCAAACCAAACCTTGGGATGGCAACCTTTTCTTTTCCTTGTAGGAAGGGATGTAAGTGATATAAAACTCAAACATCTACTTGTGCTGGCTAGTCCACACAGACTTCCCCAGGAACCTACTACATAGCAAACATCCTACCATTACGCAACACTTCCAGGGAGACCGGCTGAGATTGACACGTCTGGACTGTTTGGACATGGTTGGTTTTCTGATGGGGGAAAAAATTACTCAACTACTTACAGTATAGAGACAGCTATTGATTCTTTCTGTGTTTGCTATGTGTATTGGCTTAGTAAAGCAATATAAGATCATTTGAAATTAGAAAAACACATTTAAGAACTAGGCTATGCTTTGTTTTGCGGGAATTGTAGAGTATTATATAAAGTACAGTAAATGTATATCCATTTGTGAGTGTTGTTCACCGTAGGAATATTGGTTTCTTTTTGCATTATTTACTCTGGAGTTTGCACTTTTGGGATTATTCCATTGTACCTAGTTACCCAAATCAAGCTCAGTTACCGTTTTAAAATCTTCCACATGGTTCTCTTGGAAATGTTCCATGCTCTATATTACTGTGTACTAGAATGTTAAATGTCTCTATGTAGTAGAGTGGTACATGCTGAATATTTATGTTTAGTTGAATGTTTTTGTGTAATATAATTGTTCATGCTGAATATTTCTGTTTATTATAATTGTTCATGGTGAATGTTTCTGTGTAGTAGAATTGTTCATGGTGAATCTTTCTGTGTAGTAGAAAAGTTCTCAGGGTCATGCCTGGGGTCTGGGAAAACAGGAGCTGGATGGTGTGTCTACTGTAAGTGGTCATGAAACCCAATGGCCTGTGAAATGGACAACTGGGACTTGGTGTTGGATTTATCCTAGAATCCTCAGCCGCCGGGCAGCCACGCCTTGCATGCGAATCCCTCAGAACTCTAACTCGTTAGAAAAAAAATAACCCATTATGACTCCCTCTGGACAAAGCACCAAACCCCCTCATCAAGTTCAGGAAGGAGCACCAGTACAGTCGGTATGCGTGATATGTCACCGTTATTCTCTCTTCTTGGCAAAGGGCTACATTAGCCTACCCCTGGGGGCTGAGTGCCCACATCCTCCAGAGTCGTTACCCTAAGTTAGATGTTTACCTAGACAAATATCCCCTGCAGAGCCCAGAGCCAGATCTCAAAGTATCCACTAACACTCACTGCAACTTGCTGTGCCTGGACCTGGGCCAAAGCAACAGAGAGATGGCGTAGTCGCTAAACTACCCGCCCAAATCTCAGTTTGATMCTCCATTATCACATTAACCCTGGCTAATTGGAAAATACGGGTTCCCCAGAGGAAAAGAGGGTATTTGTACTCCTTTAGGAACAAATCTCAACCTTTTTATCTGACAGTGTAATCCAATGACCTGMAACTCATGGTTTACAGGCCACATCAGGCCTGTAAATCATATTATTTTGTCTTGCAAGGTGATGTGTAAATCCGRAWAAACACTCTGCCGWGCCTTGGACAATTTGGTGAGATAAATATGTTGGTACTATCAGCGCTCAGAGTTCCAGTGTGCCTTAGTGGTGGAAAAAGTACCCAAWTGTCATACTTGAGTAAAAGTAAAGATACYTTAATAGAAAATGACTCAAGTAAAATTGAAAGTCCCCAGTAAAATCCTACTTGAGTCTAAAATGTCAAAGTATTTGATTTTAAATATAATTAAGTATCAAAAGTAAATTTAATTGCAAAAACATAAATCATTTCCAATTCCTTATATTAAGCAAACCAGACGGCACCATTTTCTTGTTTTTTAAATTTACGGATAGCCAGGGGCACACTCAAACACTCAGACATAATTTACAAACGAAGCATGTGTTTAGTGAGTCCGCCAGATCAGAGGCAGTAGTGATGACCAGGGATGTACTCTTGATCAATGTGTGATCATTTTCTTTAGGAATATAGTAAAGTAAAAGTTGTCAAACATATAAATAGTAAAGTAAAGCAGAATTACCCCAGAAAACGACTAAAGTAATACTTTAAAGTATTTTTACTTAAGTACTTTACACCACTGTGCTGTAGTGCTGACTGCTGACACCCTGTCGTAGCTCTAATGTCGCTGCCTGTGCCTTTCCCTTTCCCAGAACAAGTGGAAATGCCACAGTGTTACACCATGAAGAGAGAGGAAGTCAGACTCCCAGCTGGCATGTATACACAACAAATTCTCCCCCAAATTGTTTCACAGAGAATGTTAGAGTGTTAACACTGAAAGTGTGGAGTCTGTGGACCCATATACACACCGGAACAGTGTTAAATTAGCACTGCTTAGTGTAAAGTCTTATTCAAATATTTCCTGGGGTGCCTTGCCTTTCGAGTGAATTGTAGAGTTTCCACCATGACTGTATTTGATAGTGACAGTGACATGGTTGTTGTTGAAGGAAACCAGCTTAAAGTATGGTGACCAAAGTATGGAAACTAACGTGCTTCTATATTGATTTAGTTTGATCATAAAGTTACTGTTCCCCTTCCCCATGTCAAACACTTGGATTCATTATTAAGGGGACAAGGTGACATAACCTTAGCTCTCTTTTTTTAATACATTAATACACCAATTGTAAAATGCTATTCTCTTACCCAATTTAAATAAGTAGCGCCTTGTAACAAACATCGGAGAAGGCGTGTTTGCAGAGGGGCATGGTTTATATAGCTAGATAGCTACCAGTCGTGGTCAGTGCCATTTAAAATGAGGGAGGACGATGATATTTTTTAATGAGCATGGCCTTATTTTTATTACAGCGTATTGGATGACTGTCATTTATATTCCATTCACCCAATTCAATGTAACATCAATAGGTTTAGGCTACTACATGATACTCACATTTTCCCTATACCCATCATGAGGTTGCTTCAACCTATGAACAAATGTTTATAATGTAGGTCCACTGGTCGAGAGAAATTTGAGTAATCAAGGTGATAGACAGTGACACATTCAATATCGCATTGCACACTCTTGCCTGCATCTAGCTGATCTTGGGGGTAATCATTAGTCCAACCGTTGCAAACAAGCGTTTCTATTGGAAAAATTCAGCTATGTTTATCCAAGTTTCGTTCCGTTTGCATCTGTTTTTCAACAGAATCGGCGGAATGAATACACCCCTGATCACACACAAACACAGTTCACTTTCATAGCAGCCACATACAAAAAGCATGATCACTTTGATCGTTGTAGCTAACATTCCTTCTCGCATCTATGCGCTCTCCTCCTTTCACCTTTTCCCTTTGCTTGTGGACTTGAGTGCACAGTACATCAGCTGTCTGATCATGCAAAAAAAGCCAAACCTTCATATTATAACCGCTACACACAGCCTACATCGTTGTCACCATTATTGGCTAACATCATAGTCAACATAGCTACTAGAACTAATGCATTAGTAAACCCGCTACAATCATGCAGTAGAGTGTAAAGTCAGCAAGCAGTTCAGCAGTTACACTGGCGGGCCCCGGTGGMAATAAATTAATAAAACCAAAAGCTTACCTTGACTTGGAAGAGTTCCAGTGTTGGATAGCCATAGCCAGCTAGCTAAAATAGCATCCCTCTCTGTTTGAGCCGAGTGTTTGAGTTGGCTAAACTAGCTAGGTGCATTCGCTAGCTAAGGAAGTGAAAGTAAAAAAAAATACAAAATATAGCTAGTTATCTTATTATTTTCTTTCTCTTTGAGTGAACTACTCACCACATTTTATGCACTGCACTGTTAGCTAGCTGTAGCTTATGCTTTCAGTACTAGATTAATTCTCTGATCCTTTGATTGGGAGGACAACATGTCAGTTCATGCTGCAATAGCTCTGATCAGCTGGAGTACATCCTCCGGAAGTTGTCATAACTACTGTGTAAGTCTATGGGAGGGGGTGAGAACCATGTGCCTCCTAGGTTTTGTATTGAAGTCAATGTACCCAGAGGAGGATGGAAACTAGCTGGCCTTAGGCTACACCATGGTGCCACCCTACAGAGTCTTGTTAAGGCTACTGTTGACATCCTTTTATTGCTAAACTATGTGTTTTAGTCATTATTTGGTGATGTTAATATTTTTAGTATAGTTTTATCTTAAAAGAGTAAAGTTTTTTAATGTTTCACTCTTTGTACTTCTATGAAATTCACTGAGGAGGATGGTCATCCCCTTCCTCTTCTGAGTAGCCTCCACTGAAAGCTACTCTACTCGTGCCAAAATTTGACTGTATGGTGTCAGCAAATATAATTAAAACTTGACCCTATTCACTAATGGCAAAGATAATTTAATATTTACACTTTCAACTGTGTCTGGTGTTAGCTAGTTACTGGCTAGCTATGTCTTCAGCCAGTTGCATGAGTCTCAGGCCCCTGAATTAGGCTAAGGTCATTGCTATCTGGGATCCTTAGGACGTCCCTACCCTAAGCACTAACACCCATTTTAAATGTCAACTTCAATAGGGTAGGGACGTTCCAAGAATCCCTGATAGCACAGACCATTTAGCTAAAACTAGGCTCTCATAATAAGGCCCTATGAAATACAAATGGTATTGTGTTGAAAAATATATATCTTTAATGTTTTAACATTCACTTTGGATCTCACTGGGTGAAGTCAATAGACCTGAAAATGGATGAATGCAACAACCATGTCTCTGTCACTAACAAATACAGTCATGGGTGGTAATTCTACAATTTCATAGTAAGGCAAGGCACTCTGGGAAATATTTGAATAAGGCTTTACACTAAGCAGTGTGTTAATTGAACAATGTTCTGGTGTGTATATGGCTCCACAGACTCCACACTTTCAGTGTTGATTTAACACTGTTATTTTTTTAAATTTAATTAACACTGGAGAATTTGCTGTGTAGCATTCCCGGAATGTTACCTTTGATGTTGAGTATCGTTGACACTTCAGAAAGTTACTGGCAGACCTAGGTCAAATACATATGTCACATACTTTCAAATACTTGTGCTGTGCTTGATTTGGGTTTACACGGTACAATTGAGCCAATGGAATAGTCTCAAAAGTGCACATTTCTGCTTAAAATAACTCGCTCAGGCATATTTATTTTCCAGGTGTGCACTAGAGAAGGTCAGTGAAGTTATCCTGACCCCCCCCCCCCCCCCCCCAATAACACCAGGCCCAGAGAACCCCACCCCTCCAGTCAAACCCACCCTCTCTCCCATGGCACATGCTGTGTTGGCACCGTAGCTCAAACCCCAAAACCCTCTATTGTTCATTCTTTGTCTTTCATATTTTTTTCCCATGGGCCCCTGGCCAGCGAGAGGAAGAGCTCATTGTAAATATTACTCTCCTCCTCAGCCTCCTTCCCCCTTGAGGGGGGAGGGGTCTCACTGTAGTTCAGATCCAAAGGTCTGCATCAAATGAGAGAGAATCGATCAATGTCAGAGAGCACTCCTATGAGACTATACTGTTTTGTTGTCATTACCAATACTAATACCTGGGTCTGGGCTGTGTGGATGGATTGTTGACTCTATATACAGTACCAGTCAAAAGTTTGGACACACCTACTCATTCCACTGTTTTTCTTTATTTTTCCAATTTAATAGTGGAGACATCAAAATTATTAAACAACACATACAGAATCATTTAATAACCAAAAAAGTGTTAAACAAATCAAAGTATATATTTTATATTTGAGATTCTTCAAAGTAGCCTCCCTTTGCCTTGATGACAGCTTTCCACACTCTTGGCATTCTCTCAACCAACTTCATGAGGTAGTCACCTGGAATGCATTTCAATTAACAGGTGTGCCCTGTTAAAGTTATTTTGTGGAATTTCTTCCCTTCTTAATGCGTTTGAGCCAATCAGTTGTGTTGTGACAAGGTAGGGTTGGTGTACAGAAGATAGCCCTATTTGGTAAAAGACCAAGTCCATATTATGGCAAGAACAGCTCAAATAAGCAAAGAGAAATGACAGTCCATCATTACTTTAAGACATGAAGGTCAGTCAATATGGAACATTTCAAGAACTTTGAAAGATTCTTCAAGTGCAGTTGCAAAAACCATCGAGCGCTATGATGAAACTGGCTCTCATGAGGACCGCCACAGGAAAGGAAGACCCAGAGTTACCTCTGCTGCAGAGGATACGTTCATTAGAGTTAACTGCACATCGGATTGCAGCCCAAATAAATTTTTCACAGAGTTCAAGTAACAGACACACCTCAACATCAACTGTTCAGAGGAGGCTGTGTAAATCAGCCCTTCATGCTCAAATTTCTGCAAAGAAACCACTACTAAAGGACACCAATAATAAAGAAGAGACTTGCTTAGGCCAAGAAACAGGAGAAATGAACATTAGACCAGTGGAAATCTGTCCTTTGGTCTGATGAGTCCAAATTTGAGATTTTTGGTTCCAACCGACGTGTCTTTGTGAGACGCAGAGTAGGTGAACGGATGATCTCCGCATGTGTGGTTCCCACTGTGAAGCATGGCGGAGGTGGTGTGGGGGTGCTTTGCTGGTGACACTGTCTGTACTGTCTGTGATTTGTTTAGAATTCAAGGCACACTTAACCAGCATGGCTACTACATCATTCTGCAGTGATACGCCATCCCATCTTGCACTTTGTGAGACTATCAATTGTTTTCAACAGGACAATGACCCAAAAAACACACCTCCAGGCTGTATGAGGGCTATTTGACCAAGGAGAGTGATGGAGTGCTGCATCAGATGACCTGGCCTTCACAATCACCTGATCTCAACCCAAKTGAGATGGTTTGGTATGAGTTGGACTGCAAAGTGAAGGAAAAGCAGCCAACAAGTCCTCAGCATTCCTCATGAAGCTGTTTGAAAGAATGCCAAGAGTGTGAAAAGTTGTCATCAAGGCAAAGGGTGGCTACTTTGAAGAATCTCAAATATAAAATATATTTGGTTTTAACACTTTTTTGCTTATTGTATGATTCCTTATGTGTTATTTCATAGTTTTGATGTCTTCACTGTAATTCTACAATGTAGTAAAAATAAAGAAAAACCCTTGAAGGAGTAGGTGTCCAAACCTTTGACTGGTGCTGTTGATTGAACAACATATAGACATCAATTAAATGTGTTGAAATAATTTTTTTATTTATTTTTATTTCACTTTATTTAACCAGGTAGGCTAGTTGAAACAAGTTCTCATTTGCAACTGCGACCTGGCCAAGATAAAGCATAGCAGTGTGAACAGACAACACAGAGTTACACATGGAGTAAACAATAAACAAGTCAATAACATGGTAGAAAAAAGAGAAATCTATATCCAATGTGTGCAAAAGGCATGAGGTAGGAAATAAATCGAATAATTACAATTTAGCAGATTAACACTGGAGTGATAAATCATCAGATGATCATGTGCAAGAAGAGATATTGGTACTGGTGTGCAAAGAGAGAAAAGTAAATAAATAAAGCAGTATGGGGGGTGAGGTAGGTAATTGGGTGGTAGTTTACAGATGGACTATGTACAGCTGCAGCGATCGGTTAGCTGCTCGGATAGCAGATTTTTAAAGTTGTTGAGGAGATAAAAGTCTCCAACTTCAGAGATTTTTGCAATTCGTTCAGTCGCAGGCAGCAAGAGAACTGGAAGGAAAGGCGTCCAAATGAGGTTTTAGCTTTAGGGATGATCAGTGAGATACACCTGCTGGAGCGCGTGGTGCGGGTGGTGTAGCCATCGTGAAAGTGAACTGAGATAAGGCGGCACTTACCTAGCATAGCCTTGTAGATGACCTGGAGCCAGTGGGTCTGACGACGAACATGTAGCGAGGGCCAGCGACTAGGGCATACAGTTCGCAGTGGTGGGTCGTATAAGGTGCTTTAGTAAAAAACGAATGGCACTGTGATAAACTGCATCCAGTTTGCTGAGTAGAGTGTTGGAAGCTATTTTGTAGATGACATCGCCGAAGTCGAGGATCGGCAGGATAGTCAGTTTTACTAGGGTAAGTTTGGCGGCGTGAGTGAAGGAGGCTTTGTTGCGGAATAGAAAGCGATTCTTGATTTGATTTTGGATTGGAGATGTTTTGATATGAGTCTGGAAGGAGAGTTTGCAGTCTAGCCAGACACCTAGGTACTTATAGATGTCCACATATTCTAGGTCGGAACCGTCCAGGGTGGTGATGCTAGTCGGGCGTGCGGGTGCAGGCAGCGAACGGTTGAAAAGCATGCATTTGGTTTTACTAGCGTTTAAGAGCAGTTGGAGCCACGGAAGGAGTGTTGTATGGCATTGAAGCTCGTTTGGAGGTTAGATAGACAGTGTCCAAGGAAGGGCCGGAAGTATAGAATGGTGTCGTCTGCGTAGAGGTGGATCAGGGAATCCGCGAGCAAGAGCAACATAATTGATGTATACAGAGAAAAGAGTCGGCCCGAGAATTGAACCCTGTGGTACCCATAGAGACTGCCAGAGGACCGGACAACATGCCCTCCGATTTGACACACTGAATTCTGTCTGCAAAGTAGTTGGTGAACCAGGCAAGGCAGTCATTAAAAAAACCGAGGCTACTGAGTCTGCCGATAAGAATATGGTGATTGACAGAGTCGAAAGCCTTGGCCAGGTCGATGAGGACGGCTGCACAGTAATGTCTTTTATATGATGCGGTTGATGTCGTTTAGTACTTTGAGCGTGGCTGAGGTGCATCCGTGACCGGCTCGGAAACCGGATTGCACAGCGGAGAAGGTACGGTGGGATTCGAGATGGTCAGTGATCTGTTTGTTGACTTGGCTTTCGAAGACCTTAGATAGGCAGGGCAGGATGGATATAGGTCTGTAACAGTTTGGGTCCAGGGTGTCTCCCCCTTTGAAGAGGGGGATGACCGCGGCAGCTTTCCAATCCTTGGGATCTCAGATGATACGAAGGAGAGGTTGAACAGGCTGGTAATAGGGGGTGCGACAATGGCGGCGGACAGTTTCAGAAATAGGGGGTCCAGATTGTCAAGCCCAGCTGATTTGTATGGGTCCAGGTTTTCCAGCTCTTTCAGAACATCTGCTTCTGGTGGGTAAGGAGAAGCTGGGGAGGCTTGGGCGAGTAGCGCGGGGGGGGCGGGGCTGTTGGCCAAGGTTGGAGTGCCAGGAAGAAGGCATGGCCAGCATTGAGAAATGCTTGTTGAAGTCTTCGATTATCACGGATTTATCGGTGGTGACCGTGTTACCTAGCCTCAGTGCAGTGGGCAGCTGGGAGGAGGTGTCTTGTTCTCCATGGACTTTACAGTATCCCAGAACTTTTTGGAGTTAGAGCTACAGGATGCGAATTTCTGCTTGAAAAGCTGGCCTTTGCTTTCCTGACTGACTGCGTGTATTGGTTCCTGACTTCCCTGAACAGTTGCATATCGCGGGGGCTCTTCGATGCTATTGCAGTTCGCCACAGGATGTTTTTGTGCTGGTCGGGGGCAGTCAGGTCTGGAGTGAACCAAGGGCTATATCTGTTCTTGGTTCTGCATTTTTTTGAACGGAGCATGCTTGTCTAATATGGTGAGGAAGTAACATAAAAGAATGACCAGGCATCCTCAACTGACGGGATGGGTCAATATCCTTCCAGGGTACCCGGGCCAGGTCGATTAGAAAGGCCTGCTCGCAGAGTGTTTTAGGGAGCGTTTGACAGTGATGAGGGGTGGTCGTTTGACCGCAGACCCGTGGCGGATACAGGCAATGAGGCAGTGATCGCTGAGATCTTGATTGAGACAGCAGAGGTGTATTTGGAGGGCAGGTTGGTCAGGTAATGTCTATTAGGGTGCCCATGTTTACGGATTTAGGGTTGTACCTGGTGGGTTCCTTGATGATTTGTGTGAGATTGAGGGCATCAAGCTTGGATTGTAGGACTGCCGGGGTGTTAAGCATATCCCAGTTTAGGTCACCTAACAGAACAAACTCTGAAGCTAGATGGGGAGCGATCAATTCACAGATGGTGTCCAGGGCACAGCTGGGAGCTGAGGGGGGTCGGTAGCAGCGGCAACAGTGAGAGATTATTTCTGGAGAGATTAATTTTTATTAGAAGTTCGAACTGTTTGGGCATAGACCTGGAAAGTATGACAGAACTTTGCAGGCTATCTGCAGTAGATTGCAACTCCTCCCCTTTGGCAGTTCTATCTTGACGGAAAGTGTTATAGTGTGGGTATGGAAATCTCAGAATTTTTGGTGGCCTTCCTAAGCCAGGATTCGGACACGGCAAGGACATCAGGATTGGCAGAGTGTGCTAAAGCGGTGAGTAAGGCAAACTTAGGGAGGAGGCTTCTGATGTTGACATGCATGAGGCCAAGGCTTTTTCGATCGCAGAAGTCAACAAATGAGGGTGACTGGGGACATGCAGGGCCTGGGTTTACCTCCACATCACCCGAGACAGAGAGTAGTAGGATGAGGGTGCGGCTAAAGGCTATCAAAACTGGTCGCCTAGAGCGTTGGGGACAAAGAATAAAAGGAGCAGATTTATGGGCGTGGTAGAATAGATTCTGGGCATAATGTGCAGACAGGGGTATGGAGGGGCGCGGGTACAGCGGAGGCAAGCCCAGGCACTGGGTGATGATAAGAGAGGTTGTATCTCTGGACATGCTGGTCTCAATGGGTGAGGTCACCGCATGTGTGGGGGTGGGACAAAGGGGGTATCAGAGGTACGGGAGTGGAACTACAGGGTCATTGCAAACCAAAACAATGACAATGAACTAGCCTGAACAACAGTATGCAAGGCATATTGATATTTGAGAGAGACATACAATAAGGCATAAAGTGATTGCAGGTCTTGATTGGAGAGCTAGCTAAAACAACAGGTAAGATAACAGCAGCATAACAGGGTGCTAGTTTGACACAGCAACAACAGGTAAAAAATGGCGATGACTAGGCAGAGAGGGTCGGATTAACTACACACAGATCCTGAGTTAAAGCACAGAGCCGACAGATAAGACACAAATAAACAGAATGGAGTACCGTGAATTAATGGACAGTCAAGCATGCATCAGCTATGTAGCAAAGTGATCATAGTGTCCAGGGGGAGCCGTAGATGGAGCAGAGGAGGCCTCCACTAAGCTAGCACGCGGCGTGTAAAGTTAGTAGCCCGGGGGGTGGTCTGCTCAGACGGAGGGGGTTCTGCTCAGACGTGGTTGTGTCGACAGAGAATCCAAGCCAGATGGCGATGGCGAAAGAGAGGTTGTGAATTGTAGAATAGTGTTTGCTAACTGGTGCTAGCTTCGTGGCAGTGGCAGTGGCACTAGCTCTTCAGCTAGCCGGCAGATGGGCCTAGCTCGAGGCTAGCTCAAGGCTAACTGGTGCTTGCTTCGGGACAGAGGTGTTAGCCAGTAGTGCCACTCGGTTGCAGCTAGCTAGCTGTGATGATACGGTGTAATTGTCCAGAGCTTGCGTCAGGAATCCGGTGATGTGGTAGAGAAAAAGAAGTCCTATATGCTCTGGGTTGATATCGCGCTTGCAGCTAGCCGGCAGATGGGCCTAGCTCGAGGCTAGCTCAAGGCTAACTGGTGTTGCTTCGGGACAGAGGTGTTAGCCAGTAGTAGCCACTGGTTGCAGCTAGCTAGCTGTGATGATACGGTGTAATTGTCCAGAGCTTGCGTCAGGAATCCGGTGATGTGGTAGAGAAAAAGCAGTCCTATATGCTCTGGGTTGATATCGCGTCTGCAGCTAGCCGGCAGATGGGCCTAGCTCGAGGCTAGCTCAAGGCTAACTGGTGCTGCTTCGGGAAAGAGGTGTTAGCCAGTAGTAGCACTCGGTTGCAGCTAGCTAGCTGTGATAATACGGTGTAATTGTCCAGAGCTTGCGTCAGGAATCCGGTGATGTGGTAGAGAAAAGCAGTCCTATATGCTCTGGGTTGATATGGCGCTTGCAGACTGGCAGGTATCGGCCCGGTATTGAAGCTGGCTGTGTCCGAGTTAAGGGCGAAGACCGCAGCAGTGGCTAACTGACTACTAGCTAGTAGCTAGTTATCTGGCTAGCTTCTGATTGGGGTTACGGTTCAAAAGTATATAAAAAATAGCAGGTCCGTACCACATTGGGTGAGGCGGAATGTAGGAATGTATATTCAGTTCCTAGATGGAAAGTGAAATTAAAATAAATACGAAATGTATACGAAAAATACGAATACTATTTACACGGGACAAGACAGGACAAAGACACATCCGACTGCTACGCCATTCTTGGATTCAATGGATGGAATCAACATTAGCTAAAACAAGGCTAATGATTGTTCACGAAGAGTCTAGTTCAAAGGACAGGGAATGGTTTCGGTGAAATGCTAGGTGCTCGGGGACTGTGCCCTATAACAGAGTGCTGTAAAGGCCATATTGCTCATTTTACCATCCAAGGTCAATCTTTTAGAGGTGTTTGAAACCCCATATGACACTGCATGTAGTGTTGCTGTGCCTGTAACGGGCCAAGAGACCAGAGGTGGCAGATCGGAGTGCATAGCCTGAAGGTAGGGAAGGGCAGATCCTCTTGCTGCTCCGTAGGCAAGCACCATGGTCTTTTATTTTGTATTTTATTTAACCTTTATATAACTAGGCAAGTCGGTGAAGAACAAATTCTTATTTACAATGACGGCCTACTAAAAGAGTTAGATGTTAGATGCACTATTGTAAAGTGGTTGTTCCACTGGATATCATAAGGTGAATGCACCAATTTGTAAGTCGCTCTGGATAAGAGCGTCTGCTAAATGACTTAAATGTAAATGTAAAAGGGAAAAGGCCTCCTGCGGGGACGGGGGCTGGGATCAATTTTTTAAATAAAATATAAGAAAAAACACACATCACAACAAGAGAGACACCACCACACTACACACAGACAGGCCTAAGATGACAACACAGCATGGCAGCAACACATGACAACACAGCATGGTAGCAACACAACATGGCAACAACATGGCACTGTAGCAACGCAACATGGCAGCAGTCCAATATGGTAGCAGCACAAAACATGGTACAAACATAATTGGGCACAGACAACAGCACAAAGGGCAAGAAGGTAGAGACAACAATACATCACGTGAAGCAGCCACAACTGTCCGTAAGAGTGTGTTGTAGCGTAGGGTCGCCACACTCGGTCCTACTACCCTGTTGTAGTGAACGCGCGCTTCGACTGGAATCCAGTGGAGTGTGCGGAGGAGTGGGAGAACTTGGGAAGGGTGAAAGTCAGGCGGACTGCAGCGTTCTGGATAAATTGCAGGGGTTTAATGGTACAATCGGGGAGCCCAGCCAACAGCGAGTTGCAGTAGTCCAGACGGGAGATGACAATTGCCTGGATTAGGACCTGCACCGCTTCCTGTCTGAGGTAGGGTCTCACTCAACGGATGTTATAGAGCATGAACCTGCAGGAGCGAGTCACTGCTTTGATGTTTGCAGAGAACGACAGAGTGTTTTCCTGGGTCACGCCAATGTGCTTTGCACTCTGGGAGGGCAACACTGTGGAGTTGTCAACCATGATGGAAAGGTCTTTGAGCGGGCAGGCCTTCCTAGGGTGGAAGAGCAGCGCCGTCTTGTTGAGCTTGAGGTGGTGGGCTGACATCCAAGCTGAGATATCTGCCAGGTACACAGAGATCCGTGTTGCCACTTGGGTGTCAGAAGGGGGGAAGGAGAAAAGTAGTTGTGTGTCATCCACATAGCAATGATCGGAGAGACCATGTCAGGATATGAGGAACCGAGTGACTTGGTATATAGAGAGAAGAGGAGAGGGCATAGAACCGAGCCCTGGGGAACACCAGTAGCGAGAGTACGTGGTGCAGACACAGATCCTCTCCACATCACCTGGTATGAGTGGCCTGCAAGGTAGGATGCAATCCAAGAGTTTGCAGAGCCTGAAACGCCCAGCCCTGAGAGGGTGGAGAGGAGGATCTGATAGTTCACGGTGTCAAAGATAGATCTAGGAGGATGAAAACAGAGGAGAGAGAGTCAGTTTGGCAGTGCGGAGAGCCTCCATGACACAGAGAACACCCGCCACATGAGTCGCTGTGCACGATGGAACAAGGACAAACCCTCCCCTAACCCAGACAACACTGGACCAATTGTGCGCCAGCCGGCTGCGACAGAGCCTGGACTCAAACCCAGAAACCTTAGTGGCAGAGCTAGCACTGCGATGCAGTGCCTTAGACCATTGCGCCACTCGGGAAGCCCTCGATGTAATGAGGGCTTAATTAACCTACTTGMTCTTTTGAGAACAACTGTTTACTCTATAATGTTCATTGATTGCATTTTTGACCATATAGAGTGAAAGAAAAACACTGTGTAGTGGCTTGTAACACCTGAATGAGAACTGCATTTACTCTGAGTATTGTTTCTGTGAACATACAGAATAAGTATTAAGGTAACTGAAATATTAACATAAAGATTACAAAATAGTAAGGCAATGCACAAAGCTGTAGGCTACAGTTAACACACTATAAATGGGTCCTATGGCTTTAGATGGGCAGATAAACATCACATGCAAGTGTACATCTACTCTTTAACATTAAGGGCCATGAATATCATAAGTAAGATAAAGTAGAACATTAGCAGATGAATACATGCCACATTGGCCTAACAATAAATACTTGGGTCAATACAGACCTGAATTAAGTTCTACTAGCAAAAGAACATCCTAAATACTAATAGACCATATACCTTAAGTGCTAATAAATGCTAATGACTAGAGTTCAAACACACCAAACACATCAACAGTATAAGTTGAATTTATAGCTAAACATTGAAATAGCACATCAGTAATTCATAATCGATAATTCATCATGGCGCCGGAGGGATTGGCTGCCGAACCAAATGTGCCATTTTGTGTGTGTTTTCACATATTTTGTAACTTATTTTGAACATAATCTTGCTGCTACCGTCTCTTATGACCGAAAAGAGCTTCTGGGTATCAGAACAGCAATTTTTTTCTTCTTTAATGAGTCCGAAGCAAAGGATATACTGCTTCTCTGAGACCAGGCCCAAATCCCTGTCATTCGTGTGAGAAAAGACGAAAATACAGGGGGCGGAGATCAGAGTGCCTTGTGAGAATTCTTCGGCGAGTGGGTAACACACCTCTACCATCCGTTCTATTGGCCAACGTGAGAATACTGGAGAATAAACTGGATGATCTCCATTCGAGACTATCCTAACAATGGGACATTAAATACTGTAATATCTTAATGTATGTTTCACCGAGTCTTGGCTGAACGACGACACCGATAATATACAGTTGGCTGGGTTTTCCATGCATCGACAGGATGAGGGGTGGGGGTGTGTGTCTATTTGTCAATAACAGCTGGTGCTCCCCTGAGGTAGAGTACCTCATGATAAGCTGCAGACCACACTGTCTACCAAGAGCGTTTTATACTTTCTGTAGCTGTCTATTTACCACCACAAACCGATGCTGGCACCAAGACCGCACTCAATGAGCTGTATAAGGCCATAAGCGAACAAGACAATTCTCATCCAGAAGCGGTGCTCCTAGTGGCTGGGGACTTTAATGCAGGTAAACTTAAATCCGTTTGACCCCATTTCTACCAGTATGTCACATGTTCAACCAGAGGAAAACAAACTCTAGACCACCTTTACTCCACACACAGAGATGCATACAAAGCTCTCTCTCACTCTCAATTTGGCAATAATTCTATCCCCCTGATTCCTGCTTACAAGCAAAAACTAAAGCAGGAAGTACCAGTGACTCGCTCAATACCGAAGTGGTCAGATGATGTGGATACTACGCTACAGGACTGTTTTGCTAGCACAGACTGGAATATGTTCTGGGATTAATCCAATGGCATTGAGCAGTATACCATCTCAGTCACTGGCTTCATCAATAAGTGCATCGACGACGTCCCCTCCACGGTGACCGTACGTACATATCCCAACCAGAAGCAATGGATTACAGGCAACATACGCACTGGGCTAAAGGCTAGAGCTGCCACTTTCAAGGAGCGGGACACTAATCCAGACGCTGATAAGAAATCCCACTATGCCAACAGACGAACCATCAAACAAGCAAAGCGTCAATACAGGATTAAGATTGAATCCTACTACACCGGCTCTGCCGCTCGTTAGATGTGGCAGGGCTTGAAAACTATTACGGACTACAAAAGGAAACACAGACGTGAGCTGCCCTGTGACGCGAGCCTACCAGACGAGCTAAATGCCTTTTATGCTCGCTTCAAGGCAAGCAACATCGAAACATGCACTGAAGCTGTTCTGGATGACTGTGTGATAACGCTCTCGGTAGCCGATGTGAGCAAAACCTTTAAACAGGTCAACATTCACAAAGCCGCGGGGCCAGATGGATTACCAGGACATGTACTCAAAGCATGTGCGGACCAACTCGCAAGTGTCTTCACTGACATTTTCAACCTCTCCCTGACTGAGTCTGTAATACCTACATGTTTCAAGCAGACCACCATAGTCCCTGTGCCCAAGCAAGAGAAGGTAACCTGCCTAAATTATTACCGCCCCGTAGCACTCACGTCGGTAGCCATGTTTTGAAAGACTGATCATGGCTCACATCAACAGCATCCTCCCGGATACCCAATTTGCATACCGCCCCAACAGATCCACAGATGACGCAATCTCAATTGCACTCCACACTGCCCTTACCCACCTGGACAAAAGGAACACCTATGTGAGAATGCTGATCATTGACTACAGCTCAGCGTTCAGCAGCATAGTGCCCACGAAGCTCATCACTAAGCTAAGGACCCTGGGACTAAACTCCTCCCTCTGCAACTGTATCCTGGACTTCCTGACGGGCCACCCCCAGGTGGTAAGGGTAGGCAACAACACGTCTGCCACGCTGTTCCTCAGCACGGGGGCCCCTCAGAGGTGTGTACTCCCTRTTCACCCATGACTGCGTGGCCAAACATGACTCCAACATCATCATTAAGTTTGCTGACGACACAACAGTGTCTGATCACCGACAACGATGAGACATCCTATAGGGAGGTATGGCAACTGCTCAGCATCCGACCGTAAGGTGCTGCAGAG
The DNA here is from genome assembly GCF_002910315.2 of Salvelinus sp. IW2-2015. Classification (NCBI taxonomy): domain Eukaryota; kingdom Metazoa; phylum Chordata; class Actinopteri; order Salmoniformes; family Salmonidae; genus Salvelinus; species Salvelinus sp. IW2-2015. Next base: position 30,315,658 of record NC_036853.1, on the reverse strand, counting down.
GGTAGTGCGTACAGCCCAGTACATCACTGGGGCCAAGCTTCCTGCCATCCAGGACCTATATACTACTCGGTTTCAGAGGAAGGCCCAAAACATTGTCAAAGACTCCAGTCACCTAAGTCATAGACTGTTCTCTCTGCTACTGCACGGCAAGCGGTACCGGAGCATCAAGTCTAGGACCAAAAGGCTCCCTAACAGCTTCTACCCCCAAGCCATACGACTGCTGAACAATGAATCAAATGGCCAACCGTACTATTTACATTGACCCCCCCCCTCTTTGTTTTTACACTTCTGCTACTTGCTGTTTATTATCTATGCTTAGTCACTTTACCCCTACTTACATGTACAAATTACCTCATCTAACCTGTAACCCCTGATTCGGTAACGGAACCCCTTGTATATAGCCTCGTCATTGTTATTTTACTGTTACTTTTTATTTAAAAAATGTACTTTAGTGTATTTAGTAAATATTTTCTTAACTGGATTTCTTGAACAGCATTGTTGGTTAGGGGCTTGTAAGTAAGCATTTCACGTTAAGGTCTACACTTGTTGTATTCGGCGAATGTGACAAATTAAATTTGATTTCATCAATTGTACAGAATTAACACTCACTTTCATCATGAAAGAATACTGAATGAGAGTCCTCTGATGGCTGCAAAACCAAATAATGTTTGGTCAGAGACGGAAAAGGAAGTGAAACACTCGCTGTTTTTTTATGGGGTATTTTTCTGGTTCATTGAAAGTCAATGAATTAARTAGACCAGATCCAGCTGCTATTGCATGGATGTCTATGGGAGACAGATCCAGTTAAGCAGACCCGATACTGACCATTGCTTTTCAATGGTAAATGGCCAGAGTAAACTACAGTATCTTCGTTTATTCACCATCTTTGTTTTGGTGTGCTTGGCAGCCATCTTGGTCGTTTGATTGTCACCTGAGAGGTCCCCTGACTTGGAGGTCATCTTGATTCAGAAAGTTGACATTATCTGGCCAAACAGTTCTGAACATTGGTATTTTTTATGGGAGGATTATAGGAACTTAATTTTAGCAGATCAGCTTACATTGAAGAAATGGGAACACATTGGCCTACCAAAACATAGGACCATTAGGTATTATTGTAAATAGCTCAAACAGCGGTGTAAGTAATCAATATATTTTGCAGTAGGTAAACGAAGATATCACGTAAAGTCAACAAAGTAATTTTGTCTCAGCTTTTGACCAAGGAAAAATATCAGAACATTCATCATGTAAATGTCAAGGTCATTGTTCACAGGTCCACATCTCCAAAGTAACTTCTAAATGCAATACTCATATTTGTAATAGAAGGCAAGATGCCTAATAATTCAGTAATAATAATTTCTGTCCAATCCCTGCTGACAACATGTAAAACATACAAAGCCTTGGATTCCAGGGGAAATGAAGAGAGGCTTAAGAACTCCTGCCCCATGTGTGGCTAATCGCTAGCTCTAGCGTGTAGCACTGCTGTTAATATAAGACACAGAGATTTAAATACCCCCCTGATATTTGGGTTTGTTTTCCTTTTGAGTTGCGCTCCAACACCCCTCCTGCTACCCAGCTCGCTTTCCCGGAGAAGCTAGTCCCTTTCCTTGAGCTCAGAGTCGGTGTTTGGGCTCTGGAAATCCAGGCCTGTGCCAGGCTTAGGTTGGAAAAGCACTGGGTTAGTCACAATGGGGCAGGAAGAGCCAGGGAGAGCTGGGAGGAACCAAGACCCATTCAGTCAGCCTGCTGCTGCTGTATGCTGACGATACTAGGCGGAGGACAGAGCAGAGAGGTTWCGGGAGAGATGTAGGAAGAGAGATATGGAGAGAGAAGATGGAAAGGAATATTGTGATGATGATGTACCTATGTAACACTGTTGCTGTTGTCATTGTGTTGCATTCTTCTCTGATGCTTTACCTGAAGTGACCTTTGAGGCTGACACATCACACTTGAGATTGAAAGATGATGTTTATACCGCTCAGTGGAGTTACACATCTAGCCAGACCTGCGAACACACAGGGTAGTGTTAGTGCTGTCAAATAACTGAAGTGTTCTGGCTCACACACACTGATATTATAACTCACACATTAGCCATTTAGCAAGCACTGGATCTGCAAGCATAGCAAGGCAGGATCATACCAATTGAAAGGGGCTATGGTGGGATACATAGAACTAGGTAAAGAGGGCAATTCACAGTGATGTACAGATTTTTACCACCAAGGTTACCAATACAGGACAGCTTCTCCCCTGCCCTCCCAAGTCACACTCCCCTCGTAACCTACACAACCTAGAGAACAGGCTACTGTGTCTCCCTGAACGAGCGGGATTATATGTAAGTCTATGGTCTGAATCTGGAAAAGCTGTCTCCATCGATAGCTTGGTCATTGCAATACATGATAGGAGAGACAGGAAGGAGGAAGGCACGCTTATCAACCAGTGTTCCCATAAAAGGTAGTAAATACATAATGGGAGAAATGAATACATCCCTATGGACCGTTTTTCCCAACATGGTCGCCTGTCTTCCACTGTAACGTTCAGGCCCATCAGCCAGTAGCCCTCTGATGGATAGTGACAGCTCAGACTCTGTGAATACTGTTTGTTGTTTGTCAACAGGTGGAGCTTGTTACGGACTGATGTTCGGCAACCGGATGGGTCGACGCCAGGATGAAGAACGGACCCGGACTGCCGTGTTGGGAGTGAGGTCACTGGGCTGACTGAGGTAACGTGGCGCTGATACACTATAGTGGAGGTGGGTGGAAGAGGACACATTATGGGGGTCAAAGATAAATCAGAAATGATTCACACTATTGTCGTTGCTATCTGCATCTACCACTGTGTATAATCCTTACTCCCGTCATATGCAATAACTGTGACGTAAAATGTAAATATCACAGTGATGTAGTAATGCATCATTGCAGGCCACACAACGCCATGAAGACATGAAACCCAAGTGCTTCATGCTTTCATCTTTCCAGAAAAACCTTGAACGGTGTAGTGATATCGGGGAATGGAGGAGAGAGATGAGATGAGCACAGAGGAGAGGAGAAAGTGAAAGGATGCCTGCTGCTTGAGTGTTTTTGAGACGTAGGCTGAGGTGTTATGATACCAGAAGGGGGCGCCTAAGAACATCATTTGCCAACCACCACAATGGTTACAGTCGTATACATGGCCTCTTTCAGGGGAAGAGGAGAGTATGAAAGGTAGAGAGAGGGGGGAGTTATAATGACTATAAAGTCAAGAAAAGAATAGGAGGACCACGATGGAAATACGCCCTTGGACTTTGTTGTGGTCATCTTCAATGAGTATGTGTTGTCTCCAGCTGGAGAGAGTAACGGAGAGTCTCTGTCCCAACACTTTCTCACTCCCTCAGTCACTGCATTATCCCGTTTACCTTGTTTACTCAACGTTTACAGAAGGACACAACTTTATGAATACGTTGACACAGACATGTAACAGAATGTCCCGGAAGACCAGCCCAGGGTTTGGGCCCCATGTATGGCATCAGGACCATATCATATGGACTGGCTTACATAATGTTAATGTTGATCTTGATCCTCTGGCCTATGAATCTCAGGTAAACAATGGACAAGACATTGTGTCTCAGAATCTGGTGTATGGTGGTTGGAGCATCATGGTTCAGCCCCAGGGCCGGGACAGCTTGCTGTCATCGACGGAAAAATGAATTCTCAAGTTTATCAAGACATTTTGCAGGAGAATGTTAGCTCAACAGAAGTTGGGTGATGCAACAGGACAACAACCCAAAACACAGAAGTAAATCAACAACAGAATGGCTTCAACAGAAGAAAATACACCATCTGGAGTGGCCCAGTCCTGACCTCAACCCGATTGAGATGCTGTGGCATGACCTCAAGAGAGCAGTTCACACCAGATATCCCAAGAATATTGCTGAACAAACAGTTTTGTAAAGAGGATTGGTCCAAAATTCCTCCTGACCATTGTTCAAGTCTGATCCACAACTACAGAAAACGTTTGGTTGAGGTTATTGCTGCCAAAGGAGGGTCAACCAGTTATTAAATCTAAAGGTTCACATACTTTTCCCACTCTGCACTGTGAATGTTTACATGGTGTGTTCAWTAAAGACATGACAACGTATAATTGTTTGTGTGTTATTAGTTTAAGCAGACTGTGTTTGTCTATTGTTGTGACCTAGATGAAGATCAGAACAAATTTTATGACCAATTCATGCAGAAATCCATGTATTTCCAAAGGGTTCACATACTTTTTCTCCACTGTATGTAGCAACAGTGGATTGCCCCTTTAAGGCAACATCTGTATGTATGTTTTTACTTATACGCTACAGTATGTGTACATTCATGTGTATTTATGTATTTACACAGTATGCATGCGTATGGCTGCTGATCCGTGTATATGTAGATGTGTATACAGTCTACACGTGTGTATGTTGATCTGTGAACGTGTATGTATTTGTAGATGTTATACATGGGCGGATGGGGAGTATAAGTATGACTGTGGCTGTTTGCAGTTAAAACACTGGCACAGAGGACAAGGTGAGGAGGCTAAACACAGAGCAGTCTTTCAAGTGGAGAACAGGGTAATGCTGCTATTGTCAGGGAGTTCGTCAATGAACACTAGCTAGCATCTGGGGGGTGGAGGGGTCTGGTGTACAGCTATACCGCTTTCTCCATGGGAAGTGGAAGTTGGGGGACAGGGACTTTTGCGGGACGAGTGGGCCGAGGTGGTGCATACAGGTGTATTAGTTTATGTGTGTGTGTACGTGTGTGTGTAGTATTGGATCTCTATAGGTTCTCAGAGGATAAGGACCTGCACCTGCACTGAAAGGCAAGACTGGGAGATGAGTTAGTGTGTCATACAGGAAGGGACTGTGTGTGTGTGTGTGTGTGTGTGTGTGTGTGTGTGTGTGTGTGTGTGTTGTCGTGTGAGTGAGCGTGACTCACAAGCGGTACAAATTGAGGTCAGTTCAGCAAGTTAGACCTCAACTTTGATCCTTAACTGCCTAGAGATAGGAAACATCCTGCTTCCTCACAGAGGAGAGAGAGAGAAAGTTGTTTTCAGGGTAGGCCCTTTCCAGTGTTGACATTTTTGTGCTTTGGCTGCAGGTGTGTGTGTTTGACTGTGTGCATGTTTGCGTGCATGGGCCCACAAATGTGCCGGTGTGCCCTGCGTGTATGGTGTGTATGCGTGGCAGGTGCCCGAGCCTTTAGTTCGCTCTGATATAATCTGATAGAACACTTAGACTATAGTATCTAGGTGGGAATGCAAATTAGCTCTTTGTCATATCAAGATGTCCAACGGAACACAATAGTTAACCTGGGGTGACTCTCCATCTGATAGCAATAACTGAGCAATCTAACACACAGGGTAACTATCTCTTGTAACACACACACACACACACACACACAACACACACAACACAACAAAACACACACACACACACACCACACACACAGACACACACACACACACACACACACACACACAACACACAACACACACACACCACTACAACTCCACACACACACATCACACACACACACACCACACACACACACACACCACACACCACACACACACACACACAAACACACACACACACACACAACAACACACGACACACACACACACACACAACACACACACTCACCACCCACACACCACACACACACACACACACAACACACACCACACCAACACCACACACACGACACACACACACACACACACACACACACACACACACACACACACACACACACACACACACACACACACACACACACCACACACACACACACACACGACACACAAGGAGCACTACACACACAGATCAGCACACTACATACACACGACATCATCACACCACAGCACACATCACACCAGCATCACATCACACACACGACACACACACACACACATCATCATCTGACTACACTACATCAACACACATCTACACATCACACTACACACATCACAGCACACACACCACACACAAACACGACACACACACACACACACACACACACACACACACACACACACACGATGGCGGCGTACTGTATGGCTGCCATATTGCGAGTTCCGACCCAACTTTGCTATTTGTGACTCTTTTCGCGATTATCTATCCAATAACTTTTGAACATCAGATCGGCAGTTACTAACCTCAATTCCAACATCGACTCATCTGCACATTGCTCTTTGTGTAGTTCCGACCCCATTTTCGGACTACCCAAGAGGAAATGCGAAAAAGAGGCAGGAGAGGGGGAGTTCTGGCGAGATTAAGGTAATGGAAAACCGGCCACTTCTTCCCTCCATGCTATTGGCCAAGTCACTTGATAATAAGATGGATGACCTCCGATTGCGGGACTCTCGTAACTTCAATATTCTCTGCTTTTCTGAAACATGGCTTTCAGACAGGGTAACCCCCATTGCTATCCAACTCGATGGATTCTCCATTCACCGAGCAGACAGGACATTGGATTCAGGGAAATCAAGAGGGGGAGGGGTATGCCTCTTCATTAACAGCAAATGGTATGCTGACTCTAGCTCAGTGGAAGACTCAACCCATAGTTCACCTGTCTTGGAATACCTGATGGTCAAATGCCAACCTTTCTACTTCCTGAGAGGCTCCGGACTGGAGGCCGTCGCTGGAGGCTCCGGACTGGAGAACGTCGGAGGCTTCTTGCCATGGATCATCACTGGAGTGGAAAGACACACAGGAGGCCTGGCTCTGGGAGCAGGCACAGGACTCACCAGGCTGGGGAGACATACAGGAGGATTAGTTCTTGGCGCAGGCACAGGACTCACCAGGCTGGGGAGTCATACTTGGCCGAGGCACCAGATACACTGGACCGTGGAGGCACACTGGAGGTCTAGAGCTAAGAGCCTGCACAACCCGTCCTGGCTGGATGGTGACTTTGGCCTGGCACGTGCGGGGCGCAGGCACAGGACGCTCTGGGCTGTGCAGACGCATTGGAGACAGTGCGCAGAGCCGGCGCAGGATATCCTGGGCCGTAGAGACGTACTGGAGGTCTGGAGAGCAGGGCTGGCACAATCCGTCATGGCTGGATGCTCACCCTAGCACGGCAGATGCGGAGAGCTGGGATGTAGCGCACCGGGCTAAGAACGCGTACTGGAGACACTGTGTGCTCCATCGCATAACACGGTGCCTGACCAGTACGACGCCCGCCACGGTAAGCACGGGAAGTGCCCCCCCAAAAAATATACAGAAGATAGGCCTATTTGGTAAAAGACCAAGTTCATATTATGGTATTATGGCAAGAACAGCTCAAATAAGCAAAGAGAAACGACTCTCCATCATTACTTTAAGACAAGTCAATACGGAACATTTCAAGAACTTTGGAAGTTTCTTCAAGTGCAGTCGCAAAAAGCGCTATGATGCAACTGGCTCTCATGAGGACCGGCACAGGAATGGAAGACCCAGAGTTACCAGCCTCAGAATTTGCAGCCCAAATAAATGCTTCACATACAGTAGTCTATATTAAATGGAACTGAATATATAAGAGGCTTTTAAAATTCAATATTGGTGCGTAATTTCTACTTAAAATGTAAAAGAATCGCAAAAGGCACTGTTTTTGTGGAATGATCCAATAAACTGTCCTGGTGTCTCTCTATCTCCTCTTCACCTCAGGTAGGTGATGTGATAGCATGGCCTGATCCTCCCACACCCTCCAGGCCAGGACAGTAGCAGAACAGTATCAATCCCAGAGGGTTTAATTTGAGTTGGAAGTTGGAGCAAAGAAGGAACTCTTCTCTGGTGTGGCCGTCCCTGGCATGGAAGTTTAGAGCATAGGTGAATCTAGGGGAATCAATCCTTTCCTACTATACTTGTATTGCGTTCCCTCCTCACCACCATGCTGATGAGCAGGAAATGGAATTTGAGGCATTTGCATTATTTAAAAAATGTTTCAGAAGCACAACAATAAGAACATCATTACAGAGTAACGATTTCCTCCACCCACATCCATCATGGAAAGAGCATGCACACAAAAACACGTACACATGCTCACACACACACTTTCACGCTCGCATGCACACAAATAAACACCAGAAAAAACACGCAGGCACGTAGCCACACCAACCCCCCCCCCCTCCCCCCCCCCCCCCAACCCAACACACCACACGTTGCACTGATGTGTGCAGAGACAACGCTCAGAGTAAGGTGATGAACACACAAACTATATGCTATAGAAAAGCACACAAACAAGCATCTGATCCCTTCAACCTGGTACTTGTATGTACTGTATATAAAACTCTTTCAACACCTTAACAAACGCAGACTTAAACACACAAAAAATACAGTATAGTATTACATCAATTAATACACAGACCAAAAATCACAGCAGACACATACACAACTGTTTAGATACACCACACACACACACACACACACACACACACACACACACACACACACACACACACACACACACACACACACACACACACACACACACACACACTGATAGAAGTGCTGTGCTTTGGCTCATTTTATTTTCTCTCAGTCTCCAACATAGGAGGCTAGTGAGACGGGCTCATTGTAATGGCTGGAATGGAATGGAATAAATGGAACGGAACACAGTGTTAATATCTCTGTGTTTTGTCCAGGGGTTGGAACTGGTTCAGGGAACAGAACCAAAAGCCAGAAAATAACATTTTTCAATGAACGGAATCAGAACCAGGAACGAAAGTGATCTATACTGTTCCAGAACATAACAGTTATTTTAAAAGCATGGGAACTGGTTAATAATGTAATTTTACGCTCCAGGCATTTTTTTCACAGTCCCACAAAGAAATGCAACAAAGTACATATGCAGAGCCCTCCCTCTGTCAACCAAACTTTGTCCAATGTCTGCCTACCAGCTGAAAATCAGTGTGTGTGCCTGTAGGCTACCTGCCTTTCCCCCTCCGAAGCATAGCTGTAGCCTACTGACATTACACGGCTGATTCAGAAGATGGGGAGAGAGATTTTTAATTAGAGAAGAATGGATTCACTTTTTCAATGCTAGATAGGGATACTATAGTTATCACATTTTGCATTGGATTTAATAACTACAAAAAGGTAAGACGTGTTTAAAAATTCTGGTGCCGCTCTCCACACACAAGCTTGTTAGCTAGCTAGCCTCTCTGGTCCAACATTGATCCAACTCTGAAGTTCAAAGACATTCAAAGATCCTCCATTGAATCCGCTCCACCATAGGTATAATTCTGTGGGCCTAATTCAGATAAATCATGTCATTACAAGATGCCCAGTGCTTCAAGCCAAGCCTCCTCCTCCACTCTCTCTCTCTCCCCACCCGCAAAATCTCAGTTGCATCTCACTCCCTACACTTGACTTTACATCACGCATGTAAGCAACTCACTGAGCTACAGCTTTCTCGCTCCATAGCAAACTGCTATATACACACTGCATGAAATATGAAGTAATTTAATGTTGAGCTAAATGTAAAAAAAAGGATTTCAAAGGTTTAAAAGGGAACAGAAAGGAACCATTTTGTGTTCAAACTGATTCAGGACTTTATTTTTCTGGTCGGAACAGTGGAACGGAACGGAAAAAATAATAGTTATGTTCAGAACAAAACGATGGGGAAATAATTTTGGTTCCATCCCCTGGTTATATCTGAGTATTGATTATAGTGGGTTTAACACCAGTGAGATTGAAATTGAACTACCTGCGGTGATGTTGTTGTTACTTGGCTGTGTTGAGTTCATTTCTGTTAACACTGTTAGCATAAATTGGGCTGTATTATCATATTTCCCAGCATGCTTTGTTGCAGGTAGTTTATTTTAATTGTTCGCTTTAATATCTACTGTATTTTTCTGCACGCACATTGATTAATTGCTCTTATACTATACAAATATAAATAACAAACATTTTATAAACTAATCCAATCTGTAAGGGGTTGGACTTATTGCACCCGTTACTGAGATGGTTGTTCCAGTTTATATATTTTAAGTCAGAGCTACCATCTTTTAGGATTTTGCGCCAACCCTAATTGACTCTAGTTTTGCATCATTATGCACAACTCTGGTGGGGAAGATTTTCTGGGGTTGTGTCCCTTTCTCTACTCTCTCTTCTATCATTTTCTTTGGATGTACCTGGAGGCAGCTGCCTTACTGGTCCAGCTGAAAATGCCGGGAATGCCTGAAGGACTGGGGGAGATGGAAGGGTAACAGTGGCTTGATCACGGCCTGAGCTGACTCCCCAGTCCACGAACCACCCGGACCCCCCCAGCATCCAGAACCAGCACCGGACCAGCCTCTTTACGAGAAGATGACAAACTGCAAGCCTTGAGCCGAGTAGAGTGTTGCCAAGGCAAGGCTTTCTCCCTCTACCCATGGCATGCAGCCCTCCTCCCCTGCCTTTATTTTTTACCCACCATCTGCCCTTCTCAGGCCACTAATGACCAGCAGACCACCAACCACCCAGAGCAGACCAGACAGCATTACCACCAGAACCAGAGGCGTGGAGGAAGGACCAAAGACACCAACCTATGCCTGGAGCCAGCAGACCACAGGGGAGTGCCTCCATTGACATATGGGTCACGGGCTTCCAGGCGTGCCTGCCCGCTCTGAGGTTTGTCCTTCCTCCCCCTGCAGAACAGGAGCAGACCCAATAAATCACCAAAACCCACCTGAACAAGATGACTGGGATGAACCCAGGAGCAATGCACCGCTCCAACGTGGTGAGGCTGCCGCTAATCCCTAAAAAGAAGGCTGTCGAGGACAAAGCCGCCAATCGCTGGGGAGCTGCAGGAGCAGCAACAACAACGACCAGACCAGAAACCATGACCGCCTAGAAGCCCGCCTGGTGAAACCCACAGGGCCACAGAAATCATTCCAAGACAGTTTCAAGATCTCCCAGGTACAAAAAATTCTGAAAGTGCAAAGATTCAGCCCCGTTTAACAAACTCTGAGCATACCCCCTTTCCGACACAACATCCAAGGTAGTTACAGTACAGTTTCACAATGAATGCATCCAGGACTACGACATACAAGTTCAGTTATGCAGGTTCACAACCCTCAAGTAAGCAGCTAGAAGACAACTTYTGGACTGGGACATGAAAATTGCTGGTCCTGTTAAAACCGGACCCAACCGGAGTGGGCAGAGTCCAACACCTCCAAAGGATCATCACCCTGGGAAACAACAGAGGCTCCGTCCACTACTACAGCAGGCCTGAACTGTGCAGGAACTGCGGCCAACTGGACCATCTGGCCACAGCCATCATCTGCAAGATCTGTAGACAACCACTTTTTTCACAATCTTCCTCTGTCCAGTGTCTGTGCTATTTTGCCCATTTTAATCTTTTATTTTCATTGGCCAGTCTGAGATATGGCTTTTTCTTTGCAACTCTGCTTAGAAGGCCAGCATCCCGGAGTCGCCTCTTCACTGTTGATGTTGAGACTGGTGTTTTGTGGGTACTATTTAATGAAGCTGCCAGTTTGAGGACTTGTGAGGCGTTTGTTTCTCAAACTAGACACTCTAATGTACTTGTCCTCTTGCTCAGTTGTGCACCAGGGCCTCTCACTCCTCTTTCTATTCTGGTTGGAGCCAGTTTGCGCTGTTCTGTGAAGGGAGTAGTACACAGCGTCGTACGATATCTTCAGTTTGTTGGGAATTTCTCACATGGAATAGCCTTCATTTTTCAGAACAAGAAAAGACTGACGAGTTTCAGAAGAAAGTTATTTGTTTCTGGCCATTTTGAGCCTGTAATCAAACCCACAAATGCTGTTGCTCCAGATACTCAACTAGTCTAAAGAAGGCCAGTTTTATTGCTTCTTCAGAACAACAGTTTTCAGCTGTGCTAACATAATTTCAAAAGGGTTTCTAATAAACAATTAGCCTTTTAAAATTATGAACTTGGATTAGCTGACACTACATGCCATTGGAACACAGGAGGGATGTTTGCTGATAATTGGCCTTTGTACGCCTATGTAGATATTCCATTAAAAAATTGGCCGTTTCCAGCTACAATTGTCATTTACAACATTAACAATGTACACTGTATTTCTGATCAATTAGATGTTATTTTAATGGTCAAAAAATTTGCTTTTCTTTCAAAAACAAGGACATTTCTAAGTGACCCCAAACTTTTGAACGGTAGTGTTTATTATGGTATTATTATGGATAGACCTATTTGTCAAACGACAGCCAAGCATCTATCACCATGTCACCAGAATAAGACCCTTAATATTTGTTGGAAAGGAGCATCAAGCTCATCACCTTGCGCATTTTCCACCCTGTGAAGTTCATCATAATTTATTTAATCTGTAGCCTAATAGACTGCATACTTTCTCGAGTCGCAGTGGGAGGACCACACAACATATCATTGCGTGACTCCAAGTTTACTTCGATATGATGGTTATGATATCAATATTTGCGCATAAAGGCGTTTCCACCACCATTTCTCGCATAATTAATTTTACAGACACAAAAAGATCCCACCATGTCAAATGAACAAATTGTCGGCATTTAGAAAATCTTACTGGCATTTTATGTGTCCACCAGCCTGGACGTGACTTTTTTTAATGCGTCAGGTAATTCATCCATATGAAATGGTTGGATGGGAACGTGGTTACAGACGCGGAATTAAAATCGMCGGMAAAAAAGAAAGCAGCTTCTGTAACGGCTGTCTTCGTCCTCCTTATCTGAGGAGGAGTAGGAGATATCGGACCAATATGCAGCGTGGTGAGTATTCATATTTATTTAGAATACTTCAAACAAAAATAACGAATAAACTAACCAACACGAAACAGTCCCGTATGGTGAACAAACACAGAAACAGGAACACAAACACCCACCAACCAAAAGACAAAACAAGCTACCTAAATATGGTTCCCAATCAKAGACAATGACAAACACCTGCCTCTGATTGAGAACCATATCAGGCCAAACGACAAACCCAACACAGAAACACAAAACATAGATAACCCACCCAACTCACGCCCTGACCACACTAAAACAAAGAAAATACAAAAGAACTATGGTCAGAACGTGACAGCTTCCGGGTTACATTTCATGAAAATAAAGTTCAAATAAACGCCACAATAATCACAAAATAGCAAAGTTGGGTCAGAGCTTGCAAAACTGCGGCCACACAGTACAGCACCATCTTGTTCACCCTACAGTGTTAAAACAACACCCACAAAATCCTGTAACATTAAATGTGTTATTCCCTAACACTGAGAAGGTTTAACAGTATCAMCTCTACTAAAGTGTTATTTTAAATCGGAATTTGCAACACCCATGATGTTAGGGAACCAACACTATGGATGTTAGTTTGTCAACACTTTGAAAAGTGTTAGTTTAACACTATTTCGGTGGGTCACATATAATTTCTAAGAAAGTGTTATTTGGGAAACACTAGGCTTTAGAACACCAGCTAACTGTAACTGCAAATTGCCATATTGGCATTGTTAAATATCTGGCAGGATTTCCCCATAATGGCTGCAACATTTTCTGGTATCAAACCATATATGAAAACATGATACATGTTTTAAACTAGGATTAAATGTCAGTCATTGTGAAAATGTATTTGGCTAATGTAAACTTGTATGTAAACTTCCGACTTCAACTCTAGCTAGCTAGCTAGCTGATAATTATATGGGTATCATACAGTGGCGATTTTAGCATATAAATCTTTGTGGGGCAAAAAAAAAAAAGAAATGGGATGCATGCCAGCAAAGCCACTACACAACACAACACTAAACAATACATGATTTGCACTATAACGGTGACAAACGGTGCCCACAAGCTGTTAGGGCCAACATACAGCTGTCCCAACAGCAGAGTCCCAACACCTTGCCACTGCTGAACTTGGCTTATAGCAAAGCCTTGTCTGGCAGCGAAACAGTTCATTCAGCCTTATTTTACTGCCTTTAAAAAAAACAATTGCTAATATGGCAGACTTGCTTAAACAAATGTGGTTTCTACTGACAATTGAGATGTACAAATTATGGCATAAGGGGACGACAAGCAGATAAGAGGCAATCCATAACTTCGATTAAGACATTAATGAGCATGCGACGACGGACGTAGTCAATATAACTATTTGTTCAGCACTTTTCAAATGTACAGCAACAGAATTCAGAATATGGGCCATTCTTACAGTGTACTCCCTGTACCAGTCAGAACCGTAGGATAAATAAATGTGGCAAATAAACAGACAATGAAAGCTCTTACAATATTCAATGATTACATTTCTCTTMAACAGATTATAGGCTTTTTGTGCACCACCAAGTTAGAACAGTAGGCAAAATGAAGAGGTGAAAATAGACCAAATCATTAGGGTGAAGCACATTGAACGCCGTTTGGGTCTTTGCTTGTCAAAAAAGATACACGTCATATAACACTATTTGACGCGTTAAATAAGCTTTCAATTTGACAGGTCAAATAATACATTCTATTATATTCTATTATAGAATGTTGTGTGTGCTGAATTTCCACGTGCAAGCCAAGCATCACAACTACCAACGTTATGTGTTTACAAAACTGTTGGTGAAAATAGACCAAATTATTAGGGTGAGGCGCATGGGCTGCTAACAGCTTACTACACTTAGTATTACTTTCTTAGCTACATTATACATTTCTCCCTTGCTTATTACATCATTTATGCAGCAGCATACAATACATTTTTGGACTCACCTTGTGAAGGTGGCGCAGCGGTCCTTTGTGGGCAAAGTTTGTCATCAAAGTTTGTCATCAAAGTCTGGCATTCTCTGGATTTATGGTGGGAACTCTGGAAAAAAAACACAGCCACTCCATTGATTAGCAGGCTAATGTTAGTGGTTTCTTTGCAATGCTTGCAGTTAGCCACTGATTCCTTCCAAACGACTCATTGTTGAATTTGTGATTTCCAACTTGTTGTGTAATCTTTATGTACAATGGCCGATGAGCACCGATACGTTTTATCTATAATTTCTCTTCATTATTTATCTTCATATTACAAGGATTAAAAAGGATTTGCCAGTAGATTGTTGACTTGATGACAACTGATGATGACTGCTAGCTAAGACTTTGAAAGTAAGATGTTGAAATGATCAGTCCAATCAAAGCTACTGTAGATATAACGTGATTTAATGTCATTCTGTCTGTGGCTAATGACCTTGAGCCTTCTTGGATGGGCACTTCTAATATAACTCTATGGCAGAACCCAAGGGGCAAAACATTTTGAGCTCTAACCTTAGAATTGGGGATGACGTACTGTCCCATGAGTGACAGAAAACTGAGCCAATCATGACAGAAAACTGAGACAATCAGGCGCAACACTATTTTCTGCTGGCTAACCCCCCCACCACAGAAAGCACTGAGCTAGGCTGAAACACCTACATTTTGGAGCTGCCTTACAAACGTTGTCTCTTTTTTGCTTTTTGAGTATGCAGCTTTATTAACTTTTTACATTGTTTGCAAACTGATATGTGACATTTGCTTGCTATTAATGCCAAAATAACAAGCAAAACAGGCAAGCCCCCCCCCAAAAAAGTGTGGGGGTTTGCCCCACCTGCCCTGAATGACGGGCCGCAACCTTTATTTAACTAGGCAAGTCAGTTAAGAACAAATTCTTATTTACAATGACTGCCAAACCCGGACGATGCTGGGCCAATTGTATGCCGCCCTATGGGACTCCCAATCATGGCCAGTTGTGATACAGCCTGGAATCGAACCAGGGTGTCTGTAGGGTGTTTGCCTCAAGCACTGAGATGCAGTGCCTTAGACCGCTGCTCCACCTGGGAGCCCTAAACAGGGCTTACCTTATCACACAGCTCCAGCAACGCCTCTCGTGTCAGAAAACAATAAAATGCACATGTGCTTATTGGAGTAATGGTTACAATCTGGTACATAGCACAGAACCATCCTTGCTTCTGATCGATTGAGATAACTAAGGTTAGCTAGCTAGCTACAAAGGCCAGAGTAATTAAAAACAATTATAGTAATTAAAAGCTAGCAAGGCAATTAGAAAAATTATGAACAAGAATACACACAAGAAATGTACAATATCAATTCCTTACACTCGGAACAAGGCTATAATATTTACTTGCTAGGTTACTTGCTACGGTCGTGGCCAAAAGTTTTGAGAATGACACAAATATACGTTTTCACAAAGTCTGCTGCCTCAGTTTGTATGATGGCAATTTGCATATACTCCAGAATGTTATGAAGAGTGATCAGTTGAATGAAGTCCCTCTTTGCCATGCAAATGAACTGAATCCCAAAAACATTTCCACTGCATTTCAGCCCTGCCACAAAAGGACCAGATGACATCATGTCAGTGATTCTCTCGTTAACACAGGTGTGAGTGTTGACGAGGATAAGGCTGGAGATCACTCTGTCATGCGGATTAAGTTCGAATAACAGACTGGAAGCTTCAAAAGGAGGGTGGTGCTTGGAATCATTGTTCTTCCTCTGTCAATCATGGTTACCTACAAGGAAACACGTGCCGTCATCATTGCTTTGCACAAAAAGGGCTTCACAGACAAGGATATTGCTGCCAGTAAGATTGCACCTAAATCAACCAAATATCGGATCATCAAGAACTTCAAGGAGAGCGGTTCAATTGTTGTGAAGAATGCTTCAGGSCGCCCAAGAAAGTCCAGCAAGTGCCAGGACCGTCTCCTTAAGTTGATTCAGCTGCAGGATCGGGGCACCACCAGTGCAGAG
The DNA here is from genome assembly GCF_002910315.2 of Salvelinus sp. IW2-2015. Classification (NCBI taxonomy): domain Eukaryota; kingdom Metazoa; phylum Chordata; class Actinopteri; order Salmoniformes; family Salmonidae; genus Salvelinus; species Salvelinus sp. IW2-2015. The sequence goes on along the minus strand of NC_036853.1, from coordinate 30,298,986 downwards.
CTTGCGCAGGTATGACAGCAGGAAGGCAGCATTTCAATTTGGGGGGTAATTACCGATAATATATTGATAAAAGTTACCTTGTCCAAGACAGATTTGCGCGGTTCTCAAAACATCACGCCAGGGTAAGCCGACATGAAACACAGACCTTATATTAAGTAGTTCTAAAATCCCCTATGAAAAAAATGTATGGTGGAAAAATTATTGGAACCATTTCTGGGTTTAACCGCTAGGTTTTATGGGTATTATGACTTAGTGTTGTACTCAATGACACATTGGCGTCAGTCGCTACTATGGCAATTCAAGATGGCGCTACCCATACCGCTAATAAACGTTGTTCAATATCAAAATCCTAAAAATAGAGATGTTTACATGTTAAATGCACATGTTTAGTATTAGTGGATGGAATACATATTTGTTTAGCGTTACTTCCTAATGTTATTCCAGTTATTCCATTCAGGCCATTACAATGAGCCCATCCTCCTAAAGCTCTTCCCACCAGCCTCCTCTTGTCTCCACCCAGAGATTGGCCAGGCATTGCATGAGACTGGTGTGTTGAGGGGAGGATGTACGGGGAGTTTTCTTAGATGTGGTAGAAAATGTCATCCAACCTGTAGAGCGATAATGAGCTGACGGTTGTATTGTTATTGAGGTGAGGAAACAAAGGCATGACACCTCAAAGAGCTGGGATCTGATCTAGTCAGTCTAAACCGAAGGGGTGATTGAGAAACAGCTAACYTCACATAACTCACTTATTTTGGATCAGCTTAAAAACCTCTTAAGAATCCGCCCCTTTTTTTCAATTTTCGCCTAAAATGACATACCCAAATCTAACTGCCTGTAGCTCAGGCCCTGAAGCAAGGACATGCATATTATTGGTACCATTTGAAAGGAAACACTTTGAAGTTTGTGGAAATGTTAAAGGAATGTAGGAGAATATAACAATAGATCTGGTAAAAGATAAAACAAAGAAAAAAAACGACCATTCATTTGTATTTTTTTTGTTCCATCATCTTTGGAATGCAAGAGAAAGGCCATAATGTATTATTCCAGTCCAGGTGCAATTTATATCTTGGCCACTAGATGGCAGCAATGTATGTGTAACGTTTTAGACTGATCCAATGAACCATTGGAATACTCACCGACATCATTCAAACAGTTTTTAGAAACTTCAGAGTGTTTTCTATCCAAATCTACTAATAATATGCATATCTTAGCTTCTGGGCCTGAGTAGCAGGCAGTTTACTCTGGGCACGCTTTTCATCCGAACATGAAAATGCTGCCCCCTATCCCAAACAGGTTTAAGTCACATAACATAACACATTAACTGGCATTAATTTTGTCTCATGGGACATCAAAAATCACTAAGCCAAAGCCATGATGTCAGATTTGAACTACATGACCAAAAGTATGTGGACACCTGCTTGTCGAACATCTCATTCCAAAATCATGGGCATTAATATGGAGTTGGGCCCCCTTTGATGCTACAACAGCCTCCACTCTTCTGGGAAGGTTTTCCACTAGATGTTGGAACATTGCTGCAGGGACTTGCTTCCATTCAGCCACAAGAGCATTAGTGAGGGTGAGCACTGATGTTTGTCGATTAGGCCTTGCTAGTAGTCGGCGTTCCAATTCATCCGAAAAGGTGTTCGATGGGGTTGAGTTCAGGGCTCTGTGCAGGCCAGTTAAGTTCTTCCACACCAATCTTGACAAACCATGTCTGTAAGGAGGTATTGTCATGCTGAAACAGGAAAAGGCCTTCCCCAAACTGTTGCCACAAAGTTGGAAGCACAGAATCATCTAGAATGTCATTGTATGCTGTAGTGTTAAGATTTACCTTCACTGGAACTAAGGGGCCTAACAGGAACCATGAAAAACAACCCCAGACCATTGGCACTATGCATTGGGGAATATAGCATTCTCCTGGCATCCACCAAACCCAGATGTGTCCGTCAGACTGTCAGATGGGGAACCCTTTTCCACTGCTCCAGAGTCCAATGACTAGCTTTACGCCACTCCAACCGACGCTTGGCCTTGCGCATGATGGTCTTAGTCTTGTGTGCGGCTGATCGACCATTGAAACCCATCTCATGAAGCTCCAGATGAACAGTTCTTGTGCTGACGTTGCTTCCAGAGGCAATTACTCGGTAGTGAGTGTTGCAACCGAGGACAGACGATTTTTACACGCTATGCGCTTCAGCACTCAGAGGTCCCGTTCTGTGAGCTGTTGTTGCTCCTAGACGTTTCCAATTCACAACAACAGCACTTACCGTTGACCGGGCAGCTCTAGCAGGACAGAAATTTGGGACTGAACACCTCCCTCTGCAACTGGATCCTGGACTTCCTGATGGGCTGACCCCAGGTGGTGAGGGTATGCAACATTATGTGTGTGATCATTATGTGTGCTTTGTCCCCTCCTGTAATCCCTGTTCACCCATGACTGTGTGGCCACTCATGACTCCAACATCATCATCAAGTTTGCTAATGACACGACAATGGTAGGCCTGATCAACCTATTTTGTTGCATTACAACCTGTCATATAAACAGATTTTTATTTGGGTTTCATGTAATGGACATACACAAAATAGTCCAAATTTGTGAAGTGAAATTAAAATATAACTTGTTTTAAAAAATTCTAAAAAATAAAAACGGAAAAGTGGTGTGTGCATATGTATTCACCCCCTTTGCTATGAGCCCCTAAATAAGATCTGGTGCAACCAATTACCTTCAGAAGTCACATATTTAGTTAAATAGAGTCCACCTGTGTGCAATCTAAGTGYCACATGATCTCAGTATATATACACCTGTTCTGAAAGGCCCCAAAGTCTGAAACACCACTAAGCAAGGGTCACCACCAAACAAGCAGCACCATGAAGACCAACGAGCTCTCCAAACAGGTCAGGGACAAGGTTGTGGAGAAGTACAGATCAGGGTTGGGTTATAAAAAAATATCCAAAACTTTGAACTTTCCACGGAGCACCATTAAAACCATTATTAAGAAATGGAAAGAATCTGGCACCACAACAAACCTGCCAAGAGAGTGCCGCCCACCAAAACTCCCAGACCAGGTAAAGAGGGCATTAATCAGAGAGGCAACAAAGAGACCAAAGATAACCCTGAAGGAGCTGCAAAGCTCCATAGCGGAGATTGGAGTATCTGTCCATAGGACCACTTTAAGCTGTACACTCCACAGAGCTGGGCTTTACGGAAGAGTGGCCAGAAATAAGCCATTGCTTAAAGAAAAAAATAAGCAAACACGCTTGGTGTTCGCCAAAAGGCATGTGGGAGACTCCCCAAACATATGGGAGAAGCTACTCTGGTCAGATGAGACTAAAATGTAGCTTTTTGGCCATCAAGGAAAACTCTATGTCTGGCAAAACCCCAACTCCTCTCTTCAACCCGAGAACACCATCAGTGAAGCATGGTGGTGGCARCATCATGCTGTGGGGATGTTTTTCATTAGCAGGGACTGGGAAACTGGTCAGAACTGAAGGAATGATGGATGGCGCTGAATACAGGGAAATTCTTGAAGGAGACCTGTTTCAGTCTTCCAATGATTTGAGACTGGGACGGAGGTTCACCTTCCAGCAGGACAATGACCCTAAGCATACTGCTAAAGCAACACTCGAGTGGTTTAAGGGGAAACATTTAAATGTCTTGGAATGGCCTAGTCAAAGCGCAGACCTCAATCCAATTGAGAATCTGTGGTATGACTTAAAGATTGCGTTACACCAGCGGAACCCATCCAACCTGAAGGAGCTGGAGCAGTTTTGCCTTGAAGAATGGGCAAAAATCCCAGTGGCTAGATGTGCCAAGCTTATAGAGACATACCCCAAGAGGCTTGCATCTGGTATTGCTGCAAAAGGTGGCTCTAGATTGTATTGACTCAGGGGGGGGTGAATAGTTATGCAGGCTCAATTTTTCATTTTTTTTGTTCTTAGTTTTTGTTTGTTTCACAATAAAAAATATTTTGCATCTTCAAAGTGGTAGGCATATTGTATAAATCAAATGATACAAACACCCCCAAAAATCCATTTTAATTCCAGGTTGTAAGGCCACAAAATAGGAAAAATGCCAAGGGGGGTGAATACTTTCGCAAGCCACTGTACAAACACTCACTCCATTTGCTCACACACACATAATATGCACATACATTTATATTGGCTCTACGCACACCCACTCACATACAATCATCATATACGCTCCTGCTGCTCTGTTCATCATATATCTTGATGCCTAGTGACCTTACCCCTATACTGTACATTTCTACCTCTATCGATCCAGTATCCCAGCACATTGTAAATATGGTATTGGGACTGACCCTGTATATAGTGTACAGTGCATTCGGAAAGTATTCAGACCCCTTACCTTTTACTTATTCTAAAATGGATGAAAAAAAACACACATCAATCTACACACAATGCCCCATAATGACAAAGCGAAAACAGGTTTTTGGATATACCTTATATACATAAGTATTGAGATCCTTTGCTTGAGACTGGAAAATTGAGCTCAGGTGCATCCTGTTTCTGTTGATCATCCTTGAGATGTTTCTACAATTTGATTGGAGTCCACCTGTGGTAAAGTCAAATGATTGGATATGATTTGGAAAGGCACACACCTGTCTATGTAAGGTCCTACAGTTGAAAGTGCATGTCAGAGCAAAAACCAAGCCATGAGGTCGAAGGAATTGTTTTGAGTGCTCCGAGACAGGATTGTGTCGAGGCACAGACCTGGGGAAGGCTACCAGAACATTTCTGCAGCATTGAAGGTCCCCAAGAACACAGTGGCCTCCATCATTCTTAAATGGAAGAAATTTGGAACCACCAAGACACTTCCTAGAGCTGGCCGCCTGGCCAAACTGAACAGTTGGGGGACAAGGATCTTGGTCAGGGAGGTGACCAAGAACCCGATGGTCACTCTGACAGAGTTCCAGAGTTCGCTGTGGAGATGGGAGAACCTTCCAGAAGGACAACCATCTCTGTAGCACTCCACCATTCAGGCTTTTATGGTAGAGTGGCAAGACGGAAGCCACTCCTCAGTAAAAGGTAAATCACAGCCCACTTGGAGTTTGCCGAAAGGCACCTGAAGAACTCTCAGACCATTAGAAACGAGATTCTTTGGTCTGATGAATCGAAGATTGAACAAGCGCCACGTCTGGAGGAAACCAGGCACCATCCCTACGGTGAAGCATGGTGGAGGCAGCATAATGCTGTTGGGATGTTTTTCAGTGGCAGGGAGTGGAAGACTAGTCAGGATCGAGGGGAAGACGAACGGAGAAAAGTAAAGAGAGATCCTTGATGAAAACCTGCCCCAGAGTGCTCAGGACATCAGACTGGGGCGAAGGTTCACCTTCAACAGGACAATGACCCTAAGCACATAGCCAAGACAACGCTGTAGTGGCTTTGGGACAAGTCTCTGAATGTCCTTGAGTGGCCCAGTCAGAGCCCGGACTTGAACCCGATCTAAAATCTCTGGAGAAACCTGAAAATAGCTGTGCAGCGACGCTCCCCATCCAACCTGACACAGTTTGAGAGGATCTGCAGAGAAGAATGGGAGAGACTCCCCAAACACAAGGTGTGCCAAGCTTGTAGTGTCATACCCATGAAGACTAGAGGCTGTAATCTGAATACTTATGTAAATGTGATAAAAACTTGCAATTAAAAAAAAAAAAAACTGTTTTTGCTTTGTCATTATGGGATATTGTGTGTAGATTGACGGGAAAACTATTTAATACATTTTAGAATAAGGCAGTAATGTAACAAAATGTGAAAAAAGTCAAGGGGTCTGAATACTTTCCAAATGCACTGTACTTACTTACTTTATTGTGTTCTTCACATCTTGTGTRTTTATTTTTAGTATTACATTGTCATTGATTACTGCATTGTTGGTGATAGAGCTTGCAAAGAAATGCATTTCACTGTACTTGTGCATGTGACATTGAAAATTGAAAGGCTGACACCTCAGGAGACGAATTATTCTGGAGTTAGCCTGAAATAAAGGGATGATATTGTCTCTTGAGACACAACATCAGAGAGTGATGTAGTAGCCGATGCCAATTCACTCCCTACCTCTACCCCTACCCCTTGGCCTTAGCCCTTCCACATTTGCAGATATGTCCTTCTGTTTCTCTCCAGTAGTTTGTTCTCTCTCTTTCTCTCTCTCTCTCTCTCTCCCTCTCTCTCTCTCTGTGTGTGTGTGTGTGGTCTCAACAGCCTCCTGCTATTAGATTGTTTACAGAAGTTAAAGCTGAGTGCTGCTGGCTGCCTGAGGCCAGCATTCCAATAAAGTGGCTCATACACACACTCACGCACACACACACATACACTGTACCTCCCTCTGCATTAGTACAAAATAAAATAACAAACATATATATATATTGTCACATGCTTCATAAACAACAGGTGTGACTAACAATGAAATGCTTACATACTTCCCAACAACGCAGAGAGAAAAATGTAAAATGATTGAAAAACAATTATAACACGAGGCATAAATACATAATGAGTAACTTGGCTATACACTACCAGTCAAAAGTTTTAGAACACCTACTGATTCAAAGGTTTTTCTTTGTTTGTACTATGTTCAACATTGTAGAATAATAGTGAAGACATCAACACCATGAAATAACACATATGGAATCATGTAGTAACCAAAAAAGTGTTAACTTCTCTAGGGTAGGGGGCAGCATTCGGAATTTTGGATGAAATGCATGCCCAAATTAAACTGCCTGCATCTTGGGCCCGGAATATATGATATGCATATAACTGGTAGATTTGGATGGAAAACACTCTAAAGTTTCCAAAACTGTTAAAATAGTGTCTGTGAGTATAACAGAACTGATTTGTCAGGCGATAACGTGAGAAAAATCCATTCAGGAAGTAGTTTTTTTGTTGGTTTTGTAGTTTTCTATTCAATGCCAATACAGTATCCATTGACTTAGGACTCAAAYTGCAGTTTCTATGCCTTCCACTAGATGTCAACAGTCTTCAGAAATTGTTTCAGGCTTGTATTCTGAAAAATGAAGAAGTAAGAGCAGTCTGAATGAGTGGACCCTGCCGTGTCACAGAGCTTTTTCCTGCGCCAGACCGAGAGAGTGCGTTTTTTGTTTACCTTTTAAATTGACGACGTTATTGTCCGGTTGAAATATTATCGATTATTTCGGCTAAAAACAACCTGAGGTTTGAATATAAACAACGTTTGACATGTTTCTATGAACTTTACGGATACGGGAACTTTTTTTTTCTCCTGTTTTGACTGCGTTTGAGCCTGTGGATTGCTGAAGAAAACGCGCAAACAAAACTGAGCTTTTCGGGTATAAAGAGACTTTATGAACAAAAGGAACATTTATTAAGTAACTGAATGTCTGCTGAGTGCAACCATATGAAGATCATCAAAGGTAAGGGATTAATTTTATCTCTATTTCTAAATTGTGTAACTGTTCTAGCTGACTGGCTACTGTTTGTAATGATTTGTCTAGTGGGCTATGTTCTCAAATAATCGTAAGGTATGCTTTCGCCGTAAAGCATTTTTTWAATCTGACACCGTGGTTGGATTCACAAGCAGTTAATCTTTAAACCTATGTAAAATATGTTTTGTTTTCTGAATTTTTATAATGAGTATTTCTGTATTTGAATTTGGCGCCCAGCAGTTTCACTGGCTGTTGAAGAGGTGGGACGCTACCGTCTCACGTGCCCAAGAGAGGTTAAACAATTCAAAATATATTTTATATTTGAGATTCTCCAAATAGCCACCCTTTGCCTCGATGACAGATTTGCACACTCTTGGCATTCTCTCAATCAGCTTAACCTCAAATGCTTTTCCAACAGTCTTGAAGGAGTTCCCACATATGCTGAGCACTTGATGGCTGCTTTTCCTGCTTTCCGACTCATCCAAACCATCTCAATTTGGTTGAGGTTGGGGGATTGTGGAGGCCAGGTCATCTGATGCAGCACCATCACTCTCCTTCTTGGTCAAATAGCTTTACACAACCTGGAGGTGTGTTGGGTCATTGTTCTGTTGAAAAACAAATGATAGTCCCACTACGGCCAAACCAGATTGGTTGGCGTGTCGCTGTGGTAGTCATGCTGGTTAAGTGTGCCTTGAATTCTACATAAATCACTGACAGTGTCACCAGCAAAGCACCCCCACACCATAACATCTCCTCCTCCATGCTTTGCGCTGGGAAATACACATGCGGAGATCATCCGTTGACACACACCGGGTCTCAGAAGGACACGGCGGTTGGAACCGGTCTAATGTCCATTGCTCGTATTTCTTCGACCAAGCAAGTCTCTTCTTCTTATTGATGTCCTTTAGTAGTGGTTTCTTTGCAGCAATTCAACCATGAAGGCCTAATTCACACAGTCTCCTCTGAACAGCTATTGTTGAGATGTGTCTGTTACTTGAACTCTGTGAAGCATTTATTTGGGCTGCAATCTCTGAGGCTTGTAACTCTAATGAGCGTATCCTCTGCAGCAGAGTTAACTCTGGGTCGTCCATTCCTGTGGCGGTCCTGATGAGTGCCAGTTCCATCATAGTGCTTGATGGTTTTTGCGACTGCACTTTAACAAACTTTCAAAGTTCTTGAAATGTTCCGTATTAACTGACCTTCATGCCTTAAATGAATGATGGACTGTTCTTTCTCTTTGCTTAGTTGAGCTTTTCTTGCCATAATATGGATTTGGTCTTTTACCAAATAGGGCTATCTTCTGTGTACCACCCCTACCTTGTCAGAACACAGCTGATTGGCTCAAACACAAGAAGGAGGGAAAGAAATTCCACAAATGAACTTTTAACAAGGCACACTTGTTAATTGAAATACATTCCAGGTGACTACCTCATGAAGCTGGTTGAGAGAATGTCAAGAGTGTGCAAAGCTGTGAAGGTAAAGTGTGGCTATTTGAAAAATCTCAAATACAAAATATATTTTGATTTGTTCAACACTTTTTTGGTTACTACATGATTTCATATGTGTTATTTCATAATTTTGATGTCTTCACTATTATTCTACAATGTAGAAAATAGTAAAATAGAAAAACCCTTGAATGACTAGGTGTTCTAAAACTTTTGACCGGTAGTGTATGCACAGTTTACCAGTACTGAGTTAAAATGCAAGGGTACGAGTTAATTGAGGTAGATATGTACATATAGGTTGGGCTAAAGTGACTTGGCAACAGGATAGATAATAAACAGTAGCAGCAGCTTATGTGATGAGTCAAAAGAGTTWGTGCAAAAAGGGCCAATGCAGATAGTCCGGGTAACTATTTGGTTAAATATTTAGCTGTCTTATGGCTTTTGGGGTAGAAGCTGTTCAGGGTCCTGTTGGTTCTAGACTTGGTGCATTGGTACTGCTTGCCGCGTGGTAGCACAGAGAACAGTCTATGACTGGGTGGCTAAATTCTTTGACAATTTTTAGGCCTTTCCTCTGACACTGCCTGGTATAGAGGTCCTGGATGGCATGGATCTCGGCCCCGGTATAATACTGGGCCGTACGTACTTCCTTCTGTAGTGTCTTGTGGTTGGATGCCAATCAGTTGCCAGAACAAGCGGTGATGTAGCCAGTCAAGATGCTCTTAATGGTTCAACTGTAGAACCTTTTGCGTATCTGAGGGCCCATGCCAAATCGTTTCAGCCTCCTGAGAGGGATGAGGCATTGTCACGCCTTCTTCATGACTGTGTTGCTGTGTGTGGACCATGTTAATTCCTTAGCGATGTGGACACCCAGGAACTTAAACTCTCGACCCACTCCACTACAGCCCCGTCGATGTGGATGAGGGTGTATTAGGCTCTCCATTTCCTGCAGTACACAATCCGCTCCTTTGTTTAGCTGACATTGAGGGAGAGGTTGTTGTCCTGGCACCACACAGCCAGGTCAATAACCTCCTCCGTATAGGCGGTCTCATCGTTGTCGCAAAAATGTACAAACGTAAACATGCGCAAACGTATGCACACACAAAAACACACACCTCTTAGCTAGATCCCATTTCTCTCTCCCTCTTTATCTCTCAACCCTCGTTTGCTCTTCCCATTTGTCCTACCACTGTATAACTCAACCTTCCCCTCCCCCTATCTATTATGTGTTACTCTCTCACTTCCTCTCTGTATCCCTAAACCACTATTTCATCAATCTACTGTATGTATACCTGTGAAGGACAGCCAATTGGTGTGGTTGTCCGTTAGTGTGGTTGTATTCGTGTGGGGCTCTCAACGTCCGTTCTGTGGTCAGCCCCACCCTGTCATCGTTAGAGAACAGAACTGTCATGATCCTGAGAGTGACAGGTGATAAACGTGTGTGCACAAAATGAGCTGTTACACGCGTATTTGAATGTACAGGAGAGATGTCTCACACAGATAAGAACCCACACCCTGCGTTCCTGACACTAATCTGTGTGTGTGTGTGTGTGTGTGTGTACGGTGTGTGTACGGTGTGTGTGTGTACAGTGTGTGTGTGCGGTGTGTGTGTGTGTGTGTGCCTACAGTGTTTAGTGTGTCTGTGTGTGTGTACGGGTGAATCATCCCTTACTCACCCAGACAAACTGTCAAACAGGTCTGGTTCAGGACAGGACAGGGGAATCCTCAACGTTAATCAATCTATATACCTGTCAATCAGAGTGATGACTGGACACAATCATAGTGACAAAGTACGCAACGGTTGCTAATATTCAAATACACACACATGCAAGGTTACAGTCTATTGTTTAAATCTGTTGAAACACTACCTAAAAGAAAACGCACAACTTCAACATGCAGGGATAGTTCAGCTAGCCTGTTAGCTTGAGCCTAGTATACTTTTCAGACCCGGCTAGTAGAAAATATGTCAAACTAGCCTACCAGACCAGTGAAATCTTGTCTTTTCAAATATAGTATGGAGCAGATTTTTGACCCGATTGTCACCCGGGCTAGTAGGAATGGTGGTCTCTTAGCCCGGCTTGCCAGTGCCCAAAATCCTTAAATTCCATTCCTGTCAACATGTCTTACATAAGCACAAAGACAACAAAGATATTTTGATRGAAAGACAACACTGATAATATCATTTCAAACATGTTAAATGGCTGTCTTTAAGTGTGTGCCTGTGTCCRTATCGTTATTATAATGTAAACGTTACATTTCTTCACTTTCTGTAAACTGTGAGCATGAATCAGTCAAAACAATATCTAGATTGTTCTCAACTTGAAAAGTGATGAAACATCCATTTGAGAACAGACTGAACATGTAGAACAGAAACTGTCTTCGTAACTTTGGGAGCAGGGTCTGATCAGGGTCAAGGGTTATTGTTCTTAGAGACTAATGTAAGTGATATCATCCACCACCTGAAAGAAAAAAAAACGTCTTGATTGTTTTGCACATCGATAAGGGCGTCATTTTAGTCTCTCTCTCTCTTTGTCTGAGCGTAAAGTTTTGAAGTGCTTATCCTGCCAGGTGTTACACAGCTTATGTTGACTTTTGTTTGGAGTTTAAAATAGAGTTGGTTTTAAACGGGAACACACCCGAGTCTTGGGTTGCATTCCAAGTGGCACCCTATACCCAATGGGATCTCGTCAAAAGTAGTATACAACACAGGGAATAGGGTGCCATTGGAACAGAGCCTTGTGGGGTAATGGACTGTCTTCTTTATCTAGTTTAAACAGCTCCGGTGTTTCAATGGCGAGGCTTGTCTGTTCACACCTAGAAACAGGCGAGAGAAACGCAGATAAAAACAGAGATAAACAGTGAAGCTGAATCTTATCTGCTACTGTTCACATTACTGTATATACACACCGCACTCTGTACCTGATTCAGTCACATATAAACTATTAGTCTGATAAAGAATTAAAACATCTGTGGGAAATGTGAAGATATTGTATTTCATTTTACTAGGCAAGTCAGTTAAGAACAAATTCTTATTTTATAATGAAGGCCTACCCCTGGCCAAACCCTCCCGTAACCCGAACAACACTGGGCCAATTGTGCACGGCCCTATGGGTCTCCCGATCACGGCCGGTTGTGATACAGCCCGGGATTGAACCAGGGTCTGTAGTGACGCCTCTAGCACTGAGATGCAGTGCTGTAGACCGCTGCTCCACTCGGGAGCCCTCAATTTAGCCATCTTGAATAACGTGTGTGTGTTTTATGTTATGTGTGCGTTTGTCTGTAACCTATCCTGTTACCCTGAGATGTGTGTGATTAATTAAGTAAAGCTGTCATCAGATTTAGGTTAATGTCAGCGCTTACTCAGCCTCACAAAGCAGAGAAACAGAGAGGTTGTCCATATCCAACACTAGTGGGCTCTAATGTAGAGCCACAGTGATCCCCGAACCCTTCTCCACTTGGTTACGGTTCAGGACATGTGAACCCTGCAGGTTAGATCGAGGACAGCAATGCTTCCCCATCTTCTTGTAGTCTACTCTAAACTGATTTGATTTCCCTTGCCACAGTGGCTACTGATCTGCTCCTGTGTAGCTATGTGACATTTGTTCAGTGACTACCATTGAAGTGGATTGAATCACCCCTGTGACAGCAATTTTCCATTGATTTACTATAGCACTATGTACAGCCTAGATCTTGCCTCAGTCTCTACTGTTCTCCTGTCCTCCTCTGTCCTCCTAACCTCTGGTATGCATGTCCTCGTCTCTGCCGTAACCTGTACTGTGTTATACCGCACTGCTCAGTCTCCTTTGTGAGAACCTTATCTACAGTATATAGCGGTCATTTGTTGAAAACTGTGCATTGTAAATCCATCTAGAGATGTTTACGTTTGCATACACAGTTCCTTATCAGATTAGACCTACATAGAGTGCCGCCCATACACATCCCAGGTGAAGTATTGGGGACTGTAATTAATTTAAAAAAAAATGTTTTAAGTGAAATATTAGTTTATGTCTGAAGCCGAAATTTTTTGAAAATTCCAAATCTATTTGGACCTATGCACTAACAAGGCTTTTCAGCATAGACATGTCGACACCTGCTAGAGTACTGTAAATGTGATATGTGTCAGGGTTTGGTATGTGGTGTATGGCGTCAGTGTGTCGCTGTGGCCCGGCGACACAGTCGGGGACCATCACAAGAACGTTTTACATGTGGAAGGTGAGATCAGCTGACCTCCTGGTTTACTCATGCGAGTCAAGGAACTGGTGGAGTGTAAACTAAGTCAACATTTCATCTCTGTCCTTCCCGTAACCCCACTCACTGCAGGTCGGATGTGGGGGTTCTGTATTTCTCCATCGCCAACCACAACTCCCTGTACCATGTGCAGACCATGATGTACCCTGAGATCAGGCACCTCTGCCCCCGGGCTCCAGTCATCTTTGCCACCTCCCCCCACCACCACTGAGGAGCATCCTGGCTGCTTCTAAAGAACCCCCTGTGTTTCGATGTCATCCTGTTCCTACAGGAGAAGCAAAGAATCTTCGCCCATGACATCTAKTTGGCCACATCCTTCTCCAGGTTTTATGACCTCTTCATCCTGGATGCCTGGTCAGAGGCTGAGCAACATGCACACATATTGTAGACACACTCTATGTGTGACACACACAAATTGTGTATTTTAGAGAGCTGTCTGTTTTCTAATGTTTTTTAAAAACTTTGCATAATTCTGTTGTGGGCTAGATTTAGCAACATTCGTAGTGACAGACTGTAGTTCTTATAATTCTGTTGATCTTGGGATATCCTGTGTGTTTGGCTTCTGTTTCAGAACTCTACTAAGGCCAACCTGCGAGCCTGCACCCATAGCCGTGGGAAGTAGGGATGCTGTGGGTGCTGCARTTTTATAGCATAATATTGGCTAAATTATTTCAATGTATCAGGGGGTGCTGCAGCACCCCCAGCAGCCCTGCTTCCCGCGGCTATGGGTGCAGGCTCGCAGGTTGGCCTGTTGAAATACTACGCCAGAGAGCATAATTTACTACAGAGGATCAATAGCATCTAAAAATTAGCTGTGGATGAAGTTTTATTACAAGCACTGACAGTGCTTTTTTGCAATTTGGGCAGCACATGCACCAAATATAGAACAGCTTGTTGCGTTGAGGCCATAGAAGGATTTTGGAACCTCTAACCCTGGCACTTTGACTGTTAAACTCATGGGTACACTAGGAGTGGCTGCCAGTCCTGACTTGAATGGGAACTTCCCATCTATGGATTACATTTCTGAGGTTGTTTGCCGATGTCAGTTTGCCTACCAATAGGAAAGCAAATGCCTACTGCTGAAAAGAGAAGACTAATCTGTCTGTAGAAGCTAACAATAAAAAAAAATGTTACATGGAGTACCAGTCAACATTTTGGACACACTTACTCATTCAAGGGTTTTTCTTTATTTAAACTTTTTTCTACATTGTAGAATAATGGTGAAGACATCAAAACTATGAAATAACACATATGAAATCATGTTGTAACCAAAAAAATGTAAAACAAATCAAAATATATTTTATATCTTAGATTCTTCGAAGCGACCACCCTTTGCATTGATGACAGCTTTGCACACTCTTGGCATTCTCTCAACCAGCTTCACCTGGAATGCTTTTTTGAAGGAGTTCAGTCTTGAAGGAGTTCCCACATATGCTTAGCACTTGTTGTCTGCTTTTCCTTCACTCTGCGGTCCAACTCATCCAAAACCATCTCAATTGGGTTGAGGTTGGGTGATTGTGGAGGCCAGGTCATCTGATGCAACACTCCATCACTCTCCTTCTTGGCCAAATAGCCCGTACACAGCCTGGAGGTGTGTTGAGTCATTGTCCTGTTGAAAAACGAATGATAGGCCCACTAAGCGCAAACCAGATGGTATGGTGTATCGCTGCCGAATGCTGTAGTAGCCATGCTGGAYAAGTGTGCCTTGAATTCTAAATAAATCACTGACAGTGTCACCAGCAAAGCACCCACACACCATCACATATCTTTCTCCATACTTCATGGTGGGAACGACACATGCGGAGAGCATCTGTTGACCTACTCTGCATCTCACAAAGACACAGTGGTTGGAACCAAAAATCTCAAATTTGGACTCATCAGACCAAAAGACAGATTTCCACCGGTCTAATGTCTCTTCTTAATGGTGTTTTTTATGACGGCCTAATTCACGCAGTCTCCTCTGAACAGTTGATGTTGAGAAGTGTCTGTTACTTGAACTCTGTGAAGCATTTATTTAGGCTGCAATTTCTGAGGCTGGTAACTCTAAAGAACTTATCCTCTGCAGCAGAGGTAACTCTGGATCTTCCTTTCCTGTGGTGGTCCTCATGAGAACCAGTTTCATCATAGCGCTTCATGGTTTTTGCAACTGCACTTCTTGAAATGTTCCGTATTGACTGACCTTCATGTCTTAAAGTAATGATGAACTGTCATTTCTCTTTGCTTAATTGAGCTTTTCTTGCCATAATATGGATTTGGTATTTTACCAAATAGGGCTATCGTCTGTATACCACCCCTACCTTGTCACAACACAGCTGATTGGCTCAAACGCATTAAGAAGGAAAGCAATTCCACAAATTAACTTTTAACAAGGCACACTTGCTAATTGAAATGCATTCCAGGTGACTACCTCATGAAGCTGGTTGAGAGAATGCCAAGAGTGTGCAAAGCTGACATCAAGACAAAGGGTGGCTACTTTGAAGAATCTCAAATACAAAATATATTTTGAGCTATTTACCTCTTTTTTGGTTACTACATGATTCCATATGTGTTATTTCATGCGTAAAATATTAGGGCGTCCACCCATGCAGGAATATTAAACAAGGGATATTGGTCAAATGAGCCACATTAACATTTCCTTAAAAACAGCCTATAACAAATTACAAAAACACTATTCTTTGTGTTCCGATGTGTGGCATACGCTAAACTTTATAGCACATTGTTTTGTTGATTTTTACTTTCCTAAAACAATAATTCACGGTTCACTGTATGATATTAATATTTAAAAAATATATATACAGGAATATAAGCTTAGGCATAGCCCCAAAGAGAGATAGAGATATGCTGGTGACATGCTAAGACACCAACATGCATTTCTTTATTATTTTCAGACAGGCTGGCTACTGCGTCTGCTATGCAGATATAGGCGTACAGAATTAAGGAGGCTAATTCATTTATTTTAGTTCAGAATATTTTTATAAAGATAAGCTTTATATTGTCAGATTCTAGCAGTAACTCTTTGTCCGAAAACATTGTTCCTCACCTCAAGTTAAGCTGCCGGAGTCAATTGGAGCACTGGTGTGCACTGCCTTCATATCATAGGCCTGCAGTATTATAGGCTAATAGCTACACCACACCAAACCTTCACAAACGTTTCTAAACTTTATTAGGGTAATATCAAAAGTAAGTAAAGACATTGTTTATAGGAAAAATACGAGCAGGATATTCTATCACGCCAAACACAAAATTACAGTTGGAATTTAATTTGGCAAAAGAAAATTGCTCAACTAAACGAAACTAAACACTTGCAAACTGGTTTAAACCTTCACAAAAGGCTAGTGCCGACCATACCCAACAAATGACAGCAATAGGCTAATGATATTTATTTGACAAAAGGCCTACTTATAACCTACAGTATCTTAAACTATATACAGAGCACACAATTACAAAGACAGATCAAACTTAATTCAGCCAACAAAAATGTCTCAACAGAATGAAACAAAACATGTTTGCATATTTAAAGAAATTGTTTAGATTAACCCTTTAGACCCCAATAGAATTATAGAATACTGCCAGTAGATTACGCAAAGTTTTGCACATATTTCAAACAAACAGACATCAAACAAACAGAAAAACAAAAACAAATGACAATTACAAGTTAACGTACTTTTAAAGAGCACAGCCTCTTCTTTAATATGACACCACAATAATAWGAATAGGACAAAAATGTTGTCTTACATTGTGTCAAAACACAATAAAACAAACGATTGACATTCAAAACGACAAAAAAACGGAGTATTTAAACTGTAGAAAATGTGACTAAATTACACACTCAAAATGTACCAAGTATAATATGTTATACTTATAATTGTTATTTACATTTAAATATTTAAAAAATTATAAAAAATGTGACCAGATTACAATATTCATAAAGTATTTCAAAACCCACACAAAGTAGGCTATTTGATTGACAACGGTTCTTACTTAAAATGAGAACAACTATTCAGAGACTCTTTAATGTAGATAACCTCTCTCAATAAGAGTTAGTACAGTCCAGGCCTGACACAAAATGTATAAATAGTAGCTTACTTTTACATCAATTCAGTGAATTGGATCTGGTGGCAGAAAGGTTGGTGTTAACAGACTCTTGCCACTTTTAAAAACAACTCCAAAACCCCTGCCACTGTCACTTTAGGCCCAGGCTGTTTGGTACAATGGTGAATGTACTCTTCCGCCTCCTCTCCCTCTGCTTCCTCCTCAATGTTCCTCTTCCTCTCCATGTTCCTCTCTCTCCACTTTCCTCGCCCTTCCTCTCTCCCTCCACACTCCTCTCGCTCCACTCCTCTTCCTCCTCACTCCACATCTCTATCCCTTATATAACCTTTAACTCCTCTTCCTTCTGCTTCTGAGCCCTGACTCTCCACATCACCTCCCTCACTTTCACTGACCTAGAGGAACATACTAACCGAGGGAAGGAGAGAGGGAGAGACAGAAAGAAAGAGAAAGAGAGAGAGACAGACACACACAGTAAACAGTATCATCATGATGCTATACAGCACATTTAATCAATCAATAGCCGCTGTGGGTTCTAAAGGGTTATTAATTMAAATGTCCTACAATAATAACAGTGATATACAATAATAACAATAATAATGATAAAACAAATTATTATAAATTCCCCCCCAAAAAATGTTCCAAAATTGCATCCTACCTGAATAGCGAGTTGCACAGTAGCTGGCATTTGGCCATTTATTTGTGTGGTATTGAAAAATATTCTGSTAATGTCTTCTATCAGGTAAATGATGTAGAATTGCAGGCCCATTGAAAATATGAAGAGTGGTACTCAATGATGTGTTATGTTGGACTTGCCCCAAACACAACGCTTTGTATTCAGGACATAAAGTACATTTCTTTACCATTTTCTTTGCAGTTTTACTTTTGTGCCTTATTGCAAACAGGATGCATGTTCTGGAATATTTGTTATCTTTTCAGGCTTCCTTCTTTTCACACTGTCAATTAGGTTAGTATTGTGGAGTACAGTGTTGTTGATCCATCCTCAGTTTTCTCCTATAATTGCCATTAAACTCTGTAACTGTTTTAAAGTCCCTGAGCGATTTCCTTCCTTTCCGGCAACTGAGTTAGGAAGGACACCTGTATCTTTGTAGTGACTGGGTGTATAGATACTCCATCCAAAGTGTAATTAATGAYGTCAACATGCTCAAAGGGATATTCAATGTCTGCTTTTTAAGTTTTTACCCATCAACCAATAGGTGCCATTCTTTGCGAAGCATTGGAAAACCTCCCTGGTCTTTGTGGTTGAATATGTGTTTGAAATTCACTGCTCGGCTGATTGACCTTACAGATAATTGTATGTGTGGGGTACAGAGATGATGTAGTCATTCAAAAATCACTTTAAACACTATTATTGCACACAGAGTCCATGTAACTTATTATGTGACTTGTTAAGCATTTTCTTTACTCCTGTAGTTATTTAGGCTTGCCATAAGAAAGGGGTTGAATACTTATTGACTCAAGACATTTCAGCTTTTCATTTTTTATTAATTTGTAAAAATGTCTAATACATAATTCCACTTTGACATTATGGGTTATTGTGTGTCGGCCAGAACATCTCAATTTAATACATTTTAAATTCCGTCTGTAACACAACAAAATGTGGTAAAAGTCAAGGGGTGTGAATCCTTTCTGAATGCACTGTAAACAGGGCTGAAAAGTGACCGGTAGCAGGAGTATGTATATACAGTTGAAGTCAGAAGTTTACATACACCTTAGCCAAATACATTTAAACTCAGTTTATCACATTCCTGACATTTAATCTTAGTAAAAATTCCCTGTCTTAGGTCAGTTAGGATCACCACTTTATTGTCAGAATAATAGTAATAATAGTAGTAGAGAGAATGAATAATAGTAGAGAGAATGATTTATGTCAGCTTTTATTTCTTTCATCACATTCCCAGTGGGTCAGAAGTTTACAAACACTCAATTAGTATTTGGTACCATTGCTTTTAAATCCTTTAACTTGGGTCAAACGTTTCGGGTAGCCTTCCACAAGCTTCCCACAATGAGTTGAGTGAATTTTGGCCCATTCCTCCTGACAGAGCTGTTGTAACTGAGTCAGGTTTGTAGACCTCCTTTTTATTTTTTATTTTAATTTAATTTTTTTTATATATTTTTTATTTTTTTGGGGGGTTGGATCAGCTTAATCTTGCGGAAAGAATGTTGCTTCCAATGTAATTGTCTGCATCATTTCCAATCCCACATATTTTTTTGGGTAAATATATATATCCATACACGCATGCATACATATACACATATATACATACACATACCTATATAGACATACATACTTTTTTAAAGAATATACCTTTATTATTATTCCCCGCACCCTACCACCGATCCCCCAATTGGAGTAAACTAATAAACACTTCTGCTTTTACCTTCAATTTATACATCTTATACCCATCTTACAGACACAGTCCACTTTACAATAGTTCTCTCTTATTTGTTCTTAGTCCTTCCTCTATTTCTGTTGTCCATCCAATTTTATTTCCACTTGTAACTGTGCTATTTCACAAAAGCTCYGCACCTATACACATTTCACAGATCCCGTATGCCCTACATTGTTTATCTTGTTATTAGTCCCACCCTTCAGTTCCACTCAACCCCTCCCATCTATCTTCCAACATCATCCATTTAGGATTTTTATTTGCCATATATTTTTCAACTGTGCTGTGATGCTTTTGTAGACCTCCTTGCTTGCACACGCTTTTTCAGTTCTGCCCACAAATTTTCTACAGGATTGAGGTCAGGGCTTTGTGATGGCCATTCCAATACCTTGACTTTGTTGTCCTTAAGCCATTTTGCCACAACAAAGAATGCTTGGGGAATTCCATTTGGAATACCCATTTGCGACCAAGCTTTAACGTCCTACTTCCTTGCGACATGGGGCCGTGCATTATCATGCTGAAACAAGGTGATGGCGGCGAATGAATGGCACGGACAATGGGTCTCAGGATTTTGTCACGGTACCACTGTGCATTCAAATTTCCCTCAATAAAATGCAATTGGGTTTGTTGTCTGTAGCTTATGCCTGCCCATACCATAACCCCATCGCCACCATTGGGCACTGTGTTCACAACGTTGGCGTCAGCAAACTGCTCGCCCACACGACACCATCTGCCCGGTACAGTTGAAACCGGGATTCATCCGTGAAGAGCACACTTCTCCAGCATGCCAGTGGCCATAGAAGGTGAGGCCGGTTGGATGAAATGCCAAACTCTCTAAAACGACGTTGGAGGCGGCTTATGGTAGAGAAATTAACATGAACTTATCTGGTATGAAYCCCGGTGGACATTCCTGCATGCTAATTGCACGCTCCATCAACATTTGAGACATCTGTGTGGCATTGTGTTATGTGACAAAAATGCACATTATAGAGTGGCCTTTTATTGTCCCCAGCACAAGGTGCACCTGTGTAATGGTCACGCTGCTTAATCAGCTTCTTCATATGCTACACCTGTCAGGTGGATTAATTATCTTGGCAAAGGAGAAATGCTCACTAACAGGATGTAAGGAGAAATAAGCTTTTCGTGCGCATGGAACATTTCTGGGATCTTTTATTTCAGCTCATAAAACATGGGACCAACACTTTACATGTTACATTTATATTTTTGTTCAGTATAGATCCTTATAGTCCCAAGCTCTCGAAATACTAATGGTAATGACAATCAATAATAAAAGAACAGCAGAGTAATGGTATCTACAAATCTAATCAATAATAATTTTAGCAACAGCGTAGGTGTGAGAGGATGTGTGGGTGTATGTCGTCAGTAATGAGTGTGTGAGTGAAGGTATGTGTGCGTGCGAGTAATAGTGGCAAAGTAGGTGTGTGTGTCTGAGTGGGTAGGAGACTTGTGGATGGGCATAGAGTGAGGTAGACAGTGTTGATAGTCTGTGGGAGAGCAGTAGTTTTTTGTCTTATGGCCAGGGGATAGAAGCTGTTTAGGCAGACTGGTCTCATATACTAGATGTAACATAGTAAATGTAAATCCGGGGACAATCAAACGAGTATGATATGGTTACTTACATAAGATAGAAGGTTACTTAAGGCATTAACAGAAGGAGGGTGGTTGGTTGGGTTGAAGTGTAACGCGAACAACGTGATGATCTAGCAACCCAAATGTTGCGTGTTCAAATCTCATCACGGACAACTTTAGCATTTGAGCTAATTAGCAACTTTGCATCTACTTATTAMTTTTTAGCTAATTTGCAAATACACAGCATGTTAGCTAATCCTTCCCCTAACCCTAACCTTAACCATTTTAGCTAACTCCTAACCTTAACCYCTACCCTAAATCCTAGAGCTAACGTTAATGAGCTAGCTAGCATTAGCATTAGCCRCCTAGCCACCTAACTAATGTTAGTCACAACAAATTGGAATTTGTAACATATCATGCATTTRGYARATTCGTAACATATTGTAGAAATTGCAATTCGTAAATTCTCATACAAATTRTATTTCATAACATATTATATGAAATGGATGATGGACATCCACAAATTAACACATACCATACAAAACRTAGCATATCATACTAAATGGACTGTGATGGATTTGCCTGCAGATAAATGCTAAATGCTCTGAGACCACTTGGTTTAAGTGTCTGTTAGTCTGAGCCTTGATGCACCGGTACCTCCTGCCAGACGKGAACATGAAGAATAGTCCATGTCTAGGGTGGCTGGAGTCTTTGGCAATTTTTCATGCCTATCTCAGACACCGCCTGTCATGTACGTCCTGGATGGCTGGGTGGCAGGACCCACTACAGGTACTCCAAGTTCCACTCCTGTAGGTAGAAAGGCGGAATTCTCTACAAAGAACAAAACAAATATCTGTCAGACAAGCACCATAGATAGCTCGACATTCATGTTACCCATCTGGTAACAGGTATTCTCCCGATACCATCATTGCCATTGATAGTTGTAATATGTGGGGCTGGGGGATTTTCTCAAATTAATGGTATGGGTGAAGGTAGTTACTATCCCACTGTCTGTGTGGAGACCAAAGCAGGGGTTGGCGAGGAAGCATGCACCCTCCTCAATCTCGGCTAGCATTCCTTGCCCCAGTGCCCACTCCTGACAGCAGTGTTATTCCTCTTCTTTGGCCATCAACAGTTGGAAAGGTAACGTTATGGCTATACTTTGGTTGCTTGGGCGGTACGTTTAACGCTTGAGCCTGCTAGCTACCAGTTAGCTTGCTAGCTAGCCAGCTACAATGTAATCTAACAGAAATATAAAATTTTAAGCATTCTGTCTTGAATTCAATTGTGAATATTGCTGAGAATTTAACCAAATATAGTATATTGATCACCACTGTTGTCAGGATATAGCTAATGTCATGTAGCAAGTTAGCTAGCTACTGGTTGCCACCAGCGCCAATTAGTCAAGACAGGAGAATGACGTCACAGACCCGAACATAAAACACATAGATCTCCAATGCTGCATTCTCACTTTGATTTAGACTGTATGATTTGTAATCCTAATACCGTCTATCTTTTTCAATTTCTCCTTCAACAAAAATTATGTATTAGCCTGTTAGCCCCATGTAATTAGTTAGCTTTCCTTCAGGCTTTACTGTAAAAGATAGCATAGAAAATATTGTTTTTAATTACATCAACAGCACCTTTCTCGGATATTCAAAGCACTTCTGGTATGTAATCTTTCTCTGTCACTCGAGTGTCACTGTTGACAATTTWGTGGAATTTCTTAAAAGTCTTCATAGAAAATCCCTACAGGAGAATGTTACATTTCTATCCATCCTTCCAGCGAGAAAATTAGCGTAATCTGCTGATCATTTAAGGAATTTAGTTCTCAGCCGGTGGCTGATTCTTTTTCATAATATGGAATATTGACAGAGACATTACGAGAGAAAAACTCACTTTAACATGCATTGCTGGCTCAAGACCTAGTATATCATTGTGTCTATAATTTACAGGTCAATTCAACACAAACAGATGCAAAGGACAAGATGAGTTCATGTTTTTCAGAATAGAAGGACCATACACTATAAAACTATGAAACGTGACACGTTTATAACCGCACATCAGTGTTTAAAACTTCAACATTAGGCATTTAGGTTTGCCAATAAGTTTTCTCATCCTAAACACAGGAGTTTAGAATGCAAGATTATAACACATGATAGTCAGCTACATATTGTTTTAGATTAGATTTTAAACACTGTTGTTTACTTTCCCATCGCCCATTTAGTCACTTCGAAATGTATGTGACTTTCCATGCCTTATATTCAGATCGGTGTTAAGAATGTATGTCACTTTTCCTACATTTCAACACAACTGAACAGGAGATTTTGATTTAAGCAATCTGTTCAATCGCATGGTGTTATTGTTACTCGGCTGTGTTGAGCTCATTTCGGATACTCTCGAAGTGAAAAAGATGTGGGAGGGGGCTCATTATCATATTTCCCAGCATGCTTTGTTGTGGGTAGATTTTTTTGAATAGTTTGTTTTAATATCTATGTTTCCTCATTGATGAATTGATCTTATACTATACAAAGATAAATAACTTACATATTTCTAAACTAATCCAATCAGTAAGGGGTTGGATTTATTGCACCCGTTACTTTGATGGTTTTTCCAGGTTATATGATTTAGGCAGTCTTATTTATTCAGTCTTTTGCTGTAGCAGTCATTCTGAGTGCAGGTTGTGGGTGATAAAATATTCAAATAGTTGGATTTCCTCACTCTAGGCCATAACCAAAGGCCTAAGGAAATGCATAATATCTGTCCATAAAGGGTTTACTTTTAAATGGAACACATTCATTTAGGCCAGGGATGGGCAGCTGGCAGTCCTTTTGAAGATCCTCAAATCAATTTCCTCCCAAAAAAACACAAGGTGCAATTTTGACATTTTGTTGTGCATCAGCAGTTTTTCTCTTGTCATATATATTTTTTGATAGCTAAATTAGTTTAGCAGCCAGCTATCTAAAAGAACGTACCATGGTCGAATTACCGTCTGTCACGCCCTGACTTTAGTTATATTTGTTTTCTTTATTTTTTGGTTAGGTGTGACAAGGGTGGTTTGTTTAGTTTTTTTATTGTCTAGGGTTTTTGTTTATCTATGGGGATTTTGTATGGTCTAGGGTTATGTAGATTTATGGTGGCCTGAGTTGGTTCCCAATCAGAGACAGCTGTTTCTCGTTGTCTCTGATTGGGGAGCCTATTTAGGTTGCCATTTTCCATGTTGGTTTGTGGGTAGTTGTTTTCTGTTTTGTGTTGCTGCACCTTACAGGACTGTTTCGTTTCAGTTTCACTCTCTTTGTTATTTTGTTTAGTGTTTCTGTAATAAAAATAACATGAACACTTGCCACGCTGCGCTTTGGTCCGATGACTACTCTTCATCATCCGAAGACGAATATCGTTACACCGTCTGGGTGGCCCCCATTGATAATCACTCAGGTTACTCAAATAGCATATTAAAAACTGCAAGCATTTCTCTCTACATTATGGCAAAATGTGTAGAATTGTAGGAAACGAGCTGTAAAACAGCTCATTTACCTCTCTGCTCAATTGCAAAATGTGTAGATCTGCACCAAAACTTGCTTTAAACTGCAACATTTTCTGAATTCCCCTTTGGACTGTGTGTCTCCTACTCTCTGACACACTCCCTCCTATGTCTCATAGCCTTTTATGTAAATTCAGGTTTTAGGTGTTAGTGACTTGGCGAAATGGATGACGCAGTCCCAGCTCAGATGTGTTTTTACATCATCTGGGATAATTTACATAACGTCTTTGTGTGTATCATAGCAATGGGTGTTTCTTTGCCTATATGACACATACAGGTTTATTACTACATAAGGGTTTGTTTCTGTGCGTTTTTAAGTGTGTTTTCTATATATTGGTGTCTACACATTTATGAGGTGTTACTGTTTTTACTGTATATACAAGTTGTGCATCTGCATGTGTTTGTGTGCGTGTGCGTGTGGGTTGTGGGTTGGAGGAGGTTTTGGGGTGATGATCACCTTGTGTAACACCATATGTCTTGGTGTGTCTGTCTATGAAATTATTTCTATTTTTTACCCCTTTATCTGAAACCTAGGGGCATCATGTAACAAAATACTGTGAGTGGATACTATTTATCTTTATTTGTGTTTAGTGTGTGTGTGTGCATGTGTGTGCTTGTGTGTATGTTTGGTTATTGGATGTGTGTGTATGTGTGTGTGTGTGTGTGTGTGTGTGTTGTGTAATAGTCCTTTTGGGTTGTTTTGGGACACCCTAATCATCTTCAGATTTCTACTCGTCTCTCTAAGGATGGGAAAGGCATTGTCTACTATATGTATACACTCAGGCCATGTTACTGTCACAGATATTTAAAGCACGACTCTAATTTTAGCCTGTGTCAAGGGGTGCGTAACTGGTGGCATGGAAGTCAAACGCAGGAGAGCAGAACTTGGTAAATAGCCGGAGCCGTTTAATGTACATAACTACCGGCATACAAAAGTAACAAACACATGGGCACAACAACCCGTAACCACCAGTCACATGAAGCACACAATATATAATATACAATTCCCGACAAGTACATGGGGGAAACAGAGGGAACGTATACAACATGTAATTAGGGAATTGAAACCAGGTGCGTGCGACAACCAGACAAAACAAATGGAACATGAAAAATAGATAGATGATGGCTAGAAGACCGGTGACGTCAACCGCCGAACACTGCCCGAACAAGGAGAGGAACCAACTTCGGCAGAAGTCGTGACAGCCTGTCTGATTTGATTTCCTTAATAAAAAWTTTTTTTTTGTGGTACTTGTGTGTAAAATCAACATCGTTATTAGTATAATTGTATTTTCTTCCATTGGTTTTGGGTTGCYGGATTTACAGAAATGTATTCATTTCCAATTAATCTTTCCATAAAGCTTTCTGCTGTGTGTAATATTCCAACCACTCATGACGCTGGCTGCCTACAGATACTGTAATGGAGGACAGAGAAGTTTAGTTCTAGATGGCGAGTGTGGTGTGTGTGTACCCTCCCCACACCTAATCAACAACCCCTCCTCTTCCTCTCTTTTTCATTCTCTTTCTTTGGTTAACTCCCTCCCTGAGGGTCAATGTAATTTGGCCCTTTGTACAGTGTGTGTGTGTGAGTGTGCATGCATGACTGTGTGTGCGCGTGCATGCCTGTGTATGTGTGTGTGTGTGTGTGTGCGTGCGTGCCTTCGTGTTGTGTGTGTGTGTGCGTACCTTTTGTGTCGTGTGTGTGTTGTGTGTTGTGTGGTGTGTGTGTGTGTGTGTTGGTGTGTGTGTGTGTTGTGTGTGTGTTGTGTGTGTTGTGTTGTGGTGTGTGTGTGTGTGTGTGTGTGTGTGTGTGTGCGGGCCTCTCCTTGGGTAAACCACAGGGCAGGTGCAGTGGGGTTCTCAGTGATTCCGGCAGAATAGCGTGACAAGGGGAAACAGCTGCAGGAGAGGTGTCGAAATGCTCTGTACCTCTCCATCCCCACCTTTCTCTCTCTATTTATCTCTCTTCTCTCTTCTTCTCTCTCTCATCCCTGACTTTCCCCTTCTCACTCAGTATTAGTATCTTGTTTTCAAATTCGTCCCAATCTTTTCTCCTCCAACCATTTTTTTATATTTCACTCTTAGAAAAAAAGCTGCTGTCTTGAACCTAAAAGGGTTATTCGGCTGTTGCCATAGGATAACCTTTTGAAGAAATGTTATTGGTTCCATGTAAAAACCTTTTGGATTCCATATAGAACCATTTCCCCAGAGGGTTCTACATAGATCCCAAAAGGGTTCACCTGAAACCAAAAAGAGTTCACCTGGAACTCAAAAAGGGTTCTACCTGGAACTCAAAAAGGTTATCTTATGGAACAGCTGAATTACCCTTTTAGAACCCTTTTTTCTAGGAGTGTACTGTGCTTCCCTATTCCATGTCACGCTCTCCATCCATCCTCCCTCTCTTTCTATTCCTCTCTATCTGTGTGGCGCTCTCCTCACCCTGATAAACTTTTTCATTGCCTCTCTAGTACAGTGAGTCTGTAACAGTCTGCAATGCAATCCTTAGTAGCCTCTGAACCAACCTGAGAGATACAGGGAGGGACAAAGAGAGAGGGTGGAGAGATAGGAGATCCAAGTCATTACATTACATGGTCGTTCCACATCGTCTCCTCTCCCCGGTTCAAGTGTAAGAGTACATGTCCCTGTTTTCCCCTAAATTGTGAACTGACTGAACTCTTAGTGTGTGGTGAATCAGGTCCAAGAGGAGCTGTTCACTCATGTTGTGTGTGTGTGTGTGTGTGTGTGTGTGTGTGTGTGTGTGTGTGTGTGGTGTGTGTGTGTGGTAGTGTGGTGGTGTGTTGTTGTTGTGTGTGTGTGTGTGTGTGTGTGTGTGTGTGTGTGTGTGTGTGTGTGTGTGTGTGTGTGTGTGTGTGTGTGTGTGTGTGTGTGTGTGTGTGTGTGTGTGCGTTTTTGTGTTTGTCTGTAATTGACACGTAATTGTACAGTAATTAACATGACACCCTGAGACACGGCTAAATGGACCCCTTCACACACACATGCACACACACGCACACACACACACATACACTTTACTACGTAATCCAGGTGTGTTATGTTTGAGTGACTGGATAAACACAGTTTTAGAGATAACTGGTAACACCCATTGCTTTACATGAAGTGTATCTACACTCATTACTCATGCCTATCTACAGCTGTTAACACAATGTAGGCTGACGTGCGTGCGTGCGTGTGTTTTCTGTATGTTTATTGTATGTGCGCCAGTGCTGCTAATTCTGTTCATGTGTATGTTTGAATGAGTAAATCCATCCATTCGGGAATCATTTGGATAGGTAAATTAAACAGTCTGTTTTATTTGATCACCCCCCTCTCTCTCTCTTTTCTCTCACAGTGTTTAATGTTTTGTGTTGGCTGTCCAATACAAAAAGACACACACACCCCATACGGAAGATACATTTTTTTAGGACCAAGACATTCCAAAATATATCAAATCAAATATTGTATTTTAGAATATATTTTCACATGTATTTATCAATATATTTGGTAAAAATACACAAAGCACAAAAGTATGTGGACACCCCTTCAAATTAGTGTATTCGGCCTTTTCAGCCACACCCGTTGCTGACAGGTATACAATTGAGTACACAGCCATGCAATGTCCATAGACAAACATTGGCAGTAGAATGGCCTTACTGAAGAGCTCAGTGACATTCAACTTCACATCGTCATCGGATGCCACTTTCCAACATGTCAGTTCGTCAGATTTCTGCCCTGCTAGAGCTCCCCAGGTCAACTGTAAGTGCTGTTATTGTGAAGTGGAAACATCTAGGAGGAACAACGGCTCAGCCGTGAAGTGGAAGGCCACACAAGCTGTCTGTCCTTGGTTGCAATACTTACAACCGAGTTCCAAACTGCTTCTGGAAGCAACATCAGCACAAGAACTGTTCATATTTGGCTTCATGAAATGGGTTTCCATGGCCGAGCAGCCGCACTCAAGCTTAAGATCACCATGCACAATGCCAAGCGTCGGCTGGAGTGGTATTAAGCTCGTCGCCATTGGACTCTGGGACAGTAGAAACACGTTTTTCTGGAGTGATGAATCGCACTTCACCATCTGACAGTTCGACGGACGAATCTGGAKTTGGCAGATGCCAGGAGAACGCTACCTGCCCCAATGCATAGTGTAAAGTTTGGTGGAGGTGGAATAATGGTCTGGGGTTGTTTTTCATGRTTCGGGCTAGGCCCCTTACTTCCAGTGAAGGGAAATCTTAACTCTACAGCATACAATGACATTCTAAACGATTATGTCCTTCCAACTTTGTGGCAACTGTTTGGGGAAGGCCCTTTCCTGTTTCAGCATGACAATGCCCCGGTGCACAAGACGATATCCATACAGAAATGGTTTTTCAAAATTGGTGTGGAAGAACTTGACTGGCTTGCACAGAGCCCTGACCTCAACCCCGTCGAACACCTTTGGGATGAATTGGAACACTGACTGCGAGCCAGGCCTAATCGCCCAACATCAGTGCCCAACCTCACTAATGCTCTTGTGGCTGAATGGAAGCCAGTCCCCGCAGAAATGTTCCAACATCTAGTGAAAAGCCTTCCCAGAAGAGTGGAGGCAGTGATAGCGGCAAAGGGGGGGCCAACTCCATATTAATGACCATGATTTTGGAATGAGATGTTCGACGAGCAGGTGTCCACATACTTCTGGTATAACAGAAATGTGAAAAATTGGTGGATATGGCGTTTTGGAAATAAACCAGTCGTCCACCGCAGGAGCCTCGGTCTGATATCTCTGCCCAGGGCATGAACGCTGCCCACTCCCCGGCCGGTCCTGGCAATAAGACCTCAGAAACCTATCCACATCCTGGTTACTCTCTCCACCTGCCCGTTACTCCGGGGGGAAAACCTGAGGTAAGGCTGATCGAGACCCCCAGACGTTCCATGAACGCCCTCCAGACCCTCGACGTGAACTGGGACCCCCCATCAGACACTATATCCTCAGGCCCCGTAGTGACAGAAGACGTGTGTAAACAGGGCCTCCGCAGACGCGGCAAAGGGAGGAGACAACATGACTTAGAAAAAACATCCACAACGACCAGGATTGTGGTGTTACCCTGTGAAGGAGGAAGATCGGTCAGGAAATCTACCGACAGGTGCGACCACGCCGTTGTGGAACGGGTAAGGGTTGTACCTTACGTCTGGGCAGGTGCCTAGGAGCCTTACACTGGGCGCACACTGAGCAGGAGGAAACAAACCCTCCACATCCTTAGCCAAAGTGGGCCACCAGTACTTCCCACTAAGACAGCGCACCCTCCGACCATCCAGGATGACCAGAGGAGGGTGACGTGTGGGCCCAATAGATCAGCCGGTCCGGACAGCAGACGGAACGTACAGACGCCCAGCTGGACACTGGAGGGGAGCGGGCTCTGCACGTAACGCCTGCTCAATGTTCGCGTCCAGCTCCCACACTACCGGCGCCACCAGGCAGGAGGCGGGGAGTATGGGAGTGGGATCCATGGGTCGCTCCTCTGTGTCACACAGCCGGGACAATGCGTCTGCCTTAACGTTCTGGGAGCCTGGTCTGTAGGAAAGGGTAAACACAAAACGGTGAAAAACATGGCCCACCTTGCCTGGCGAGGGTTCAGTCTCCTCGCCGCCCGGATGTACTCCAGATTGCGGTGGTCAGTCCAGATGTGAAAAAGGTGTCTAGCTCCCTCAAGCCAATGTCTCCACGCCTTCAAGGCCTTGACGACAGCCAACAGCTCCCGGTCCCCCACATCATAGTTTCGCTCCACCGGGCTGAGCTTCTTCGAGAAGAAGGCACAGGGACGGAGCTTCGGTGGCGTACCCGAGTGCTGAGAGAGCACAGCTCCTATCCAATCCTCGGACGCGTCACCCTCCACTATGAACGCYAAAGAGGGATCCGGATGGGCCGACAAGGGAGCCGAGGTAAACAGAGCCCTCAGGTGACTAAAAGCCGTGTCCGCCTCAGCGTTTTGGAAATAAACTCTTTAATTTACTATTTTTAAATTTTGGATTCAGTTGCCCCTCTTTTTTTTATGTAGATAGAAGGAAACATGTTTATTTAATGAAGTTGAACATGTGCTCTTTATGACAGAATGTTACATTTAGGTTCAATTTTATTCACCATCACACTTCATCTTCATTATATCACTGCCAAAGTTTTGGATTAATGGCCCCAAAAAATTTCTCCATTGATCAATATGTAAAGAGTAATTTAAGAAGCCAAATTAGGAACCTCCTTGGACATACTGTAGACTAGATGTCGTAACCATACATTTCTGGAATATTGTTAGGCATTACATGTACAGGTCATTCGGAAAGTATTCAGACCCCCTTTCCACATTTTGTTTCGTTACAGCCTTATTCTAAAATTGTTAAAATTGTTTTTCTTCCTCATCAATCTACACACAATACCCCACAGTGACAAAGCAAAAACAGGTTTTTGAAATTTTAGCAAATTTATTAAAAATTTAAAACTGAAATATCACATGTACATAAGTATTCAGACCCTTGACTACGTACTTTGTTGAATCACCTTTGGCAGCGATTAGAGCCTTGAGTCTTCTTGGGTATTCTTGGGCGAATATTCTAAAACCTTCATAAAAACAATATGGCATTTCAGAATTTCCTTTTGGAAAATTTTGCGCCGGACATGACAGGGAAGATTTTAATATTACCGGCACATTTGAAAAATGTCATGGACATCCACATGCAATCAGATCCATCCTGGTGCAGCCATCAATAAATGAGGCGCTGTCCTTAAAAACAGCCTATAACAAATTACAAAAACGGTGTTCTTTGTGTTTCGATGTGTAGTATATGCAAATCTTTATAGCCTATTTTTTGGGTGGGGGTTTTAGGCTACTTTCCTAAAACAATAAATGTCCACCTCATGGTTCAGCTGTCAGAGATTTGAGCACTAAATATATCAGGGCAGTGCATGAAAAGGCCTACAGTCTTAGATGTCCACTGTATGATATTCATATATGAATATATATATATACCGGTAGTATATATATATATACACTACCGGTCAAACATTTTAGAACACCTACTCATTCTAGGGTTTTTCTTTATTTTACTATTTTCTACATTGTAGAATAATAGTGAAGACATCAAAACTATGAAATAACACATATGCAATCATGTAGTAACCAAAAAAGTGTTAAACAAATCAAA
>NC_036853.1:30182059-30267120 GCF_002910315.2 Salvelinus sp. IW2-2015 | reverse complement strand
CCCTTCTCTCTCTCCATCCCTCGCTTTACCCTTCTCTCTGTGTCTTTTTTCAAATATGTCTTCATCTTCTTTCCTTCAAACAGTTATTTCTATAATTTCCCTGTTTCATCTCATCTCCCAGTCTCTCTCTATTCCTCTGTCTCTCTCTCACCCTGACAAGCTTTTCCATTGCCACTCTAGTACAGTGAGCCTGTAACAGTCTGCAGCACTATCCTTAGTAACCTCTGAGCCAACCTGCGCATACACAGCCCCTAACCCCCATCACAGGAAGAACTGACATGGTTCAGGGAAGTGACAAACTTATGCCCTTTAACCACTGAGTCAGTCAGGAATGGATACAGGGACAATTTAGTACGACGTAACCCAGGTGTGTTATGTTTTGAGTGACTGGGTAAACCTTGCTTTAGAGGTAACTGGTAACACACACAAACATTCAAACCAGTAAATCGTGACAGTGCTGATGTCATCCATGTATTCCTATGGAAAACTCCCATTGGTGCATGAAGTGTGCCATATTGCTGAATGGCACCACAAAATCGTTAAGGATCATGGTGAAAGTGGGCGAAACTAGCAAAGGATCATGGTCGACGTAGTCGTTTTCATCCTGCCTGCAAGAGCCTCCTCGTAGCCTGCCGGCCCGTGGTTGGTCTGTCTGTACGTGGTCCTGTGTGATGACAAATGTACAGTAGTAGTCAGAATGAATTACTATTTAATTAAATATCTCGATTTGTAGGGAACTTAAAAATAATTCACTGTGGGGATTGAACTTGATCATAATAAACACATTTTAAAGCACAAAATGTCCGGCCGTCTAAAAACTATTTTGGGGCTGTTCTGGCGATCATAATTTAGATAGGCTTTCTAGGGCAGACCAGGGCTTTTGGCACCGCTAGGTTGCTACGCAGTAGCGGACCAGCAGAGCTAGTGACTTCACGCTCCAGACCGGACAATGAGGAACTGGTAACACCCTCCGCTTGACATGATGTGTATCTACACTCATTACTCAGGCCTATCTACAGCTCTTAACACTATGTAGGCTGACCATCATCGTGTGTGTGTGTTTGCGTGGGTGTGTGCTAAATCCATCCATTCGGGAATCATTTGGATAGGTATATTAAACTTAGTCTGTTTTATATGATCTCTCTCTCTCTGAAACACACTCTCTCACTCTTTCTTTCTTTTTCTCACAGTGGTTGATATAGCAGCTCTCCAACACATGTAAAGGCCTACACAGAAAGACAAACACTGACTTATGTTATGGGAATAGGCCTACATGACAAGCCACATGCCACTCAAACCTCTCCGTCATTGTCTTGTGTTATAATACCATGGATATGCAGAGAGGGATGTCTCAGCTCTGTCATTGTGTTCTCCATTGAGATGCGTAGAGAGCTGGAGGGTAGGAGAAGAACAGGGGCGCTGTAGATTAGACGCTGTTACAGCGACCCTGGCCACTAATCCCACCACTATACGCTATGGGTGATGTTCCCCTGAGAAGAAACGGGTTCCGGATTAAACCCCAGAGCTATCAGCACAGAGAACCACACAAAGAGAACTGTATTAACATAGAGAACGACGACGCAAAGCTGGTTGCTATTGTGTGGGGCAGACAGAGCAGAGTAGAGCTAATCAGGCATTTCTGGATCAACAGAAGTCACCATAGAAGGACGGGAAGAGGACAGACAGAGAGGTGCAGATACGTATAAACTCACTTTCTCTAGAAGAGATTATAGAGCAGGTTATAGAATAACAATGTATACAAAGTGGAAACTTGCTCAGTCTGATATCCTCATAAAGTTGAAATATAATCTGTGTACAGACATACTGTACACATCATCTATACACATCTATACTCTCTTCCTGTTTCAGGACAAATATAGGCCTACCACAGCACAGAGAAGGCCATACCAGAACTGATGGCCACATACCATAGTTTGTACTAGTTATGTCAACCATTAACTAATTTATCAACTGCTGTTATGTCAACAACTAGCCTAACCAATTAATCATCCGCCCACATCGTTGTTAGGTTACCCAAGATTATGACGTGGCGTGACTCATGATGCTTGGCTGCTTGGCTTGGTGGTAGACACTGGAGAATGTGCGTTTGTGTTTGTGTGTGTTTGTAATTTCCTCCACAAATGTTGTATCAACTATACTATCCAGCTAGACATTGTGAAAGCTAGGAATGTCCAGACATGGTTAATCAAACTGATACCGGACATACCATCTAAGCCCACACTTTTCAATGTTTAAATACTTTGGTAACTGTCTATCTGCAAAATACTGTGCTTTTTTTCATTGCAAAATACTGTGTTTTCAATCATCGAAATAGACCTAAACAAAGTATATTTGTCAAACAAAAATGAAGATAAGACTATGAAAAAAATATTGAGCAGTATTTCAACATAATGTARTGTTGAACGTGAGCTCAGGTCTACCTTTAGGCAAGATAATTTGGTCATGTACTGTTTTTGCATTATCACATTATCGTGTATTTCGATAAAGCTGTGAACTTCGGCATGCAGCGATGCCAGCTAATGGTTTTCTGTCCAGTTAATGAGAAGAGTTATTAATATAAGACCATTAGTCATCTGTAATCAACAGTTCTAATCAAATGGCTTGATATTCAGTGACGTAAGCTAAAGGCTAATCGACTGAAACGGAATTAACCCGTTGAGTGTCTYATAAACTTACAGTACAGTGAGGGCATACATTTTTAGTATACGTGGGATCTCTGAGGGAACAGAACTACACAAAACATGGCACACAGAAGGAAAAAATACATACATCCTCATAATCATCATCATACAAATCGTACAATCCAGACTATTAAGCATTAACCGTTAAGACATTAATAATAAACACAAATCAAAATCAATGCCTTCCTTTCTCTATTAGATTATTCAGTCCAGTAGCGGAGGTGTGTGTCTGACTGTGTGCATAGCTTTAAGATAGCTTCCCTCAGCTTTTCACCCTATACAGATAAATCTTGATGGTTCACCCCTCATTAGGTATTAACAAACATCAGATCTGTTACTGGGTTGGGGGGGGGGGTCGACAAAAACTGTGTCCCAAATGGCAGCCTGTTCCCTAAATAGTGCACTACTTTTAACCAGGGCCCATATGGTTCTATGTGGAAAATAGGATGCCATTTGGGATGCAGRAAAAGAGAGACATATGACCTGCAGGTTCTACCTATCCTATACACATACAGCCACAAGGACGGATTGCTTAATAGCCTGATATTGCAGCCGCTGCCGATTGGAGTACCTGACAGATATATGAGTGTAATTCAGTTTGTACTGTTAGTTTTAGTGCTTATGTTTATTGAATCCTTCCCGCCTCAATGTCACAACAGTTTTTATAAGTGTATGAATTCTCACTGTGTATTAATCTTGTTATCTGTTCAAATACTGGTTATAAAAATAACTAGGCTACTTTAACTTGATTAATATTTAAGGTCCTTAGAATTTAAATCAAGTTCTAAAGATTTTAAACRTTCCAAGCTCTCGCATATTCTCAACACAATTCTAAACATTTCCACCCTACATCTTATGTCACACTCCCCAGGGGCCCACTGAGATAGGTCAGGGAATGCTTTATGCAATAACCCATTTCCTATAGAAGATGTGAACTGGGTCATGTATGTTCTGTGTACCACACACCCAGCCAGCCACAGACACACTATCCACAGAGAAAATGTTCTGAGGATCAGATGTAGATGAAGGTGAAGGTCAGGACAGGGCTCTATGGGAATATCATATTATTATCACTGTCCCAATAATCCATATTCCCCTACTGTATATGTGAAATTGTGTTTTTTACATTGGATAACAGTAGAGGGCTATTTGACCAACAAGGAGAATGATTGAGTGCTGCATCAGATGACCTGGCCTCCACAATCACCCGACCTCAACCAAAGGAACAGGAAAAGCAGTCAACAAGTGCTCAGCATATGTGGGAACTCCTTCAAGACTCTTTGAAAAGCATTCCAGGTGAAGCTGGTTGAGAGATTGCCAAGCGTGTGCAAAGCTGTCATCAAGACAACGGGTGGCTTGTAATGGGTGCATGCTGGTGGTAGGGAAGTCAGGCGCAGGAGAATGAACTTGGTATAAACGGAGTCATTTAATAAGTGCTCACAAAACTCCGAAAACCAAAATATACCAAAATAATAAAAGTGGGTACAAAACCCGTCGCACACCAGAACATAACTGCACATAACATACAATCAAACAATCACCGACAAGGACATGTGGGGAAACAGAGGGTTAAATAAACAACACGTAATTGATGGGATTGGAACCAGGTGTGAAGGAAGACAAGACAAAACCAATGGAAAATGACAAATGGATCAGTGATGGCTAGAAGGTCGGTGACGTCGACCGCCGAACACCGCCTGAACAAGGAGAGTGACCGACTTTGGCGGAAGTCGTGACATGGCTACTTTGAAGAATCTCAAATATAAAATATATTTAGATTTGTTTAACACTTTTTTGTTTAGTACATGATTCCATATGTGTTATTTCATAGTTTTGATGTCTTCACTATTATTCTACAATGTAGAAAATAATAAAAATGAACAAAAACCCTAGAATGAGTAGGTGTGTCCAAACTTTTGACTGGTCCTGTATATAAATGGCCTAAAGATGTAAACACAAATGTATTAACACTTAGAGAATTACCACTAACAGCTAAAACAAATGAACATTGAAGAACATGTTTAAACCATACATTTCCTTTTATTTTTTAAATGTTTTAAACACACATACTGTACATAAAGTTTCACAAAGTCCAGCAATGCAATTACATTGAACATTACACTGTGTTACCAAAGTAGTTGCCCATGGTGCTAACATGTTACTCACTATGGCGTCACTTTTTGTCCTAGCACATGTAAACTTTGGCTCTTTGGCTCATAAAGCTTCCGTGCCAGTTGTGCTGTGCAGTCCATAGATCTGTAACTATGATTGTGTCGCATAGTGTGGTATGCAAAGACACCCTCCTGCACAGCTAAACCATACTCTTCTAGGGAAGGCTCTACCTTCTTGAAGCATGTGGTGACAGAGGGCATACCAACACGGGCAATCAGAGAGGCTTTATGCTTTTTTGTCTGCTGATGTTCTACCACTGCCGTTCTTCTCCGGCTGCCAATTGAAAGAGAGGAATTACAAAGGGTGCAGTGAACCATTCTATCGTCTTGACCTGAGCGTATAAAAGGAAATTCTCTCATCATGTTTTTCATAAAAAGTGCATTTCCGTTTCTTGGAAAGAGTCATTGCATCTCCTCTGTCTGCTCTTCTTCACTCTCCTTGTGTCACTCTTCTTACTCTCTTAACTTTTTCTTCTCCTCCAATCTTTCTTCTCCTCTTTTCTTCACTCGTCTTCCTTCTCTTTCTTCCTTCTCTTTCTTCCCTTCTCTTCACCTTTCCACCTCACTCTTCTACTCTCTCCTTGCTTCAATCTTTTTACTCCCTTAGTTAATTTTTCCTTCTCCTTCCTCTCCAATCTGTATTAATAAATAGCATACTATTAGATAAAATACTTTGGTTAACAGATTTCCATTGCTTGCCTCATTTCTGTATTTTATCTCAAAAACATTGTTTGGAATAATAAATTGGCAGGCTCTGTAATCATATCTTTACCTTTCATCCTCTATCTCACTCTTCTTCCTATCCGGTCTTCCTCCTATCCTTCCTCTCCACTGCAAATGTTATCCATGAACATTTCTAAATATATTTTCACACTACTTATTATAATGCCAAACCATTAAAATTGTAATCTACAAAAATATTCTCATAATTAATTGTGCATTCATTTAATATAATCATATTTTCAAAATAGCCCGTCCACTGCATGTTTACATTCAAACGTTTTTTAACCTAGCTACCATAACAGTAGCTAGCTAACCTAGCTAGCTAACTTAGTTTACATAGCTAACGTTAGCTATCATAAACTATTTAAAACCTTATAGAGCAGATCATCTATCTATATAATAAATTGTGATATTATAACATCACTAGCTAGTATCTCAAACGATTGTAACTTACCTGGCTTGAAAAGATGTTTGTGGTGATGTTGTGGATTCACTTGACACTTGCTAGCTTCTGGTCGAGTTTTCCACAGCAGTTTTCTCTAAAACTATYGCGAGCAAATACTTAGTAGAAGAAGAAGAGTGAATGAAGCTGCTATAGCGAGCAGCCTCCTCTATTGGTCTAAATAATCACAACACGATTGAGACGTCAACCAGTAGGCTCTGCTGCCCGGTCTTTCTTGCCAAGAAAAATATTTTACTTTGCGGCCTGTTTTTAACACGGGGACATTTCCGGGGACAGCTCCAGCCGGGGACAGGCCACCAAAAATGGGGACTGTCCCCGGAAAACGGGGACGTCTGGTCACCTTACACAAGTGGGCATTTGATTTGCAAACGCATCACATGTGCGCTTACAGAAACACCGATAGAAAAACAACAGTGCAGGGCATGCACACTGAATTAAGGTGCAACTAGACAAAAATGTAAGTTTCTTAGCTTTTTCCCAGACCTCAAAAGTCATCCCCTGGTGTGGTTTAAGTGTTGTTGTGAACAAAAAAAATCAAATGTTGTTGTTTTTCTATTAACCCTCTACGGTCGCTGTCTATTAAGCTCTACGTTTAGCTCTATGACCTTCACAAGTGTCAGGAGACTCATCTGAAGTTGGTATAGCCGATCTGCCAACTTCTGTCTGTAGCGTCGGAACCGTTTGGGCTACACACTGATGTGACCCCTCTGTGCAAAGGTGTTTTGCTCTATGACGCCCACAGGCCTCACAAGACTTGTCTGAAGGTCCCCCAGTATCAGTTGAAAAAAATTAAACAAACTATATATTGACACTGTTTCTTGCCCAAAATATGGGGTTAAATACATGTAAAAAAAACAACAACAGATGTTTCCTTGTCTTTCTTATATCTCTCAGATATAGGAGAGGCACATCAGAACAAACTTCCTTTTGATATTTTKGGGGGACTATCTGTTGTTCCATGTTGTGAATATGTTATTCAATGTTTGTATGGGATAATAGCAGTAAGGCCAAAAATGTTTGTCATCAATTTTTTTGTAATTTGTTGATACTTCAAGGTGTCTTAAAATTCCAAGAATAAATAGCTAAATGATCATTGGTATAACCTTCTTAACACAATTTCATATAGCTTAGTAGAGCCCCCCCGGCTTAGATAGGGTTTAGACTCAAATGGGTTTTTAAAAAAGTGTGAAAAAAATGGGAAGCCCGAAACCTGGAAAACKAATTAAACCAGATTTTAAAAGGCCCTAGCAATGTGTTTTAGAGTGTGTGTCATGCTGCAGCACAGCCTTTTGGGGAAACCTGACCCAGTCAGGTCCAATATTGGCTATGTACTGTACCCAAGAGGGAAAGGTTGGGCCATCCTAGAAATGTTTTAGAGTAATATATATTAATATATACAATTTAGCAGACACTTTTATCCAAGGTGACCTAGTCATGCATGCATACATTTCTAAGTATGGGTGGTCCTGGGCAGTGGCAGTTCKAGCTTGTACGGCTCCCCCCGCCCCCCAAAAAATCACCATTCTGCACTAACTGTAATTTTTATTCAGACATTTGCAACAAAATAATAAATAATAATAAATAATAATAATAATAATAAATAATCATAGCATTTAAAACTATATAAATATAAAAATACATACAAAAATAAGACTCAAAAATATCAAAAAGAAGTAACAAAGACAAAGTCTTTTATGGTAAGTGGTGAAATCAGTATAGCCAGTTATAACTGTAATGGCCTAGCAGATTATAAGAAAAGACGATCAGTATTTACCTGGCTAAAAGATAAGGAATATAATATCTATTGTTTACAGGAAACTAATTCAACAATTTTAGATGAAGTTTTGTGGAAAAAAGGACTGGGGGGGGCAAAGAAATTCAATTAACAGCAATTTTGATCCAAATGTGCAAATTGTCCAAACAGATCCTCAAGGTAGATGGATTATTTTAAATATGTTATTGGACAATAAATATATATGGCTTATTAACCTATACGGCCCAAATAATGATGATCCAAGCTTCTTTGAAAATATTATATAAGTAATGTGATCAACTCTACAAGCAACACTAGACTCTATTATTTTAGGTGGGGGATTTAATACGGTTTTAAATACCTCTATGGACCGTAAAGGAAATAAACGATCACCCTCAGACATTTAAGGAAATCATGAATGTAATGGATATATTTTAATTAGTGATATATGGAGGCTTAAATACCTGACCTTGTGGAGTATAACATGGCAGAGGTACAATCAAGCTAGTCGTCTGATTATCTTTCTTATGTCATTCTCTCTGGCACCAAAAGTTAAGAAGTGTTGATAGGGGACAAAATGCGGTTGGATCATCACATAATTGGCATATATACAGTGGGGAGAACAAGTATTGTGATACACTGACAATTTTGCAGGTTTTCCTACTTACAAAGCATGTAGAGGTCTGTATTAATCATAGGTACACTTCAACTGTGAGAGACGGAATCTAAAACAAAAATCCAAAAATCAACATTGTATGATTTTTTAAGTAATTAATTTGCATTTTATTGCATGACATAAGTATTTGATACATCAGAAAAGCAGAACTGAATATTTGGTAAGAAATTAGTTTGCAATTACAGGATCATACGTTTCCTGTAGTTCTTGACCAGGTGTTGCACACACTGCAGCAGGGATTTTGGCCCACTCCTCCATACAGACCTTCTCCAGATCCTTCAGGTTTCGGGGCTGTCGCTGGGCAATACGGACTTTCGGCTCCCTCCAAAGATTTTCTATTGGGTCTAGGTCTGAGACTGGCTAGGCCACTCCAGGACCTTGAGATGCTTCTTACGGAGCCACTCTTAGTTCCCTGGCTGTGTGTTTCGGGTCGTTGTCATGCTGGAAGACCCAGCCACGACCCATCTTCAATGCTCTTACTGAGGGAAGGAGGTTGTTGGTCAAGATCTCGCGATACATGGCCCCATCCATCCTCCCCTCAATACGGTGCAGTCGTCCTGTCCCCTTTGCGAAAAGCATCCCCAAAGAATGATGTTTCCACCTCCATGCTTCACG
This sequence comes from Salvelinus sp. IW2-2015, assembly GCF_002910315.2. Taxonomy (NCBI): domain Eukaryota; kingdom Metazoa; phylum Chordata; class Actinopteri; order Salmoniformes; family Salmonidae; genus Salvelinus; species Salvelinus sp. IW2-2015. The sequence goes on along the minus strand of NC_036853.1, from coordinate 30,258,017 downwards.
GTTGGATGGTGTTCTTGGGGTTGTACTCATCCTTCTATTCCTCCAAACACGGCGAGTGGAGTTTAGAGCAAAAAGCTCTATTTTTGTCTCATCAGACCACATGACCTTCTCCCATTCCTCCTCTGGATCATCCAGATGGTCATTGGCAAACTTCAGACGGGCCTGGACATGCGCTGGCTTGAGCAGGGGACCTTGCGGTGCGCTGCAGGATTTTAATCCTGACGGCGTAGTGTGTTACTAATGGTTTTCTTTGAGACTGTGGTCCCAGCTCTCTTCAGGTCATTGACCAGGTCCTGCCGTGTAGTTCTGGGCTGATCCCTCACATTCCTCATGATCATTGATGCCCACGAGGTGAGATCTTGCATGGAGCCCCAGACCGAGGTGATTGACCATCATCTTGAACTTCTTCCATTTTCTAATAATTGTGCCAACAGTTGTTGCCTTCTCACCAAGCTGCTTGCTATTGTCCTGTAGCCCATCCAGCCTTTGTACAGGTCTACAATTTATCCTGATGTCCTTACACAGCTCTCTGGTCTTGGCCATTGTGGAGAGGTTGGAGTCTGTTTGATTGAGTGTGGGACAGGTGTCTTTTATACAGGTAAGAGTCAAACAGGTGCAGTTAATACAGGTAATGAGTGGAAACAGGAGGGCATCTTAAAGAAAAAACTAACAGGTCTGTGAGAGCCGGAATTCTTACTGGTTGGTAGTGATCAAATACTTATGTCATGCAATAAAATGCAAATTATTACTTAAAAATCATACAATGTGATTTTCGTGATTTTTGTTTTAGATTCCGTCTCTCACAGTTGAAGTGTACCTATGATAAAAATTGACAGACCTCTACATGCTTTGGTAAGATAGGATAAACGCTGCATAAAATCGGCAGTGTATCAAATACTTGTTCTCCCCACTGTATATTACTCTTACAGAATTTCCACGTGGGCGAGGAAATTTAATCAAAGCCTACTAGATGATAAATTGTTTATAACTAGGACAGAAGAATTTATAACTGACTTTATCTGACATAACATAGGTACGGCAGATCCCCTTATTCGATGGAACACTTTTAAATGTGCCTTTAGAGGCCATGCAATTCAGTACTCATCTATAAAATAAAAGCAATTTAGATCAAAAGAGTCCATATTAAYAAAGGAAATTGAAGGACTGACAGTACAGTTAGATAGCAATAAAAACTGTGCCATAGAGGCACATAATAAGTTAGAGGAAAAACAAAAGGAAATGGAGGAACTTATTCAATAAAGATTGAGTGTAATATATTATAAAAATGAAGCGAACTGGATGGAATATGGGGAAAAATTCACCAAATTCTTTTCCAATCTTCAACTTATAAATGCTACCAAAAWRTKTTTTTGAAACTTGTTACAAATGATGGAGTCATGCATGATTCACCGAATGATATTTTGAAAGAGGAACTAACCGAAGTTAATTGTATGGATTTTTTTCCTATTAATAATATAAAATGAACATCTGTACAGAAAGACTCATGTGAAGGCCAAAATATAGAAGAGAAACTTCTTGATGTAAAGCCTTTAATAAGGCTGGGAAAACTCCAGGGCTGGATGGTATACCAGTGGAAGTGTACCAAACAGTCTTTGATGAACTCAGAGGACCATTATTAGCATTTTTTAACCACTCCCATATAAACGGTAGATTATCGGACACACAACAAGAAAGTCTGATTTCATTATTACTGAAACAGGATCCAAGTGGTATATATAAAAATCCAATAAATAAATGCTTGGCGCATATAATGAAAAAGGTATTGTCAGATATTATTCATCTTAATCAGACAGGTTTTGTACATGGACGATCCATTGGAGATAATATAAGACAAGTACTGGAAACAATAGAATACTATGAAATATCGGGGAAACCATGCCTGGTTGTAACGATCGTCGTATCGAGGATAAGGAGAAGACCAAGGTGCAGCGTGGTAAGTAGTCATAATTACTTTTAATGAATACTAACAAAGCAACAAAAACGATAAAAGAACAGTTCTGCCAGGTGAACATACACTAAACAGAAAACAACCACCCACAAACACAGGCTACCTAAGTATGATTCTCAATCAGAGACAACGATAGACAGCTGCCTCTGATTGGGAACCACACCAGGCCAAACACAGAAATAGACAACCTAGACATACAACATAGAATGCCCACCCACATCACACCCTTACCAAACAAAACAGAAACATACAAAGCAATCTATGGTCAGGGCGTGACAAAATGTAAGTGTTTTCTTCCCAGGTGTAATGCAAGTCATTATCACTGGGATATGAGGTAACAACAGGGCCTATGTTTAAAGTGTACAAAAAAGTACAAAGTGTTTGTTAAGTGTTAAGCCTGTGTTAAAAGTTGATTAAAATACAAAAAACTATTTGTGATTATGTTGAANCCCCCCCCAAGGTGCGGACTGCGGCCGCAAAACCTGAACCTATAGGGGAGGGTCTGGGTGGGCATCTGTCCGCGGTGGTGGCTCTGTCGCGGGACGTGGACCCTTACTCCACCATAGTCTTAGCCCGCTTAAGTGGCATCTTTGGAGCGGCGACCCTCGCCGCCGACCTTGGACTGGGGACCCTTGCAGCGGGCCCCGAATAGATGGGAGACTTCGGCAGCGCCGGACAGGCGGGAGACTCCGGCAGCGCCAGAGTGACGGCGGCTCCGGCAGCTCCTGACTGTCGGGCGGCTCCGGCAGCTCCTGACTGACGGGCGGCTCCGGCTGCTCTATACTGACGGGCGTCGCTGGAGGCTCCGGACTAGAGGGCGTCGCCGGAGGCTTCATACCATGGATCCTCACCGGAGGCTTCGTGCCATGGATCCTCACCGGAGGCTTCGTGCCATGGATCATCACCGGAGGCTTTGTGCCATGGATCATCACTGGAGGCTTCGTGCCATGGATCATCACTGGAGGCTTCGTGCCGTGGATCATCACTGGAGGCTTTGTGCCGTGGGTTATCACTGGAGGCTTCTTGCCATGGATTATCACTGGAGGCTTCTTGCCATGGATTATCACTGGAGGCTTCTTGCCATGGATTATCACTGGAGTGGAGGGACACACAGGAGGCCTGGCTCTGGGAGAAGGCACAGGACTCACCAGGCTGGGGAGACATGCAGGAGGGTTAGTGTTTAACACAGGCACAGAACTCACCAGTCTGGGGAGACATGCAGGAGTCCTTGGCCGAGGCACCGAATCCACTGGACCGTGGAGGCGCACTGGCGGTTTCGAGCGCAGAGCTAGCACAACTCGTCCTGGCTGGATCCCCCCTGTAGCCCGGCAAGTGCAGGGAGTTGGAATAGGCCGCACTGGGCTGTGCTGGCGAACTGGAGACACCGTGCGTAGGGCTGGTGCAGTATACCCCGGGCCGAGGAGACGCACTGGAGACCAGATGCATTGAGCCGGCATCATCCCTCCTGGCTCGATGCCCACTCTAGCCCGGCCGATACGAGGAGCTGCGATGTAATGCACCGGGCTATGCGTGCGCACTGGGGACACCGTGCGCTTCTCCGCATAACATCCAATAATAGATACAAATGAGGTTTAGTGTTGAGTGAGTGATTTGTCCCAAAAATKATGCTTTAGTTTTTTAGATATTTAGCACCAGCCTATTGCTAGTTACCCATTCTAAAACTGACTGGAGCTCTATGTTAAGTGTCTCAGTTATTTATTTTACTGTTTCAGCCAATGTGTATACCGTTGAGTCGTCAGCGTACATAGACACACAGGCTTTATTCAAGGTCAGTGGAAGGTCATTTGTAAAAACAGAAAACCATAATGGCCCTAGCCAGCTGCCCTGCGGTACACCAAACTCAACTGAATTTGCATGAGAGAGGCTTCCTTTAATGAAAATCCTCTGTGTTCTATTAGATAGATAACTCTCAATCCATAATAAGGCACAGGATGCCTATCCATAACACCTACGTTTTTTCAGCAATAGGTTATGATCAATGATCTCAAAAGCTGCACTGAAGTCTAACAAAACAGCACCCACAATCTTTTTACTATCAATTTATTTTGTGTCAGTGCCGAGCATGTTGAGTGCCCTTCCCTACAAGCATGCTGAAAGTCTGTTGTTCATTTGTTTTCTGTAAAACATCTTTGTATTTAGTCAAACACATTTTTTTTCAAAAAGTTTGATAAACACTTGTTTGAAACAATAAAGGGTGCTTTGCTTTTCGTGGTTAGCGGAATGACCTTTGCCTCCCTCAATGTCTGAGGGCACACACTGTGTTCTAGACTTAAATTGAAGATTTGGCAAACAGGAGTCAAAATGTATTTCACTACCAACCACAGCAATTTACCATCCAGGTTGTTGGTACCAGGTGGTTTTTCCTAATTTATAGATAGCAAAAAAACACACCCACTTTGTGGAACTCAAAACTACAGTGCTTGTCTGTCATTATTTGGTCCATTATGCATGAATATGAAGGCTCAGCATTTGTTGTTTGCATGTCATACCTAAATTTGCTAATCTTGTCACCAAAAAAGTGATTAAAGTGGTTGGAAATATCAAAGGGTTTTGTAATGAACAAGCCATCTGCCTCAATGAAGGATGGAGCTGACTTTGCTTTCTTGCCTAGAATTTAATTTAAAGTACTTCTGAGCTTTTCACTATCATTCTTTGTACCATTTATCTTTGTTCTATATCATAGTTCCTTGTTTTTGTTTAGGTTAATTATGTGATTTCTCAATTCACTGTATGTTTGCAAGTCTACCGTGATGTCAGACATATTTGCTATTCTCTTTTCCTCATCCCTTTCAGCTATACAGTTTTTCAATTCATCATCTATATCCATGGGGATTTGGCAGTTCTAACATTCAGTTTCTTGATGGGTAAATGTCTATCTGTAACAGGAAGAAGCAGTTTCATAAATGATTCAAGTGCAGCTTCCGGATGTTCCTCATTACACACATCAGACCAACAAATATCTTTCCCATCTTCGACATAAGAATCATTGCAAAACCTCTTGTATGATCGTTTATACACAATTTTAGGTCCAGTCTTTGGAACTTTGGTTTTTCTAGATATGGCTATTACTGTATATTATGATCACTACATCTGATGGGTGTGGATAATGCTTTAGAGCAGATTTCTGCAACAATAGTAAAGATGTGATCAATACACGTGGATGATTTAGTTCCTGTTCTGTTTGTAAATACCCTGGTAGGTTGACTGATGACTTAAACCAGGGATTTTGAAGTGTCTGTCGTAAATCTAGGAGATATAAAAAAACTCAGGAAATATACATCTATATATTTTTTGATGCATACTTAACCCCTTTTTTGGGTAGGCACAGAAATACCTTGATACTTCCATTCGTTAAAAAAAAAACGGTACTTGTTACCTTCAGACGAGTCCCGTAACACTTGTGGGGGAAAAACAGAGAGCATCATGTTTGTGATAATCCGCCCCTTTCCACAGTGGAGTCCCGTTAGCTTGTAGGTCAAATGCTACAGACGTTTACGTGAGAAGACAATTTTTTGGGATGTCTCATGGTCTGACAAACACCACTCTAGCTCTGCCACCTTTCACCGCAGATGCGGAAATGCAACACTGGCAGATGCGGTGGATTGAGACGCATTCAATAAAAAACAGATATCTGTAACTTAAAACTGACGGATTTTGATGGGGATTTTTTTGTTATGCACTGGTGCGTCAATCAAGTCTAGGGGTTTAACAGATTTTTGTATGCCGACGTCCTTGGGTACGTGGAGAGAGTCTAAAAGGGCATCTAAGGTTGGGTTGTCTGAGAATTTAAAGCGCAGCTTTGGGTAATCCTTGATTGGAGTCTAAGCGGATGATTTGTTGCAATTGCAAACGCAACAATATGGTGGTCCGATAGTCCAGGATTATGAGGAAAAACTTTTAGATCCACAATATGTATTCCACAGGACAAAACTAGATCCAGCGTATGATTTTTGCAATGCGTAAGTCCCGAGACATGTTTGACAAAACCCACTGAGTCGATGATCCCTCCAAAAGCTTTTTGGAGTGGGTCTGTGGACTTCTCCATGTGAAAATTCAAGTCACCGAAAATGTAAATCTTATCTGCCATGACTACGAGAGCCGATAGGAATTCAGGGAAATCAGTGAGGAATGCTGTATACAACCCAGGATCGCTGTAAACAGAAGCTATAAAAAGTGATTGAGTAGGCTACATAGATTTCATGACCAGAACCTCAAAAAGACAAAAACACAGTCAATCTTTTTCATAAATAAGTGTTAGCAACACCTCTGCCTTTGCAGTCACTAGTGTAACCAAGAGGAGAGGCCTCATTTAATGCAGTAAATTCATCAGGTTTAAGCCATGTTTCAATTAGTTCATTAACTATTGACTGCCTTGGAGGTGAGGTATTTAACATTAAGTAGTCATATTTTGAGTCACGTATTATCACAATTTTTTTTTAAATGCCAGGAATGGAGAAGGTCTTTATTCCAATGAGATTGGTAAAGCAAACACAGCCATGTCTAGTTTTGACCAACCTAGATCTAGGCACAGACACAGTCTGAATGGGGAAAACTGAGCTGACTACACTGACTGTGCTAGGGGCAGACTCCACCAAGCGGGCAGGCTAACAGCCTGCTGCCTGGCCTGCTCCCAATCTCATTGTAGAGCTAGAGGACTTAAAGCCATGTCTATGTTGATAGATAAAATTAGAGCACCCCTTCAGCCAGGATGGAGTCTGTCACTTCTCAGCAGGCCAGGCCTGGTCCTGTTTGAGGGTGAGTCCCAGAAAGAGGGCCAATTAACTACAAATTCAATATTTTGGGAGGGTCATTTAACAGCTTTCAACCAGCGATTGAGTTCTGCTTGTCTGCTGTAGTAATCATCACTTCCCCTACCTGGGAAGGGGCCAGAGACAATTACATGACGCCGACAGATCTTTCTGGCTAAGTTACATGCTGAAGCTATGTTGCGCCTGGTGACCTATGACTGATGACTGTTTCATCCTAACGTCGTTGCTGCCAACGTGGATAACACTCTCCCTATACTCTCTACACTCGCCACTTTAAGCCTCAGCCAGCACCGTCTTCAGATTAGCCTTTACAGCGGTAGCACTGCCCCCTGGTAAACAATGTATGATCGCTGGACGATTATTTTGAAGTCTAATATTGCAGGTAATGGAGTCATGAATGACTATGGTTTTCAATTTGTCAGAGCTAATGGTGGAAGGCTTCGGCGGTTCAGACCCAGTAATGGGTAGAGGAGAGACCCGTTAATGGTCGGGCTCTGACTCCGATTCATTGCTTACTGGAGGGGAAAAAAACGGTTGAAATTTTCTATCAGCTGAATGAGTGACACCGGTTGAGCATGCCGACAGTATTTCTTTCCAGTCCGGCTGCGGGGACTGTGCGGAGGCGGAGGGAATAACACTACCGTCCATACTGGTGGTACAGACACCATTTCAAACTTTCATACACTTAAATTTCCCTTGCCTAACAATTGCGTCTGAAGCTGGGCTTGCAACTCGGCTATTCTCTCCCTAAGGCGATAGTTCTCCTCCAAATGATGAGTATAGTGACTGCAGTTAGGAGGCATCATGTTACCTAGATTTTTCGGCTGGTGGAGGTCCTCCAGATCTATGTCCAGATAAAGCTTCCGGGGTGAAAAGGTTGAATGAAAAAAGTTCAGTGAGGACCAAACCAAGACGTTGGTAAATTAGTTAAATACAGAGTTTAATTAAACGGTTACAAAAAAGTCAAAAGTGAAACGTTTAGTAGGTAGACGAGTAGCAACAAACAAGTGTTACGGAAGTTTAATGGTTGTGATAGGAGAAAACTGAGGATGGATCAACAACATTTCCAGTATAATACAGTACATTTTACGATATTGTATGTCTGTCATTACACAGTACTTGCTTTGATACCGTATTTACATTACAGTAGGTGTACACTGAGCTGCTAGTAAAATACTGTCATGGCGACCCCTTTACAGTGTGTGTCAGCATCAGTAGCCCCACGGCTAACCCCATTACACACACACACACACACACACACACACACACACACACACACCACACACACACACACACACACACACCACCACACACACACACACACACACCACACACACACACACACACCACACACACACACACACACACACGAACCCGCTCTTAACTCCTGAATGTTTGTTGGCCCGCTCGGTAGCAGGGTGAAACTCAGGTTACTCCTCCACGGAAAATAAACACAACAATATAACACAGGCATGCCATAATAGTACGCCTGCTACAGCAAAGTCTCTGTGTGTGTGCGTGCCAGCCTGCCTGCCTGCCTGCGTGTGTGGGAATGATCTAACCTGGCAGCTCAGGTGCATCTGGAGGGCAGCATACCTGACAGAGGTGGCAACCCCAAACCCAGTTACAAGGAACAGGCTCTCTTCCAGGAGTGTAAACAATGTCTATTTACTGAGTTTATATACACACAAATAAACAGAGACATGCACGCAAACACTTAACATTGTAGTTTTTTTTTTTTGCAAAGCAGGAACTCACTGAGTTCAAGACATCTAAGTGGAACATGTTTGCTTGCTGCGCTATTTCTTTGAGGTCATATGCAGGTGCTTTCACCATTCCCCCCCCCACACACACACACACACAAACACTGCCCTTCTCTTGACCTGTGTTTGTCTGCCAGCCTGTTCGGTTTGTTGTTTTGATCTTGGTTCCAACCTGCGTCTGCTTAGCTTCCATCCCCATGGTATCCATCCATCCATCCTCAACCCCATGACCACAGTTCTCTATTCCTCGTCTCAGCTCCTCTCTCGCACTACTGTTTATGGATCTGTTATTATGATACGGTCTGATGATTGACAGTCTGAGCAGGGAGGCAGAAACTCATCTGCGTGGGTGCTACTGGTGCAGTTAGATCAACACGGGAAAAATATAAAAACACTCAAACAAGGTTCATGACCATAACGAGCATGCCCAAACAACACCACCACCACCACCACCACCACCAAATACCAGACGTTGTACTGTACATCCTGTAACATTTACTGTGAACTCCCTTCATACTGGAGTTCTCACACTGTCCATCTGTTAGTACAATACCAACATGAACTTATCAACTCCCTGCATGACTGACGAAACTGTCTGACTGTTCCGCTATGATGACAGATGTGTAGCTACTAGTGAGGTTCCGGCAATAACACCCCCACCAAACAACAGACCTTACATATCCTATAACATTTACTGTGAAATTTTGATGTTGAACGCTCATCTGTTTGTCTGTTCTGCTCTGATGACAGAAATTGTAGCTACAGTTGTAAAGTACTGGCAATAACAGGCAAATTATTACTAGTACAATCCTGTCTGTTTTCTAAGTTCTGATGACAAAGTTGTAGTGAGGTTAAGGCACAAATGGACAAATAATCTCAGAAGTCTTAAGTCTGTACTCCACATGCCAGGGGAGCAGCCAGGTCACCCGTGATACAAGTCAGTATTCAAAGTCCATCCATGTCTGAGGAGGTCGGGAGATGATGTGAAAACTGTCCACTAGGTGCAACAGTGAGCTCTGTTACCTTCAAGTACATTTCGGTTTTGCTAGGGCGTTGTGGATGGGGATGGAAGATGGGCGTAAGCATCTGCCTCTAACTTACATCCGATTTCAAAGGTTGCAAGTTTGAATCCAGCGATAGAAATTAGTTTTTTTATACTTTTGTTTTAAGCCTATGCCAGACCTTAACCATTCGGAATGTATACCTTAAAAAATCAGAGTCAATGCCAAAAATGTACCTTAAACACTTAGAAATGTGATGTTTGGAACAACTTCAAAATGTGAAGCTTGAGAAACATAGATGAATGTCTAATTCTGACGTGAGRTTGTGAGAGCTGGTAGAGAGGAGATGAAAAGGAGAGGAGGGACTGAAAACTTTGTCCCTCCTCCTCCTTAAAAACTCCTCGCTAAGCCCATCAAACACAGACAAAAGGAAAAACAACTAATTGTGTGATCTCTTTGTAAATAAATGATGAAGGCCTTGTTTACCACACAGGGATTCAAGTGCCGCCAACACATTATAATGAATAAAGATTATGGAGAGGGCGAGGAGGAAAACATTTAAAGAAACAACAGCCTTGTTTAATCGCTCAGTATCAGTGATAGACTGTGATTCTTTCTGAACTAACAGAGTAATAATGATGGTGATGATTATGGCGGTAGTCATGGAAGTGATGATGATGATGAGGAGCCAGAGGAGGAGGATGATGATGATGATGATGAAAATGAAGAGGAGGGGGAGGATGAGGATCAAGACAACCATGACTAGGCTTCCCATACTCAATAGCGCAGTCAGACCGGATTGGTTTTTAGGTACAATGAACTCTGTTATACTTCGAGCTGATTGGTGAGAAGACTGTAGTACAGTAATAGACACACTCTGACTTCCCTGTTACTTGAACAATACACATTACACACACACATTAGTGAGCTAGGAGGACCTGGTTTGCACAGGTGTGCTGTACAAACACCATCAGCGTTTAATCTTCCTACGTGTTGTGATGGAGAGATAGACAGAGAGATTTCAGCAGACAAAAGAACAGTAGACAATCTGTAGCATAGGAACTTATCAGATATGGTGGGATGGAAGCCATGTTTAATATTCCCTAATGAATCAGACTAAATCAAATTAGCTGCCAGACAAACACTAATCGGCTGTCCCAACAAAACCCACTGTTTGTTTAAGTATGTGGTGGAGATAGCCCTTGGGCTGCTGCCGTGGCAACACCATAATGTTACAGTGGGTGGCCATGTTGTGCAATGGTTTCAGTTTGTACCAGGGAGGGAATGATAATGGAAATGTAATAAATAACCCACACAACAATATATAATGATATCACTAAAACATTCAGGGGAAAGAGAGTKAAAGAGAGAGGCAAGGAGAGAGTGGTGGAGAGAAAGAGGAGATGGAGAGGGGAAAAGTACACATACAGCAAACCAAACTCTTGCGTCTTGTACAAACACACCTGGAACACGCCCAACACAAGCAGACTGGGCACGACAACCACTTAAAACACAACTCAGAGAAAAGAGGTGTTTGCAGGTCGCTCGTAGTCTCTACCTCGGTCAAGGCTCCAGACAATAACAGAACAGCAAAACATTAGTACACACTGTTAGTCCGTTTGATGTTTTTTAATCTCTCTCTCAATAGAGGAGTCTGAAAGGCTCGGTGGAGATGTTTAAGAACACGTTTCACAGCAGTAAACCTCCCGGATAACAATGAGCTTTCAACATGGCACAGGAATTCAAAGAACTCGAGGAGACAAACACAGACATACTTCTTTCTGAAAAGAAAGATTGCCAATCAATTCTAACACAATACATCTTTGCCTTTGTGCCCCGAAGCTTTGATCCCAAACTTCCAGTGCGTCTCTCGCTGAGTCTGTTTGCTCTGTTTTCAGATACATTAAGACTCTGCATTATTCGCAGACTTCAGAACCAGCCTGTGGTATTTGCTCAAAGATTAGTTTACTTAAAAGCCAAAAAAGGCCCTGAAATCGGAGCAGGAAAATTGGTGATCTATGGTGCGAGTATCACATTGCTCTTCGTGTGCGTGTGCATGTGCTTTTGTGTGGGTGCATGCATGGATGTGTGTGTGTGTGTGTGTATGCCTATGTGTATGCATCTGTGCATATAAGTCAATGTTCGGGACACTTTAGAAGGCAGGGAGAGAACAAGGAGGTTTAAACTCCTCTAAACACTGTTTTATCTGCTGTGTAATGGTTTACTGTACTGTATACTGAGTCATAGAGAGTATTAGTTTACTACCAAACAACTTCAGAGAAATCAACATAGGCCCGGAGCGTGTGTGTGTGCGCATGTGTGCAAATTCATAGCAACCGAGTAATCTATCCTAATTCCTAAACATCCTACATTAGCCATACGCACACTTAAACCATAACCAGTACTTTTCTATTATTTGTCTCGTTTGCCCGAGGCAGATTCTATTGTGTGTGTTTTTCTTTATTTCACCTTTATTTAACCAGGTAGGCCTGTTGAGAACAAGTTCTCATTTACAACTGCGACCTGGCCAAGATAAAGCAAAGCAGTGCGACAAAAACAACACAGAGTTACACATAAAAAAATCTATGTACAATGTGTGCAAATGTTGAAGAGTAAGGAGGTAAGGCAATAAATAGGCCATAGAGGCAAAAATAATTACAATTTAGCATTAACACTGGAGTGATAGATGTACAGATGATGATGTGCAAGTAGAGATACTGGGGTGCAAAAGTTCAAGTAGATAAATAACAATAATGTGGTAATGTGGTAGTTGGGTGTGCTATTTACAGATTGGCTGTGTACAGGTGCAGTGATCAGTAAGCTGCTGTGACAGCTGATGCTTAAAGTTAGTGAGGGAGATATAAGTCTCCAGCTTCAGTGATTTTTGCAATTCGTTCCAGTCATTGGCAGCAGAAAACTGGGAGGAAARGCGGCCTTGTGAGGTGATGGTTTTGGGGATGACCAATGAAATATACCTGCTGGAGCGCGTGCTACGGGTGGGTGTTGCTTTGGTGACCAGTGAGCTGAGATAAGGCGGAGCTTTGCCTAGCAAAGACTTATAGATGACCTGGAGCCAGTGGGTTTGGCAACGAATATGTAGTGAGGGCCAGCCAACGAGAGCATACAGGTCGCAGTGGCGTTCTAGACATTCTGTTGAACCAAACAGGTAAACAATAATGCACTCTAACACTTGACAAATCTCTCTCACTCTCGCTCTCTGCGCATATCCATCTCAGAGTTCATGGTGGTGTTGTAGTACTTGAGACCGGTCTTGAGTGTCTTGGTCTTGTCTAGCTGTCTGATACATTTTCACTCGTTCTTGACTCTGTCTCGGACAGTGAGGAATAGTCATTTCTTCCCTAGACCAGAGGAATAAAAAAAACGCATAACTCTCAGCTTCCATTTAGTAAGTGCATAAAACCGCTTCACCAGGCCAAATGTATACACTCCTTTCTTGAAACATGAATATCTTAACAGTCTTTATATCTATTATAGACATGTTTGCGCAATGGCGAACCTATTGGACCTAGGCCTTATATGTGTGACAGTGTAATGATGMTGAAAGGACAGCAACGGTAATATCAGCGAGAGTGCACTTTTTGTAAAACACAAGGGTCAGTGGTGTAGTGGGTATACGCAGGTATCTGCCTTATATCCCTTTTTTTCAGTGGGCATTGCTTAAACTCACCTCTTATTCCCTACTGATGTGTATCAAAGTAGTGGAGTGGAGTTTTACAAATCATCAGTCATGTAGTACAACTGTGAAATCATGCACAAAGTTGCCTACACAATCACAAAGCTTGTGAAATATATTCACATGCACACAGCACACATAGCCTAGTTTCAGCGGAATATAATCTGCAGGCAGCAAGAGCGCAGCTCTCAACTGGTTTTGGCATGGAGCAGCTCACAGAAGAATGTCATCGGGAGCTGGTAGGGTAGGTAGGAAAGACGTTTCAACCTATGATATCTACCAGTAAATGCTAACTAAGGCAACAATGGATATGCAAACCAGGTATTGAAAAGGTTTGGTACGAAGTCTTGGTTAGCAGGCTATTTGTGATGCACAATTCAGTCATCATGTGTTGGTTTCATCAAGGGTGTAGGCATGAGTGACCCACTGGAGAGCCAGGCCCTTCCAGGACCATCCAATCAATGGAGCAAATGAATAAATTATTATTGTTATTATTACAAAAAACATACACTACCATTCAAAAGTTTGGGGTGTCGTGTCTCTGACTGATTAAATTATATGACAGGCTATTTTATCAAATCGATTACCTAACGTTTGATTACGTGATTGAATTAAACCATGCAACAATTAACTCGTTAATAACCTGGGGCACCATGGAAGAGTGCTTATAGAGCTGCTGTCTTCCGAATAAACTCTTAAAGATCTGAAGATCTTTTATATCAATAGCAGTCAAGTATTAATCGTCACCTTATTCAGTCTCATCTGAATGTCGTGCAATTCTTGGTTATCTTCACGAACCCTGGCTAACAACTTGAATCAGCAATACAAAAATTGGCTTAATTATTTATTCACTAAATACCTAATCACACCGAATTACATATACAGTGGGGAGAACAAGTATTTGATACACTGACAATTTTGCAGGTTTTCCTACTTACAAAGCATGTAGAGGTCTGTAATTTKTATCATAGGTACACTTCAACTGTGAGAGAAGGAATCTAAAACAAAAATCCAGAAAATCACATTGTATGATTTTTAAGTAATTAATTTGCATTTTATTGCATGACATAAGTATTTGATACATCAGAAAAGCAGAACTGAATATTTGGTACAGAAACCTTAGTTTGCAATTACAGAGATCATATGTTTCCTGTAGTTCTTGACCAGGTTTGCACACACTGCAGCAGGGATTTTGGCCCACTCCTCCATACAGACCTTCTCCAGATCCTTCAGGTTTCGGGGCTGTCGCTGGGCAATACGGACTTTCGGCTCCCTCCAAAGATTTTCTATTGGGTTCAGGTCTGGAGACTGGCTAGGCCACCCAGAACCTTGAGATGCTTCTTACGGAGCCACTCCTTAGTTCCCTGGCGTGTTGTTTCGGGTCGTTGTCATGCTGGAAGACCCAGCCACGACCCCTCTTCAATGCTCTTACTGAGGGAAGGAGGTTGTTGGTCAAGATCTCGCGATACATGCCCCATCCATCCCCTCAATACGGTGCAGTCGTCCTGTCCCCTTTGCAGAAAAGCATCCCCAAAGAATGATGTTTCCACCTCCATGCTTCACGGTGGGATGGTGTTCTTGGGGTTGTACTCATCCTTCTATTCCTCCAAACACGGCGAGTGGAGTTTAGAGCAAAAAGCTCTATTTTTGTTCTCATCAGACCACATGACCTTCTCCCATTCCTCCTCTGGATCATCCAGATGGTCATTGGCAAACTTCAGACGGGCCTGGACATGCGCTGGTTGAGCAGGGGACCTTGCGTGCGCTGCAGGATTTTAATCCATGACGGCGTAGTGTGTTACTAATGGTTTTCTTTGAGACTGTGTCCCAGCTCTCTTCAGGTCATTGACCAGGTCCTGCCGTGTAGTTCTGGGCTGATCCCTCACATTCCTCATGATCATTGATGCCCACAGGTGAGATCTGCATGGAGCCCCAGACGAGGGTGATTGACCGTCATCTGAACTTCTTCCATTTTCTAATAATTGTGCCAACAGTTGTTGCCTTCTCACCAAGCTTGCTTGGCATTGTCCTGTAGCCCATCCCAGCCTTGTACAGGTCTACAAATTATCCCTGATGTCCTTACACAGCTCTCTGGTCTTGGCCATTGTGGAGATGTTGGAGTCTGTTTGATTGAGTGTGTGGACAGTGTCTTTTATACAGGTAACGAGTTCAAACAGTGCAGTTAATACAGGTAATGAGTGGAGAACAGGAGGGCTTCTTAAAGAAAAACTAACAGTCTGTGAGAGCCGGAATTCTTAACTGGTTGGTAGGTGATCAAATACTTATGTCATGCAATAAAATGCAAATTAATTACTTAAAAATCATACAATGTGATTTTCTGGATTTTTGTTTTAGATTCCGTCTCTCACAGTTGAAGTGTACCTATGATAAAAATGACAGACCTCTACATGCTTTGTAAGTAGGAAAACCTGCAAAATCGGCAGTGTATCAAATACTTGTTCTCCCCACTGTACACAGGATGGATCACACATTGATTACTAATCATGTCATAAAAGAAAAAGTCCCTGGCGGATGAAACCGATACGACGGCTGGTTACACAAAGAAAGGGGGTTGGGTTTGAATGAAAGAGTGTGAATAACTGCGGGACAAAGGGAATTGGGTCTCTATCGGACCTGGAGATGCTATGCTACCATATATACAGAATATTATGCATTCTAATAACCGCCCTTTCGGAAAAGGAAATTGCAAGATATATATTTACACTGAGCTGCGCTTCGATAGGTGGGTCGAAGATGGAAGACTGGTTTGCCCAGCAGAGATCACCCTTGTCCTTTGCAGAATCTTTCTGGTCGTAGTGTTGTAGAGCTGATACGTTAAAGTACCCTGTCATTCTCAGGAGATTGTCTGTCCTTTTCTAGGCCACATATGTTTACAGCTGCAGCTGATAACTCGACTTCTAGGATGTATCACTTCTTCTTTAGTGAATAAGAGTTCAAAATTCATACAATTTTGCCATAATCAGCTCTCGCTGAATTCTGGCTGGTCTAGTAGAAATTCATCCTTCCAGCGTGGTGATCGTCACCTCCACGTGATCTGGTCTCATGTAAATTTCGTTATGTAGAGTGGGGTTTGCTTAGTCTGACGTGAATTGGGTCACGGGTAATTTTATACTGGAGAAGAGAAGGGACTGTTTCATCCCTCTCCAACCAATGTCTTTTCACTGGGGCATACAAATTACATTTAATCTTTTCACAAATAGATTCATATTTAAACATTTAAATTGCACAACAATTCCATGTGAATCTGATAACTAGAATGTGTAGACTTTCCAAGATTCAATTTATGTTGTCCTGTCTTCAGTAATAATGTCCCAGACAACAACTGATCTGACATCATATTCTTTCAGGACCAACACATTATTTCAACTGGTTGGATTACAGAAATATTGTTCCATTCCCAACTTTTTGATGTTACTGTATTGCAAAGTCTCTCTCTGTGGTAACAAAGGATTTTCAAAAGTCAGTGGAGAGAGAAGGGGGAAAGGTATTTATGGGGGGGTCATAAACCGGTAGGGGGAGGAGAGGGAAAGGGGGTTTTATGACCCTCACCCAACAGGGCAAAGTCATGACAGTGGTCACTTAGAAATGTCCTTGTTTTTGAAAGAAAAGCAAATTGTTTGTCTACATAGGCGTACAGAGGCCCATTATCAGCAACCATCACTCGTGTTCCAGTTGCACGTTGTGTTAGCTAATCCAAGTTTATCATTTTAAAAGGCTAATTAATCATTAGAAAACACTTTTGCAATTATGTTAGCACAGCTGAAAACTTTAAAGAAGCAATACAACTGGCATTCTTTAGACTAGTTGAGTATCTGGAGCATCAGCATTTGTGGGTTCGATTACAGGCTCAAAATGGCTATTCTTGTTCTGAGAAAGGAAGGCTATTCCATGTGAGAAATTGCCAAGAAACTGAAGTTCTGGTACAACGCTGTGTACTACTCCCTTCGCAGAACAGAGCAATCTGGCTCTAACCAGAATTGAAAGAGGAGTGGGAGGCCCCGGTGCACAACTGAGCAAAAGGAGAAGTACATTAGAGTGTCTAGTTTGAGAAACAGATGCCTCACAAGTCCTCAACTGGCAGCTTCATTAAATAGTACCCGCAAAACACCTGTCTCAACGTCAACATTGAAGAGGTGACCCCCGGGATGTATAAAAGTGTAATATTCGGACGCAAACTACAAATTGAATACATTTCAACTCTATATCTTACATGGTACAGGTGTCTTTTTTTAAGCCCATAACCATGTGTGTGAGGTGTATACTTTTGTTTCAAAGTAGATTTGTTTAAGACTACCAAGAATCCCTCTATTTGACCCTGATTTAACCCACTGCAGTAAAAGGTTAACTTCTTGAGGAAAGGGAGAAGCTAACAAATTAGCAACAAAATCCTCTTCGATAAGACCTGCTGAAAACTAGCCTACAACAAAAGATATCTAGTTAGACCATGGGAAAACGACTGATCACTATTGCGCAGTGACCTATTGGCATTTGACAAGGCAGAAGTTTCCATGTGTTTTTTGTAAAATTGGCCCCACCCATTATAAGTCCAAATGTGATTGGTTGATTCCACTCTCACTCCCAAATTTTTCCCTAATATAATTGAATTGTAGATGCCTTCTATATAGCTTCTGATGGCCTAGCCAATGGCTGACTTAGCTAGCTAGATTTATCACCCCAGAGACCACCAAATTAAATTCCTGATTGGATCTTTTTTCTCTTCAGTGTTAACCTTTTCCAATAAAAACTGAAGAGATTAAATCAGAACATCATTGAAAATAATAAAATAATAATAAAAAGTATTATTATTATTATTAAAATTGTATAAATCTTTATCCCTTCTCTGACGGCGAAGAAGGTCCTAATTGTTCCACACTGTGTTTGGGTTAGTAATAATTTGTCAAGTGGCTCCATTTTCCCTCAGCATGCATTTATTCACCATTATGAATGTCTCAAGAAGCCCTATGTTCTTCTAGCATAATTACCCTCTGATTACACACACACACATACACACTCTGGGCTGATTACCCTCTGTTGGCCAACAAACACCTCTGACCTCTAAGCCCTGACATAACACTTTGACCTTTTGAGTAGGGAGGTAGAAGAGAAGTTTAGGTGGTTAGCATGACTGTCCTCTTGTCTTTGACGTAGTCGGCCCGAAAAGCACTACAGGCATCAATCAACCTGACAATCTGAAACACTGCGGCTGTGTCGTTACTAAAGAATATGATCATCATCATCATCAGAGCTACATTTGTCAAACCCAGTCTACGGTTGTGCTTGTATTGCATCATTCTCTATTATACAGAAAGTATTCACAGCCCTTGACTTTTTCCCACATTTTGTTGTGTTTTAGCCTGAATTTAAAATGGATTAAATTGAGATGTTTGACTGGACTACCACAAATCCCAATAATGTCAAAGTGGAATTATGGTTTCAGACATTGTCAAACATTTGAGATGTATTTTGAGATGTATTCAGTCAATAAGTAATCAACCCCTTTGTTATGGCAGGCCTAAATAAGATCAGAAGTAAAAATGTGCTTAACAAGTCATATAATAACTTGCATGGACTCACTCTGTGTGCAATAATAGTGTTTAACATGATTTATGAACAACTACCTCATCTCTGTACCCCACACATACAATTATCTGTAAGGTCCCTTTGTCGTGCAGAGAATTTCAAACACAGATTCAACCACAAAGACCCGGGAGGTTTCCCAATGACTCACAAAGACGTGCACCTATTGGTAGATGGGTAAAACAATTTAAAGCAGAAATTGAATATCCCTTTGCGTTATTCATTACACTTTGGGCGGTGTATTAATACACTTAGTCACTACAAAAATACAGGAGTCCTTCCTAACTCAGTTGCCGGAGTGGAAGGAAACCACTCAGGGATTTCACCATGAGGCCAATGGTATCTTTAAAACAGTTACAGAGTTTAATGGCTGTGATAAGAGAAATCTAAGGTTGGATCAATAAGATTGTAGTTACTCCACAATACTAACCTAAATGACGGAGTGAAGGCACTAAAGCTATAAGGCACTAAAGTAAACATGCAAAAAATACGACAAAGAAATTAACTTTATGTCCTGAATACTAAACGTTATGTTTGGGGGAAATCCAACACAACACGTCACTGAGTAACACTCTTCATATTTTGAAGCTGCATCATGTTATGGGTAGGCTTGTCATCGGCAAGGTTTATGGAGTTTTATCATATTCAAATGAACGGAATAGAGATAAGCACAGGCAAAATCCTATAGGAAAACCTGGTTCAGTATGCTTTCCAACAGACACTCGGAAACAAATTCACCTTTCAGCAGGACAACAACCTAAAACACAAGGCCAAATATACACTGGAGTGCTTACCAAGACAACATTGAATGTTCCTGAGTGGCCTAGTTACAGTATTGATTTAAAATTGGTTTGAAAATCTATGGCAATACTTGAAAATGGCTGTCTAGCAATGATCAACAACCAAATATTGCAAATATTGTACAATTCATGTCTGCAAAGCTCTTTGAGACTTAACCAGAAAGACTCACAGCTGTAATCACTGCCAACTGTGATTCTAATATATAACTGACTCTGGGGTGTGAATACTTATGCAAATGCAATATTTCTGTGTTTCATTTTCAATAAACTTGCTAACATTTCCAAAAACAAGTTTTCACTTTGTCATTATGGGGTATTGTGTGTAGATGAATTCAGGCTGTAACACAACAAAATGTAGAATAAGTCAAGGGGTATGAATACTTTTTGAAGGCACTGTGTATATGCCATTATGTTGTGACAGTTCAGTTCAGACAGGTGATTAGTGCATTGATGTTAAAGGACAATTCTGCCACTTTATAAACAGTTATTATGATGTTAGTATAAATGCACACTACTATAAAATTTGATACAAAAGTTGATGTTTTATCATTTTTGTAAGTCATACTGCATGATTCATCGTTTCTGTCATTTTGTCATTGTCACCAATCAACTGTAAAACACATACAAAAATTAATTTGTTTGTTTCTACAGCACCAACTTGCAAGTTGGTCATCTCCAGCTCGTATAGTGTATGTTCAGCCACGATCCATACAATGAGCAAGTCCTCCGCTTTCTCTCCATTTGCCGTACTGGTGTTCGACTTGGGTGTGTGTTGCTTGTGTGTTTGCTTGTTTCAGGAGGTGAGGCGTGTACTGTATTTGCGAACCCACTGTAGCTCATAGCAAACGTTTAGTATAGTCCTGTCAAGAAGATAGACACAAAAGCCCAGCTAGCCTAGCTAGCCTGTAGTTTCAAATGGACGTTGCTAACAAACATTTTCAACGGTGCAGGAGCTGTGTTTATTTTGCTCGATTCAAGGACRATACGGACCTTCCAGACTTTCAATGTAGCATCTGTTTGCTTGCAGATGACTACAGGCGTGAAGTGGCTACTCTTAGCGAACAAGTAGCAAACTTACACCCACCGACTTTCTCTTCTACTCCAGTAGCTGGACGCCGCTCTAGCCTGGTGGGAGTGTCGCCACCGTGTCGTCTCTTAGGGATCCCTCCCCGAAGGGGTCTCTACCTTCCCTGGAGAATGGAGTTAGTAGGATGCTTCTGGCTGACTTGGTGGATGTTCCTATTCCTGATGCTACCAACCAGCCATGGAAGCACGTCACTCACCGTGGAAGTAGAAAGCAGAGGCCTTTGACAATAGGAGCCTCCTTGGCGGTGGGAAGCTCAGACCAGACACGATTTTAAACAGCTTCGCCACCCTGGATCCAGAGGTTTCAACACCTTCATCACTGGGGGCTTCCACTTTGAGATCGGATCTGGAGGTACCGTCGCCTTCATCCTCTGTTCTGTCTCCCTCTCCGGTGGCTTCTAACTTGGGTTCAATCAGCCTGTTACCAACCCTTAGTAAACTTTTGGGAAAAATGGTGTTTGACCAGATATAATGCTATTTCACAGTAAACAAATGAACAACAGATTTTCAGCACGCTTATAGGGAAGGGCAAAATATTGTGGGAGCTGTTTTGTTAGATTTCAGTTTGGCTTTTGACATTATCGATCATTATCTGCTGCTGGAAAAACATATGTGTTTTGGCTTTACATCCCCTTCAATATTGTGGCTCAAGAGTTACCTGTCTAATAGAACACAGAGAGTGTTCTTTAATGGAAGCCTCTCCAACATAATCCAGGTAGAGCCATGGTAGCTGTCCATGCCCCTTATTTTTTTCAATATTTACTAATGACCTGCCACTTGCTCTGAGTAAAGCCTGTGTGTCTATGTATGCTGATGACTCAACGCTGTACATATCAGCTACCACAGCAAGTGAAATCACATAACAAAGAGCTGCAGTCAGTTTCAGAATGGGTGGCAAGAAATAAGTTAGTCCTAAATATTTCAAAAACTAAAAGCATTGTATTTGGGACTATTCATTCACTAAATCATTCAGTAAATCTCAACTGAATCTTGCAATGAATCATGTGGAAATTGAACAAGTTCAGGAGCCGAACTGCTTGGAGTAACTCTGGATTGTCAACTGTCATGGTAAAACATATTAGCTACTTGTTACCTACTTGTTTTTGTGAGAAGTATTGACATGTTGAATGTACTGAGCTGTCTGTTTAAACTACTAGCACACAGCTCGGACACCCATGCATACCCCACAAGACATGCCACCAGAGGTCTCTTCACAGTCCCCAAGTCCAGAACAGACTATGGGAGGCGCACAGTACTACCTACAGCCATGACTCTATTCCACATCAAGTAACTCATGGAAGCAGTAAAATCAGATTTTAAAAACAGATGAAAAAAAAAACAACATCTTATGCAAACAGGAGGGAGTGTGAAGAGACACACACACAGGCACAGACACGCACACATCTACACATGGATTTTGTGGTGTAGAAGTTAGGTTCTGAATTTACAGTTGAAGTCGGAAGTTTACACACACCTTAGCCAAATACATTTAAACACATTTTAAACTTTTTCACAATTCCTGACATTTAATCCGAGTAAGAATTCCCTGTCTTAGGTCCGTTAGGATCACCACTTTATTTTAAGAATGTGAAATGTCAGAATAATAGTAGAGAGAATGATTTATTTCAGCTTTTATTTCTTTCATCACATTTCCAGTGGTTCAGAAGTTTACATACACTCAATTAGTATTTGGTAGAATTGCCTTTAAATTGTTTAACTTGGGTCAAATGTTTCAGGTAGCCTTCCACAAGCTTCCCACAATAACTTGGGTGAATTTTGGCCCATTCCTCCTGACAGAGCTGGTGTAACTGAGTCAGGTTTGTAGGCCCCCTTGCTCACACATGCTTTTTCAGTTCTGCCCAAAAATGTTCTTCCATTTGGAAGACCCATTTGCGACCAAGCTTTAACTTCCTGACTGATGTCTTGAGATGTTGCTTCAATATATCCACATAATTTTCCTCATTCATGATGCCATCCATTTTGTGAAGTGCACCAGGCCCTCCTGCAGCAAAGCAACCCCACAACATGATGCTGCCACCCCCGTGCTTCACGGTTGGGATGGTGTTCTTCGTTTTGCAAGCCTCCCCCTTTTTACTCCCAACAAAACGATGTTCATTATAGCCAAACAGTTCTATTTTTTTTTCATCAGACCAGAGGACGTTTCTCCAAAAAGTACGATTTTTGTCCCCATGTGCAGTTGCAAACCGTAGCATGGCTTTTTTTATGGCGGTTTTGGAGCAGTGGCTTCTTCCTTGCTGAGCGGCCTTTCAGGTTATGTCAATATAGGACTCGTTTTACTGTGGATATAGAYACTTTTGTACCTGTTTCCTCCGGCATCTTCACAAGGTCCTTTGCTGTTGTTCTGGGATTGATTTGCACTTTTCGCACCAAAGTACGTTCTTCTCTAGGAGACAGAACGCATCTCCTTCCTGAGCGGTATGACGGCTGCGTGGTCCCATGGTGTTTATACTTGCATACTATTGTTTGTACAGATGAAGGTGGTACCTTCAGGCGTTTGGAAATTGCTCCCAAGGATGAACCAGACTTGTGGAGGTCTACAATTTTTCTTCTGCGGTCTTGGCTGATTTCTTTAGATTTTCCCATTATGTCACCTCCAATTGACTCAAATTATGTCAATTAGCCTATCAAAAGCTTCTAAAGCCATGACATCATGTTCTGGATTTGTCCAAGCTGTTTAAAGGCACAGTCAACTTAGTGTATGTAAACTTCTGAACCACTGGAATTGTGATACAGTAAATTCTAAGTGAAATAATATGTCTGTAAAAGATTGTTGGAAAAATGACTTGTGTCATGCACAAAGTAGATGTCCTAACCGACTTGCCAAAACTATAGTTAGTTAACATGAAATGTGTGGAGTGGTTGAAAAATGAGTTTTAATGACTCCAACCTAAGTGTATGTAAACTTCAGACTTCAACTGTATTTTCTTAGTCAACCTTGTGTTCTGTTTCGTTGTTTTCTTGAACGTAGCCCTGTTTCTTTGTGTTCTTGAATGTAGCCCTGTCTTTAGTTTTGTTCTTTGATTTCACCTGTCTTAGTTACCTGGTCTCATCAGCTCCTTATTTAGTTCAGTTTATTCTATTTGTGCCTTTGTGAGGTATTGTTTGTTTTGACTCTACTAAGCCTTGTCCTAGCTCGTTTGTGAGAACCAGTTAAAGCCTTCAGTCCTAGTTTTGATTCACCTGCCTGTTTGCCTACATGTGTATAACCATTGTCTGCCTGTACCCACAAGTCCTGCCTTCTGTGAAGGCGAAATGAACACCTGCAGCGCTCTGCGCGTGAAACTATACCTTTTTATCATTACAGTAGATATGTATTTGTAGAGTAGAGGGCACACAATTAATGTGTTGTGAAATCTGTTGTGAAACGGTTTTAAAATGTTATATCTGCCTTAATTTTGCTAGACTCCAGGAAGAGTAGCGGTGTGCAATTGATTCAATTGACTATTATAAATTGTTGTAATAACCCGATGAAATGTATTTATAGCTGTCTTGTAGTTTTGATCTTTTTGTTGTGTTGATGTATTTTTGTTCTCAGGGTACCATTGCAAATGAGACACTGGTCTCAATTGGGCTCACTTGAAAAAATGAAAGTAAATAAAATACAATACATTACTGTGCATTCTACAGTAATCTACTCTATTCAGTTTATAGAGTATCATTCTTTTGATTAATACAGTAAGTCAGTGATAAAAAGGCTAACAGTGTAGCTTGGCTCATATACTGTTGCGAGGTTTGCTACACTGCCCCATCCATACTTGAAGGCACGCCCCTGTGTTTAGACTATTCAGCCCCTAGCATGTCCGAGCCGTGCGTTCCAATGGCCGCACGGCCGCCATCCCTCTGGTGACACCAATGTAGAAACGTCAGGACAAGGAAGTGAAACCGGGTCACTGGCGTGAAAGGAAAACACCCTATTCATCATGTCAATAGGGTTTACCCACTTTGGAACCCTCTTTTTTTTTAAAGTTCAGAGTCAGCAGAAAGGCCTCTTCAGTGTCCTAAGTTTTCATAACTGTGACCTTAATTGCCTACCGTCTGTAAGCTGTTAGTGTCTTAACGACCGTTCCGCAGGTGCATGTTCATTAATTGTTTATGGTTCATTGAACAAGCATGGGAAACAGTGTTTAAACCCTATATAATGAAGATCTGTGAAGTTATTTGGATTTTCACAAATTATCTTTGAAGACAGGGTCCTGAAAAAGGGACCTTTCTTTTTTTTGCTGAGTTTAGCACCTCATGGACTCTCAGACCATTAGAAACAAGATTATCTGGTCTGATGAAACCAAGATTAAACTCTCTGGCCTCAATGCCAAGCGTCACGTCTGGAGGAAACCTGGCACCATCCCTAAGGTGAAGCATGGGAGTGGCAGTATCATGCTGTGGGGATGGTTTTCAGCGGCAGGGACCAGGTGACTGGTCAGGATTGAGGGAAAGATCTACGAAGCAAAGTACAGAGAGATGCTTGATGAAACCTGCTCTAGAGTGCCCAGGACCTCAGACTGGGGCAAACGTTCACCTTCCAACAGGACAACCCTAAGTACACAGCCAAGACAACGCAGGAGTGGCTTCGGAATAAGTCTCTAACTGTCCTTGAGTGGCCCAGCCACAGCTTGAACCCCATCGAACATCTCTGGACAGACCTGAAAATAGCTGTGCAGCGATGCTCCCCATTCAACCTAACAGAGCTTGAGAAGATCTGCTGAGAAGAATGGGAGAAACTCAGCAAATACAGGTGTGCCAAGCTTGTAGTGTCATACCCAAGATAACTTGAGGCTGTAATCACTGCCAAAGGTGCTTCAACAAAGTACTGAGTAAAGGGTCTGAATAGTTATATAAATGTTATATTTCAGGATTTTACTGACATCGCTTTCTGGATGATAAACGGGTGGACAGGCCGTGGCTCAGTGTTTGATGTTCTCGATGATCTTTTTGACCTTCCCGTGACATTGGGTGCTGTAAGTGTCATGGAGGGCAGGTAGTTTGCCCCCAGTGATGCGTTGGGCAGATCGCACCACCCTCTGGAGAGCCCTGCGGTTGCGGGCGGTGCAGTTGCCGTACCAGGCGGTTATACAGCCCAACAGGATGCTCTCAATTGTGCATCTGTAAATGTTTGTGAGGGTATTAGGGGCCAAGCCAAATTTCTTCAGCCTCCTGAGGTTGAAGAGGTGCTGTTGCGCCTTCTTCACCACACGGTCTGTGTGGATGGACCATTTCATATCGTCAGTGATGTGTACACCGAGGAACTTGAAGCTATCCACCTTCTCCACTGCGGTCCCATCGATGTAGATAGGGGTGTGCTCCCTCTGCTGTTTCCAGAAGTTTTTCACGCAGTCAAGTCTGAACAAGGTGAACAGGGAGTACAGGAGAGGAATGAACACGCACCCTTGTTGGGCACCTATGTTGAGGATCAGCGAAGTGGAGGTGTTGTTTCCTACCTTCACCACCTGGGGGCCGCCCGTCAGGAAGTCCAGGACCCAGCTATAGTCAACGAACAGCATTCTTACATAGGTATTCCTCTTGTCCGATGGAATAGGGCAGTGTGCAGTGCGATGGCGATTGCGATTGCATCATCTGTGGATCTATTGGGGCAGTAAGCAAATTAAAGTGGGTCTAGGGTGTCAGGTAAGGTAGAGGTGATATGATCCTTAAGTAGCCTCACAAAGCAAGTTCCCAGTCCGGAAGCTCCGGACTGGGAACCGTCGCCGGAAGCTCCGGACTGGGAACCGTCGCCGGAAGCTCCGGACTGGGAACCGTCGCCGGAAGCTCCGGAATGTGATACGTCGCCGGAAGCTCTGGATTGTGAACCGTCGCAGGAATCTCTGGACTGTGAACCGTCGCAGGAATCTCTGGACTGTGAACCGTCGCCGGAAGCTCTGGACTGTGAACCGTCGCTGGAAGCTCTGGACTGTGAATGCGCACTGGAGGCCTAGTGCGTGGAGCCGGTACAGGTAGCACCGGACTGGTGACACGCACTTCAGGGCGAGTGCGGGGAGCAGGCACAGGACGTACCAGACTGGGGAGGCGCACTGGAGGCCTGATGCGTGGAGCCGGCACAGGTTACACCGGACTGGGGAGGCGCACTGGAGGCCTGATGCGTGGAGCCGGCCCAGGTTGCACCAGACTGCTAACCGGATCCTTTGGTCGGATGTTGAGCAGAACACACTTGCACAACATCTCTCCCATCTCTCTCTCTCCCAACTTCCCCATTGCCTCCCTGACGGTCTCTCGCTCTTCAGGCAGAGTGCAGGGAGCAGGCACATGACGTACCGGGCTGGGGAGGTGCACTGGAGATCTGGTGCGTGGAGCTGGCACAGATGGCACCGGACTGATGCCCCGATCTTCAGCCCGCCTGCGCTGCAGCCTACTCTTCGCCAACATCATTCTCCGATATCCCTCTTCACACTGCTCCATCGACTCCCAGGCGGGCTCTGGCTCTCTCCTTGGGCTTTCTGTGGCCGCGAACCCTGGCGTTGTCGCTGTCCTC
This sequence comes from Salvelinus sp. IW2-2015, assembly GCF_002910315.2. Lineage (NCBI taxonomy): Eukaryota > Metazoa > Chordata > Actinopteri > Salmoniformes > Salmonidae > Salvelinus > Salvelinus sp. IW2-2015. The sequence continues at coordinate 30,230,811 of NC_036853.1, read as the reverse complement.
CATTATTACCTTCCGTCTGCCTCCAAGGAAGGGTTTCGCATCCACCTATCACTTCTTCCCATGTCCAAAACTCCTTTACCTCGTGGATACGCTGCTTGGTCCTCTTTTGTTGGGATATTCTGTCACGGTTGTCGTAAGAACTGGACCAAGGCGCAGCGTACGTAGAGTTCCACATCTTTAAAATAAAGTGAAACTTAAGCAAAACAAAACAATAAACGAACAACGAAATGTGACTACGTGGTGCACATGCACAAACACAAAATAATATCCCACAAACACAGGTGGGAAAAATAGCTACTTAAATATGATCCCCAATTAGAGACAACGATTACCTGCTGCCTCTAATTGGGAATCATACAAAACACCAACATAGAAAAAATCAACTAGAACACAACATAGAAATAATAAACTAGAATACCCCCTAGTCACGCCCTGACCTACTACACCATAGAGAAACAATGGCTCTCTATGGTCAGGGCATGACAGATGCAGCCACCACCATGCTTGAAAATAAGGATAACTCAGGGATGTGTTGTGATGGATTTGCCCTAAACAGAAGGCCAAAAAGTGTTTTCCATTGCCTTGTTTTTTTTCAGTATTACTTTAGTGGCTTGTTGCGTACATACAATATATACGTACATGTTTTGAATATTTTTTACTCTGTATATTTCTATTCTTCTTTTCACTCTGTCATTTAAGTCATTATTGTGGCGTTACTACAACCGCTGCGCCAGAGCTCTGCATAAAGCTGGAAAGTAGTGATGCACCGATATGACATTTTTGGCCGATACCGATAATCGATATTTAACATTTTTGGGGCCTTTTAAGCATTCTAGTACAGTTAAATAGTTAACACACACACATGGACACAGCGGTCTAAGGCACTGCATCTCAGTGCAAGAGGCATCACTACAGTCCTTGGTTCGAATCTAGGCTGTATTACATCCGGCCATGATTGGGAATCCCGTAGGGCGGCGCACAATTGGCCCAGCGTCATCCGGGTTTGGACTGGGTAGGCTCTCATTGTAAATAGAATCTGTTCTTAACTGACATGCCTAGTTAAATAAAGGTTAAATAAAAATAAATAAAAAATCCATCCTAAATTTTCTCCCATCACAGTGATTGAACTCTGTAGCTGTTTTAAAATCCCCAATGGCTGCATAGGTCATTCCAGTAATAGACTGTACATTTAAATTCAGTAACATTCTTGGTAGCACAAAATTGATTACCATGCAATTGATTACAACAGCTGTACTGTAAAATAGATTACAGTAATTTACTGGCCAATTGCTGCCTGTAGGTTACTTTAAGTTTTACAGGAAATGTTTTACAGTGTAGGTGCAGGTATTATTACAAGGGGTACAACTCTGATTTTATTGCTGGCTCGCCTCAGTTTAAAATTTTTCTAATCCATTTTACAGTTAATAAAATTTGTATGGCCTTAGGGACAATATATTTATCCTACCTAGACTAGCCTACAACACCTCAATGCAATTAATATTTACATGATTGTTTTCAAGTGGGAACAATTGAGTACAAACTCTATAGGCTGTAAACTGCAGTGAAAATGTCATTTGAATTTTTCATTCCATTTGGATCAGTTGTGGGTCTACTCTTGAAGATTATAAGGTCTAGAAAGGCAATTTACAGGACAGTCTGGCTGTATTTTTACTTCTGATACTGATGCGCTGTCTGTTGCCGATCATCATTCTCCCAAGTCGTCGTTTTCAGATATTACACGTTTCTAATTTTGACAAAGTTGTTTTCATTACAAGTTAAAGTTTACTGTTAGTTAGCTAACGTTAGCTGGTTGACTCGCTAGCTAGCGTTACGTGTATGATCTTATTATTCTTATCTCAGAGCCATTTGCTTGGCTAGTAGTTATTGCCTAATGTTAGCTAGCTAACATTGAACCTTGTTGGTTATTTTCCTGCAGATTCATGCTGGGTAGTAACGTCATGAATTGGGATTATGGTTAATTGTTAAGCTAGCTAGCTAGCTACATGTCTTAACAAAAGACTCAATTATGCAAGTATCCATTTCAATAGAATGTCACTGCGACAACTGTTGATAGATGTAGCTGGTAAATTCACTCTAGCGATCTACTCCGATTTCAGAGCACGGATAAGATAGTCTAGCTAGCTACACTTTCAGATATTACACGTTTCAGATTTTGACAGAAAGTTGTTTTCATTTCAAATTAAAGTGTACAGTTAGCTAGCTAGGTAATGTTGTCTGGCTTGCTAGCTAACGTTACATGTTTGACCTTATTATTCGTATTTCAGAGTCATTTGCTTGGCTAGTTATAGCCTAATGTTAGCTAGCTAACATTAAACCTGGTCAGTTAGCTACCTGCAGATTCATGCTGGGTAGTAACGTCATGAGTTGGGATTATGGTTCATTGTTTACCTAGCTAGCTAGATACATGTCTTAACAAAATACTCCACTATGCAAGTAACCATTTCGGGTGCGTTCGTAAATTCAGTCTGGCCATCTACTCCGATTTCAGAGCACTCTCGTCTGAGTGTGCCAGAGCGCAGAGTAACTGATGAATTTACGAACGCTCAACACCCTTTGAATATGGCCGGTGTCAGTAAATGTCGGCAAAAAGCGTAGTTAATTGTTGCCAGCAGCACAAGTACATACACCAACACTCTGGATAACATGAAAACAGTCTAACCAGCTCTGCTAGGCGAGTAAATGGTCAGAATGAGGTGTTCTCTCATTTGTGTCTGGAAGTAACTAACAAGCTAGCCATTGTCAACCAGTTAGCTTGGGTGCTTGACTGCAGTTGTGAAGTCAGAACGCTCGGATCAACCCTACTCATCGGCCAGAGAGTCGAGTGTGCGCTGTGAACTCTCTGGAACGAGCTGCAAAAAACACTCACACCGGACAGTTTTATCTCCATCTCTTCATTCAAAGACTCAATCATGTACACTTTTACTTACACTTGAGGCTGCTTCACGTGATGTATTTGTGTCTACCTTTTTGCCCTTCGTGCTGTTGTTTGTGCTGCTACCATGTTGTGTTGCTACTGTGTTGTTGTCATGTTGCTACCATACTGTGTTGTCATGTGTTGCTGCCATGTTGTGTTGTTTTTTTACTTCTCTATTTATGTAGCGTTGTGGTGTCTCTCTTGTCATGATGTGTGTTTTGTTCTACATTTTTATTTTTAATCCCAGCCTCTTGCCTCTTGGTAGGCCGTCATTTTTAATAAGAATCACAAAACAACGTCCCCACCCGAACCCCAGCACCCCACATCCCCCCTTAGCTCCACCATAAGAACACAGAAAACAAACCCTTCTTCCTGCTGTTGCTGCTGTTCCTGTTGCTACTGCTATAGGTTTCATACAGAGGTGAGAGTCTCAATTCTAGGCTTCCCAGTTTAGAACCCAGCAGGTCAGAGGGCTCCAAGGGTGGTAGGGAGGGCACTGGAAGTCACCATGGGAGCTAGCTGTTGGGGAGGAGGAGGAGGAAAAGTGGTGTATGGTGGTGATGGAGCTCAGAGAGGATCCACTCAGTAACATTTGGTGTGTTCGAGCTGTAAGACTAACGAAGCAGACTGTAGATGAAAGTCGGCGAGTGAAGATGGAGGAGGTGCATCTGCGACAGCCGGAAGTCTTGGGGTGCTGACAATCTGTGAGGATACTGATGACAATAATCAAAATGTTTTCCCTAATATTACTCCTACAGGCAGAAAATGGGTCCAATTATGACCTTTTTCTGATGATGTGTATCTCTTGATTTTACTACAGATGAGAGAGGAGCATGTGGTCCAGTGTGAGGGCTATTTCTGCAGTGAATGGAGTTTGTTATCACAGCTTGCTCATAATATCCCTCTCTCTTCATCTCTCCCCCTCTCCTCCCTTTCTCCCTCCCTCCTTTTCTTTCATAAGCTGCAGTGATACCAGCCTGCTGTGTTTCTCATGAAAGACATACAACTAGACACACACACACAATCCCCATCACTCTCCAGGAATACAGAGGAGAGGAGAGGAAAGGAGAGTTAGTAAGTGTTTCTCCTCAGTGCGTGCGACGAGCCCCCTCACCCCTATGCCTCTGATTACGTTACTCTTTTTTTATTTTTATAATATGTTTATTATTTTCCAATAAAAAATACATTTAAAAAGACAGCAATACAAACATTGACATTCATTGTACTGTTGAATGGGATGGCCAATTTAGAGGACAAAACAAAACTTAACTCACACATACACAAAAATAAAACTAAATCCTAGTAGGTGGTACATGTGTAAGAAGATAGCATATAGTCATTACAAGCAGTGTAGTTAAGCCAAAAATAAATATTTAGTGGAGTACAGCACAGAGTAGCAGCAGATCATCAACCCAGTTATGAAGCGGGACTAGACCATTTATCCAGTATCGGCTGCCATATTTTGTAAAACATTAGACTTCTATTGGAGGTATTGTATCGTATCTTTTCCATATGTATTACATTACCTAAATCCCGTAGCCACATTTCAAAGGTAGGTACAGTCTCCAATTTCCCAAATTGCAATATGAGCCTTTTGGCTAATAGAGTACAAAGAGAGACAGCCTTCCCCTCCTGGTTATTCCCATCAACTGTACCAAACAGAGCGATCAATGGGTCTGGGGCTAGAACTCTATCGAAGGCTTTAGATAAGTAATCAAAAATGAGAGCCCAGTAAGCATGTAATTTAGCACGTCCAAAATAAGTGGGTCAACGTCCACTCATTCTGCTTGCACCTCTCACACAGTGGTGAGGTGTCCGGGAATATTTTATGCAGTTTACATTTTGAGTAATGTAACCTGTGTATCACCTTAAACTGTACAAGGTTGTGTCTGGCATTCACTGAACTGTGGTTTATATTCCTGAGAGCTTCTACCCAGTCCTCATCTGAGATTTCTGAACCAAGTTCTTGTTCCCAAGTGTCTGTGGATACCTCTATGTGGGCCTGTAGCACATCATGCAGTCTAGAGACCGACCCTTTTGAATGGGGTTTGACAAGGATCAGGCTATCTAATGTAGGATTATTTGGCTTAATGCCATACTGTGACCTTAAGAAATTCCTGATTTGGAGGTATCTGAAAACATGTGTTGTTGTTATGTTGAACTTTCCCTGTAATTGTTGAAATGAAGCTAACTGACCATCCATGTATAAATTATCAATTGCTGTGAGCCCCTTCTCCCTCCACTGTGAAAACACCATATCATCCAATGCAGGGTGGAAAGCATGATTCAGGCAAATCGGGCTGTCAATGTATACAGTGGGTGTGTTAAGAAAATACCTAATCTGTTTCCAGATCCGAAGAGTATGACAAATGACTGGATTAGAGTCATAAGGGGCTTTTTTCACATATGATGGACTATTAACAAGTGCAGGGAGTGAGGAACGTTGACAGGAGGCCTGYTCAATCAAAAGCCATGAAGGCATATCATTCTGTCGCATCCAAGGTAAACTTTCCCTCCAGAAAGACACAATGTTCAGATTAGCAGCCCAATAATACAGTTTAAAGTGAGGAAGGCCAAAGCCCCCCTCTATCTTGTACTTGCATAAATGCTTCTTTGAAATTCTGGCTGCCTTGTTATCCCATAAAAATGGAATTGCTATTGAATCCAGTTTCTTAAAATAGCTTTGTGGTATGAAATTGGATAGACATTGGAAGAGGTAAAGAAACCTGGGAAGGACAACCATTTTAATAGCGTTTATACGACCAACCAAGGAGATAGGCAGAGTTTTCCAAAAATCTATATTTTGTTTAAGCTGCTAAATTTTCATGTCCCAATTCGTTTTCATTTCAATAGCTGATCAAGGTCTCTTGTCACTTCAATGCCAAGGCTTGTGAACTTGTCCATCACTGTTCTAAATGGGGTAGATTGCAGAAATTGCATATCCACAGGCCGTGATATCGGCATCAATTCGCTTTTTTGCCAGTTTATCTTGTAGCCAGAGAAGGAGCCGAATGTATTTAGCAAGTAGTAAGGGGGGAATAGAAGTTTTAGGCTTGGATAAAAACAAAAGAACATTGTCTGCATATAGGGAAATCTTGTGCTGCGTGTCTTTTATTTTAACAAAAGCTATATCGGCACATGCCCGAATGCGAATAGCAAGGGGTTCCATGGCTATTGCGAAGAGAGCATGCGAAATAGGGCACCCCTGTCGGCAGCCCTTGAACAGGCGGAATGACTGCGACATTTCCTGATTGGTTACCATGGACACCATTGGGTGTGCATAAATAATTCTTATCCAATTAATAAATTCCTTTCCAAACCCGAAATGCTCCAGAACCGACATCATATACTTCCACTCAATCTGATCACAAGTCTTCTCTGCCTTGTCATGCCACCTGTATTAATAAATGTGAACATAAAACACAGACCCCATCCCCCCTCCCGTCCCTTTAATGAGTGACTTCCCCAAACGAAGCACTCCTTGAATAACACACAAACTTCAGGGTGTCTAGACATACAGCTTGAACTAACTCGTCRTCTATAGATGCTCTGCATATAAACTAATATTAAATAATACTTAACTCTCACGTTAGGGGATGAGAGGTGCTAAAACATGATAGGCTAAACAATGCTATATAAGCCACAACATCTCACCCATCATATAAGTCCCAATTTCTGATCTTCTGATCGAAAAGACATAGGCAGGAAATTCAAACACATTCCTGGCCTGCATTTGGCCATTTAGCCGGTTGACACAGTCGTTCGGTATCCTCAGCCAGGGAACTTGCTTGATAAGAACAGATCGGCCTCTTTTGGGTTGTCAAACGTACGTGTTGATCCCTCGACTGTCACCTTAAACTGGGCTGGGAAGAGGAATCCATATCGAATGTTGGCCGCCCTGCATTTGTTGCGTAACTCATCATACTCTTTCCGTTGGTTCCTCGCCTCCAAAGTAAGATCTGGGTAGAAAGACACCCTGGCTCCATTGCGGTAAAGGGGGAACTTTTGACTGGCCAGCTTGAGGATGAGATCCCTGGTCTGGGGATAGTGCAGCCGTACAATGAATGGCCTTGGTGGCATGCCCTTGGCCGGCTTCGTTGGCTGTGATCTGTGTGCGCGGTCGATCAGGATGGCCGTTTTGAAGTGTTCACTCCCCAGCAATGCCAGTATCAGCTCCGAGACGAATTCAGTGGGTTTCCCTTTCTCAGTGTCCTCCTGGATCCCAAATATTCAGATGTTCTGGTGTCTTGAATGCGACTCGAGCATTTCCAATCGGGCTTTCAGGGTTTTGTTGTCATTTTTGAACGTTGCGCACACTATGTACTGTAGCCTGGCCTCGTGATCGACTGTCATCTGCTCAACCTCATGCACCCTTCCCTTAGTTGCCTTCACATTTTCAGTCAAAGTCCCAATACTCTTTGAGATATCAGCCAACCTTGTGTCCACCTTCTTGCTTAGTGAGTTTATGGCATCCAGTATGTCACTTTGAGTAGGGTCTGTGGGGAACTCTTGGGAGCTAGCATCTTCAGCTAACTCCTCGTGGGTCGGCGATGTTGAAATTGGTTCGTTGTCTATCTAATTCAAATTATCTTGTTTAGCGCCCCCTTTTTTGGTGCCTTTTTCCTTTGTCATATTGCCAGACAATGTTTGAAGTTATAGGTTGTGAGAGGTTAAGATAAATAGGAATTTGTTTCAAAATAGAGCGGAGCTCTAGCAAAGCACGTCGACTCCATAGCACGCTCTCTAGCGCCCCCCTCGATTACGTTACTCTTATCTGAAGATCAGGCTGGAAGGTAACACACACACACACTTACGCAGGCCGGCAGGCACATACACACACCTCTTTAGGTATGTACTACTAAGGTAATTGAGTGTTGCATTTGGCAGGTGTTTCTAAGATCTCTTAATCTAGATGTTATAACCGTCCTTTTGAGAATCCTTGCTCCCCCCTCCCCGTCCTGTATATATTCTCTGCCACACGATGGAAATGAAATTCAGACTGGGCACCACTACTGTTATTACACCATTGGTGTGATACTGTATGTGTGTGACAAATAACATGTTTGATTTGAATATCACTCTTCCTGTCTGTGTATGGTTACTTATTTCTCTCTCTTTCTCTGCACAACTCATCCCAAAAATAACCTTCAACTCAACAGATTTCTGAGCAGGTATTCTCTTCACTCATCAACCTCCCAGTCCTAGCAACAGGTAGTTAGTTATACACCAAGAACAACATAGACACCGAGACAGATCAGAGCCACTCTCGTCTGTCACCGCCCGGCTCAGAAACACTCTCTGCCCTTTAAGAAAACAAAAATATGAACCTGCAGCACAGATGAGACCAAACAGAGCTGAGCGAGTACAGTACAGAACAGAAACACTCCCTTGTGGGTGTGTATGTGCGGGGGGTGTGTCTGCGTATGAGCGTAGGGGTGTGACTGCATAGTAGCTGGCATGCGTCAGAGAGAGGTGGGGGCGTTGGAGATCAAAGTGTAGAGCCTCTGCCGTGTGTGTGATCTCTTGGGGTTCCAATGTGTAAGCACTCACACACCACAACACACACACACACACACACACCAACACACAACACACACAGCACACACACACACACACACACACACAACACACACACACACACACACACACACACACCACAACACACCACACACACACACACACACACACACACACACACATTTACACACACACACACTAACACACACACACACACAAACACACACTAACAATGTCTGGATGGATAACAACAAGATTTAAAACCTCTCTAGGGTATGTGGGACGGTAGCGTCTCACCTCGTCAACAGCCAGTGAAACTGCAGGGCGCCAAATTCAAAACAACAGAAATCCCATAATTAAAATTCCACAAACAATCAAGTATTTAACACCATTTTAAAGATACACTCGTTGTAAATCCAGCCACAGTGTCCGATTTCAAAAAGGCTTTATGACGAAAGCACACCACAAACGATTATGTTAGGTCACTGCCAAATCACAGAAAAACACAGCCATTTTCCCAGCCAAAGACAGGAGTCACAAAAAGCAGAAATAGAGATAGAATGAATAACTAACCTTTGATGATCTTCATCAGATGACACTCATAGGACGTCATGTTACACAATACATGTATGTTTTGTTCGGTAAAGTTCATATTTATATCCAAAAATCTGAGTTTACATTGGCGCTATATGTTCAGTAGTTCCAAAACATCCGGTGATTTTGCAGAGAGCCAGATCAATTTACAGAAATACTCATAATAAACATTGCTAAAAGATACAACTGTTATGCATGGAATTTTAGATCCACTTCTCCTTAATGCAACCGCTGTGTCAGGTGTCAAAAAGACTTTACGGAAAAAGCACACCATGCAATAATCTGAGTACAGCGCTCAGAGACCAACACAACCCAAAGAGATATCCGCCATGTTGTGTTGTCAACAGATGTCAGAATAGCATTATAAATATTCACTTACCTTTGATGATCTTCATCAGAATGCACTCCCAGGAATCCCAGTTCCACAATAAATGTTTGTTTTGTTCGATGAAGTCCATCATTTATGTCCAAATACATCCTTTTTGTTCGCGCGTTTAGCCCAGTAATCAAAATTCATGACGCGCGATCACTAGGTGCAGACGAAAAGTCAAAAAGTTCCGTTACAGTCCGTAGAAACATGTCAAACGATGTATAGAATCCATCTTTAGGATGTTTTTAACATAAATCTTCAATAATGTTCCAACCGGAGAATTCCTTTGTCTTCAGAAATGCAATGGAACGCAAGCTAACTCTCTCACATGAAAGCTCATGGTCATCTCATGGCTCTCTGGCAGACCTCTGACTCATTCCCCTCTCATTCGCCCCCACTTCACAGTAGAAGCCTCAAACAAGGTTCTAAAGACTGTTGACATCTAGTTTAAGCCGTAGGAAGTGCGATATGACCCCATTTCCACTGTCTTCGCTGGCCATGGCAAAACACTGACATTCCTGTCTTGCAGGAAATCACGCACTGAATGAACAGTATGGCTGGTGGCATTGTCATGCTGGAGGGTCATGTCAGGATGAGCCTGCAGGAAGGGTACCATATGAGGGAGGCGGATGTCTTCCCTGTAACGCACAGTGTTGAGATTGCTTGCAATGACAACAAGCTCAGTCCAATAATGCTGTGACACCACGCCCCAGACCATGACGGACCCTCCACCTCCAAATCGATCCCGCTCCAGAGTACAGGCCTCGGTGTAACGCTCATTCCTTCAACGTTAAACGCAAATCCAACCATCACCCTTGGTGAGACAAAACCGCGACTCGTCAGAGAAGAGCACTTTTTGCCAGTCCTGTCTGGTCCAGCGATGGTGGGTTTGTGCCCATAGGCGACGTTGTAGCCCGTGATGTCTGGTGAGGACCTGCCTTACAACAGGCCTACAGGCCCTCAGTCCAGCCTCTCTCAGCCTATTGCGGACAGTCTGAGCACTGCTGGAGGGATTGTGCGTTCCTGGTGCAACTTGGGCAGTTGTTGCCATCCTGTACCTGTTCCGCAGGTGTGATGTTCAGATGTACCAATCCTGTGCAGGTGTTGTTACACGTGGTCTGCCACTGCGAGGACCATCTGCTAACCATCCTGTCTCCCTGTAGCGCTGTCTTAGGCGTCTCACAGTATGGACATGGCAATTTATTGCCCTGGCCACATCTGCAGTCCTCATGCCTCCTTGCAGCATGCCTAAGGCACGTTCACACAGATGAGCAGGGACCCTGGGCATCTTTCTTTTGTTGTTTTTCAGAGTCAGTAGAAAGGCCTCTTTAGTGTTCTAAGTTTTCATAACTGTGACCTTAATTGCCTACCGTCTGTAAGCTGTTAGTGTCTTAACGACCGTTCCACAGGTGCATGTTCACTATTTTTTTACAGTTCATTGAACAAGCATGGGAAACAGTGTTTCAACCCTTTACACTGAAGATCTGTGAAGTTATTTGGATTTTTACGAGTTATCTTTGAAAGACAGGGTGCTGAAAAAGGGATGTTTCTTTTTTGGCTGAGTTTACATGTGTACGTGTACTCTTAGGAGCTAGGCTAAGGTTTCTGGAGAAGTGCTGAAATTACACACCTGTCAGTCAGCTGACATTCCTCCAGCCACCCCAGGGGAATTTACACACACATACATACATACACACACAAACACAGTTTATCATTGATGTTTATGTTAAAGGCTTGAGCGCTGATCTGATACGGCCTATCGGACCGTAAGCGCCCAGCTTATTAAATCAATTGTAAGAAGTTCTCACGCATCTGTGTGTGTGTGCAGGGTTGGAAAGTAACTGATTACATGTAATCTGATTACAAAAAAACACGAATTTGAGAACGTATATATTTCAGCATTGATTTTTTTTTTTTTTACAATTTTGGCCAGGTAACTAGTAACCATAACTGATAACAGTTAGAAAGTAACCTATCCAACCCTGTGTGAGTGTATGTTTTTTTCACTACAGCAAGCATAGTGATTATGTAATCTGAATAAGATACAGTACATAGAAATGTGAGTTACGCAACCCTGGGCCCTAACCAATCATATCTCTGTGTTTTGTGTTCCCATACCTGACTGGATGACTCACACACACACACACACCTTTACCTGAGGAATGTTTGCATTCTGCCTTCAGTTACCGGCTGGTTCCTTTATGCAGGGTGTTTGTTCATGACAAACATACCAATACACACTGTAGATAGACCTGTTTCATTGCATCATTACTTACCTAAAACATGATTTGTGCGCTATGATGTTGGCTACCAGGGGAACGCCTCAGTGAACCTCAGCTGGTTTCTTTACATCCATTGTCATCATGACATATGTACAGCTTAATTTAGCCTACCTTTGATAACGTCGGCCAAGGTGTCCTGCTATGCATTCTGTGACAAATATCTTTGTAAACACAACAATAAAAATACTTTTTTGAGAGTGTGTGATGATTGTACATTTATATTCTAAATACTGGGTATAAAAATGTACCCTTATACTAGATTATCCATGCATGTACCCTAAAAGGTACTGAACAGTACCATGTGAGATTATATGTGTGCCTCTGAAGTACATATGACATTGGTTATGAAATTCTGCCTGTTTTTCTCTAGACAGGGTGGGGTGCCTCTGACATCACAAACTGCATTCCTAAGTGAAGTCACCTGGATAATACAGCATCACCACAGGTGTGAGAGAGTGGGTTAATCTGAAAACCATAATTATGGGTCCAGCCATGTTATTTTTGGAACTGTTTCACTGCGGTTGTAGGATACCTGAGAAACCAGATAGGAATAATAGATGAGAACTCACTGACCCTAGAGCAGATTCAAACGTGTTATCAACATGGCTCTAGTCACCTGGCTGATCTGGAGTCAGATGGAACATGGCTGCGTCTCCAATGGTCGTTTTTCCTATAAAGGGAAAAAGAATGCCATTTGGAAGGTAGTGTCACATAGCTTACATCAGATAGGTGCAGTGAAATGTGTTGTTTTACAGGGTCAGCCATATTGGTCAGCCATAGTAGAAATAGAAAACATAGAAATAAAGAAACTAGAATGCCCACCCTAGTCACAGGCCATAGAGAGGTTTTAATTCTCTATTTTGGTTAGGCCAGGGCGTGACAACAACTCACGGCACAACACCTCTCCCCTATTTGACCTAGATAGTTTGTGTGTATGCATTGGTATGTAGGCTACGTGTGCCTTTAAAAAAAAATATGTAGTTCTGTCCTTGAGCTGTTCTTGTCTATTGACGTTCTGTATTATGTAATTCTGTATTATGTTTCATGTTTTGTGTGGACCCCAGGAAGAGTAGCTGCTGCTTTTGCAACATCTAATGGGGATCCTAATAAAATACCAAATTCATACATTGTTGTGCCCCTGGCCTGCGCTGATAGAATGCACCTAAAGTTAACTAGCTTTGTGTTATTAGGGCTGATGTGCTTGTTTTGACAGGTACAGGCTACAGGCTACAGGTACAGGACGGCTACAGGGCGGCTACAAGGCGGCAGGTAGCCTAGCAATTAGAACTTTGGGCCAGTAAAAAAAAAGGTTGCTGGTTTGAATGCCCGAGCCGACCAGGTGAAAAAACGGTCGATGTGCCCTTGAGCAAGGCAATTAACCCTCATTCTCTCCTTTAGGTGCATTCTATCCGCTCAGGCCAGGGGCACAACAATGTATGAATTTGGTATTTTATTAGGATGCCCATTAGCTGTTGCAAAAGCAGCAGCTACTCTTCCTGGGGTCCACACAAAACATGAAACATAATACAGAATTACATAATACAGAACATTAATAGACAAGAACAGCTCAAGGACAGAACTACATACATTTTTTTTAAAGGCACACGTAGCCTACATACCAATGCATACACACAAACTATCTAGGTCAAATAGGGGAGAGGCGTTGTGCCGTGAGTTGTTGTCACGCCCTGGCCATAGAGAGGTTTTAATTCTCTATTTTGGTTAGGCCAGGGTGTGACTAGGGTGGGCATTCTAGTTTCTTAATTTCTATGTTTTCTATTTCTTTGTTTTTGGCCGAGTGTGGTTCCCAATCAGAGGCAGCTGTCTATCGTTGTCTCTGATTGGGAATCATACTTAGGCAGTCCTTTTTCCCTCTTTCATTTGTGGGTTCTTATATTTGCACTGGTTGTTATTTTGCCCTGCAGAACGTCACGTTCGTATTTGTTTTGTTGTTGTCGGTGTTCWTTWAAKAAATAWATAGAATGAACACGTACCACGCTGCGCTTTGGTCCACTTCTTCCCATGACGATCGTGACAGGTGTCACTTTCTCTGTTTTTTKAATCCAGGTTTGCTGTTTATTTGAGCAATATGAGTTGGAAGGAAGATCCATGGAATAAGGGCTCTATATAAAACTGTACGCTTTCTTGAATTTGTTCTGGATTTGGGGACTGTGAAAAGACCCCTGGTGGCATGTTTGGTGGGATACGTGTGTGTGTGTCAGAGCTGTGTGTAAGTTGACTATGCAACCAATTTGGTATTTTCAACACATTAATGTTTCTTATAAAAATAAGAAGAGATGCAGTCAGTCTCTCCTCAACACTTAGCCAAGAGAGATCGGCATACGTAGTATTTATATCAGCCCTCTGATTACAATGAAGAGCAGAACGTACATCTCTGTTCTGGGTCAGCTGCAGCTTAACTAGGTCTTTCCTTGCAGCACTGGACCACACGACTGGACAATAATCAAGATTAAACAAAACTAGAGCCTGCAGAACTTGCTTTTTGGAGTGTGGTGTCAAAAACGCAGACCATCTCTTTATTACGGACAGACCTCTTCCTATCTTTACAACCATTGATTCTGTATTTTTTGACCATGACAGTTTACAATCTAAAGTGATGCCAAGCAATTTAGTCTCCTCAACTTGTTCAACAGCCACACCATTCATTACCAGATTCAGATGAGGTCTAGAAATTAAGGAATGATTGGTACCAAATACAATGCTCTTAGTTTTAGAGATGTTCAGGACCAGTTTATTACTGGCCATCCATTTCAAAACAGACTGCAACTCTTTGTTAAGGGTTTAAGTGACTTCCGTAGCTGTGGTTGCTGATGCGTATATGGTTGAATCATCAGCATACATGGACACACATGCTCTGTTTAATGCCAGTGGCAGGTCATTGGTAAAACTAGAAAAGAGTAGAGGGCCTAGAGAGCTGCCCTGCGGTACACCACACTTTACATGTTTGACATTAGAGAAGCTTCCATTAAAGAAAACCCTTTGAGTTCTATTAGATAGCTCTTTATCCACGATATGGCAGAGGTTGAAAACCCATAACACACAAGTTTTTTCAACAACAGGTTATGGTCAATAATATCAAAGGCTGCACTGAACTCTAACAGTACAGCTCCCACAATCTTATTACCAATGTCTTTCAACCAATCATCAGTCATTTGTGTCAGTGCAGTACATGTTGAGTGCTCTTCTCTACAAGCATGCTGAAAGTCTGTTGTTAATTTGTTTACAGAGAAATAGCATTGTATTTGGTCAAAGACAATTTGTTCCAACAGTTCGCTAAGAGCTGATAGCAAGCTTATAGGTCTGCTGTTAGAACCAGTAAAGGCCGCTTTACCACTCTTGGTTAGCGGAATTACTTTGGCTTCCCTTCAGGCCTGAGTACAAAGACTTTCCTCTTGGCTCAGATAAAAAAAATATGACAGATAGGAGTGGCTATAGAGTCAGCCACCATCCTCAGTAGCTTTCCTTCTAAATTGTCAATGCCAGGAGGTTTTTCATTATTGATCAATAATAATAGTTTTTCCACCTCTCCCACACTAACGTTACAAAATTCAAACTTGCAATGCTTTTCTTTCATTATTTGTTTCTTTTATGCATGAATACAATTGCTCACTGTTCGTTGTTGGCATTTCCTGCCTAAGTTTGCCCACTTTGCCAATTAAATAATCATAAAATAATTGTCAACATCAAATGGTTTTGTGATGAATAAGCCATCTGATTTGAAGAAAGATGGAGTTGAATTTGTCTTTCTGCCCATAATTTCATTTAAAGTACTCCAAAGTTTTTTTCCATCATTCTTTATATCATTGATCTTGGCTTCATAATAAAGTTTCTTCTTCTTTTTGTTGAGTTTAGTCACATCATTTTTCTATTTGCAGTAAGTAAACCAGTCAGATGTGCTTTCAGCCATGCAGTTTTTCAATTCCTCATCAATCCATGGAGGTGCATGTTTGTCAATAATTGGAAGAACCAATTTCATAAATGCATCAAGTGCAGTGTCTGGATGCTCCTATTTAATCACATCAGACCAACAAATATGTTGAACATCATCCACATAAGAGTCACAGCAAAATATTTTGTATGATCTCTTATACACTATTTTAGGCCCAGCTGTTGGAACTTTGGCTTTCCTGGATATAGCCACAATATTGTGATCACTGCATCCAATGGGTACGGATACAGCTTTAGAACAAAGTTCTACAGTATTAGTAAAAATGTGATCGATGTGGTTGATCTTGTTCCTGTAGGGTTTGTAAACACCCTGTAGGTTTGAATAATCTGGGCCAGATTACAGGGACTGGTTACAGTAAGAAGCTTCCTCTTGAGCAGCAGCTTGATAAAAACCAGTCAATATTCAGGTCCACAAGAAAGTAGACCTCTCTGTTAACATCACGTACACTATCAAATATTTCACACATATTATTTAGATACTGACTATTAACACTTGGTGGCCTATAGCAACACCCCAAAAGAAAAGGCTTTAGATGTGCCAAGTGAACCTGCAACCACAACACTTCAATAACACTTGACATCTTCTCTAAGGATGACAGGGATATGTCTCTGAATATATACAGCAACACCTCCCCCAAAAGCATTTACGTCTCTTCTATGGATGTTATATCCTTGTATTGTTACTGCTGTATCATCAAATTAATTATCTAAGTGAGTCTCAGAAATGGCTAATATATGAATGTTATCTGATGTTAGCAAATTATTGATTTCATGAACCTTATTTCTAAGGCTGCATATATTAATATGGGCGATTTTCATCCCTTTCCTGGGTAGGTTATCAGAGACAGACATAATACTGAAAAGAACAAACATAGCAAGATAAGAAAAATATACATTCAGCGGGCCATTAATCAATTGGTGTGTGTGTGCGTGTTGTGGGGGTTGAAGCTACAAACCCATAGGCTTGGCTCTCTCATCCCTTCCAGGCTTCTGGGAGGGAGGCTGGACACTGAGCCTGTCATAGCAGATGTAAGCAATGTCCCCACGCGCTCTGGCAGCTTTCCTGGCTGGGATCAGTTCTTTCTTCTTCTGGCGCACAGCTTCAGGATAGTCCTTGTTGAGGAAGATATACATTCCTCTCAAGTTCTTGGCTCTTTCCAGAACAGCTACCTTGTAGGCCTGGGCCTATCACCTGCGCCGATGGTGGGTATTCCAGTCCTGTGGGCCCGCTTCACCTCAATCTCCCTGTGATCCATTTTCAATTTCTCAGAGATCATTTCCCTCACTTTTTCCTCAGACTCCGTCCAGATCTCATGTGGAGATTCTGCAATTCCGTTCACAACCATGTTGTTCCGCCTTGATTGTCCCTCGAGTCTGATTTATCTGTCATTGTTATCATGGATTCACACACAGAACTGATGTCCTCTCTCAATGACTTACAGATTGTTGTCATCTTGACATTCTCCTGTTTCAACTCATCAAGCTGACCCTGGGAGAACTGCAAACTGTTCTTCAGGTCCTGGACTTCTCTGGTCAGGTCGTCCATTGTTTTATTAGTAGAATCCACGAGTATTTGGACAAAACACTTGAAGCTATTTTCTTGTTGTGGTAACAACTGCTTGTAGGTCTCTTTGTTCATTTAAAAGATCCTTCACGTGTGATAGAGAGACACCACTGTCCTCAATGGTACTCCCAATGGCTTTGGTCTTTGTCATAGTAACTAGCAATGTAGGTTACGCTGTAACTCCTCACAGTTCCAGACAGGGCAGGTCACGGGGAAGATTGAAAGCAACAAACAGCAGGGTTCTAGACAGCCACAAACCCGGGACAATCCGCGGTCCAAGCCACAATGGCTAACCGTGTCGCGGGCTGCATTCAAGAAAACCCTGCTACCTTGATATGCAGCTAGCTAGCAGCTAGGCTAGCAGCGATGCCAAATAACTCCTCCAGACCCGTCCTTGGTCGGCAAGAACACTGGAAAGAGACAAGCAGTCCCAGCAACTGATGCCAACTGCGTCACGGGATCCAAACTAAGAAGCTAGCTAGCTACCAAGAACCTTCCAATACACTTTCAAACAACAAACTAAACAACAAACGAGCTCTTCCTCGTTCAATTAATGGTTTGATCAGAATTGCCATTATAATAGTTGACCAGTACAGAATTAAGTAAAACTACAAGTCCAAATCCTTATCTCCATCCATGGCTAATTTAGGAAAGGGACAACTTTAGCTAGCTAGCCACCAGAGGACATCAACACAACGAGATGCAACAATTCAACTTTTTTTCTGTCAATGACATATGCTCTCAATGATATTTGATAGGAGTGATGCCAAAATCCAAGCTGGCTTCCCTTGACACTTTCTTTTTGGTGCACCAGGACCATTCACAGTTGAGCTCGCTCAGTTTAGCTCAATGCTGATTGGCAAAAGAAAAATAGCAGGGGAGGCCAAATGATCTATGGCTTCCCTTCCAATCTATTCAATGCTACAGGCGGCAACAATGTCATACTCGTTTGGACCAGACAACATCAGATAGATGGCTAAAATGTAGGCCATAGGGGCACTGTTTCGCTCGCTCAGATGCTTTCTCCGGTAAAATACATTCAGCCTCTTGCAAATAGAAGGAAAATTATGAAACACAGAGAGATAAAAGATCAATGATTTGATATGTTTTTTCTCTTCATTTTTCTCTTTGTACATGTTTTTGAGAAGCCTGGCTTCCCTTGGCATCCATGAATACACGCCACTGAATGTCAACTCTAAAACGGAGTTTTGAACCTCTGTGCGTAACAATGAGTAAATTAAGGTTGGGTTTGGATTACAATTATGTCAACAAATCATGCCCCCTTTTGCCAAGCTCCACTTGCAAATCGCCCCTCCGCCCACTTCGCTTCCCTTCATTGAATGGGGCTCCGTTGTTTCATCACCCCCAACGTGTTCAAAGGGCGGCACTCTGAAAAGCCTCCACAGCCACAGTTCAATGGGTTGCATGCCCTACCGAAGGACCCTATTATTCTTAATAGCTAGGTGGTTGGAATTTGTCGGTCCCCAAATCTGCTACAGTAGTGCTAGCTTGGTGTGCAACGACTGGTGGTGCTGAGTATAACCAAAGATACTGTAATATAATGACCTCTGATGTATCTAACAACGTTAGATAACGTTATTGCTGAGTATGTAGGTAGCTAGCTATCTTTTGATAAAGCGAGGCAGGCTAGCCAATGTTTTGGCTAGTATTAGTGTAGCTAGATAACTAGCTAGTTACCTCATGACAACTTAGTTAGGTCGTAACTCATATAGGCTAGCTACAAGTCGGATTTGCAAGTTAGTTTGTAGCTCATATGATTCTGTATTGTCTAGGGGCAAAACGAAATAATGGATGCAGCTATGGTGGTAGCTAACTCATTACTGACTAATACAGTGTACTAGGAGCAACAAACCTTAATGGCATCACTGGCCTGTATCTAATCCAATCTGTAGCTACAGGCAGTCTACATTTACATTTACATTTAAGTCATTTAGCAGACGCTCTTATCCAGAGCGACTTACAAGTTGGTGCATTCACCTTATGATATCCAGTGGAACAACCACTTTACAATAGTGCATCTAACTCTTTTAAGGGGGGGGGGGGGGGGGTTAGAAGGATTACTTTATCCTACATTATCCTACATCTTTAAAGAATAGAATTAGGGTTTCCACCAGTTACAGCAGCCACAAAGTCCAAATTGCACATATATTAAAATAAATCTTAAACAGAAATTAGCTTTTTGGTCTTAATTTAAGGTTAGGGTTAGGTATAAGGTTAACATGTGGTTAAGGTTATGGTTAGGGTTAGGGTTAGGGTTAGGTTTAAAACCACATTTTAAGAAGATACATTGTAGAAATAGGCAGAGTTCATGACTTGTGGCTGTGGTAACTAGTGACGACCTAGAATTAGCTTGATCCAGTTTACTGCCCTGATGACACAGACGGCTTTATCAACAACGGTAATGTATGTTATGTGAAAAGCTTTATAAACTAGTAGGTGAATTACCCAGCCAAGCACATACAAGTACTAGACTAATGTTGGTTGTGAAGTGCATTATAAAAAATCTTTCTCCTTTCTTTATAAAAAAAATGCAATTCACCACTTGGCTGTCTATTGTACCACCCTGTCACAGGCCCTCCCAGTCAACACCACCACGTAAGATGAGGATGTACATTATTTACGAGGATTGCATGCCGCAGATGTTCGAGAGATGTATAGTTTGCAGCCGAACTCGCAACATAGAGAAGACCAGCAAGGGGACCCTCAGCATCACGCAGACATGCCCTCATTGTGAACATTCCTATAAATGGAACAGAGATTACACTTGAATCAAGTTGGTGACATGGTCAGGTTGGTGACCTGGTCAAAGTGTAAAACAGTTTAGAGTTTTGTGCCAATTCGCTTTCATAACTTAGCCTGGTAGAACCAGCCTGATGGCTGCGTTTACCATTCTATATCACTTCACATATCATTATATATGAAGTGAAACAGAAAGGTGAATGCAGTGATCAGGTTGGTTCCACCATGATAATCATAACCACCATTGATAATGTAATCAGTGCTCCGTGTATGTGTGTTTGTGTGTGACCGACAAGTATCTTTGATGAGGGGCCAGGAGCCTATCTACACTGCCATGCTCATCAATTCGGCGCTGGCAAAGACCTTACCTCTAGCCTGCTCCCCAGCGGTCGTCGATGGGGAGACCAGAATTAGGTAGGTTTAGTTTGACCTGCTCAAACTTCAATATAGTATATGTTTGTTTGTCTGTCAGATATCACTTATCCATACTGCCATTGGTAAAGGAAGAGTGACTGTGAATGTGTTCACAGATGCATATATGGAGCCAACACTTGGAGACTTGCAAGATGATGTGATGGAGTCCTGACCAACAGACAGGCTTAATACTGATGTCTCTGAATGGAGAGAGGCCTGGCACTCAACACATCCACATTGTGGGAAGGTGATTACTAATAATACAGTACAGCAGATATGTCCAGTATTTGTAACACCCTTTTCATTCCATGTGTCACTGTTGAATTCTGCCTCAACTCTGCCTATTTCTACAGATGGAGAGGACTGTAGATTATTTTGCCAGATGCCAACCTTGGTTGTTTTTTAAAACTTTTTTTATAAATACATTTTATTTCACCTTTATTTAATCAGGTAGGCCAGTTGAGAACAAGTTCTCATTTACAACTACGACCTGGCCAAGATAAAGCAAAGCAGTGTGACAAAAACAACAACACAGAGTTACATATAAACAAACGTACAGTCAATAAAACAAAATAAAATAAAAATTTAAAAATCTATGTACAGTGTGCGCAAATGTAGAAGAGTAGGGAGGTAGGCAATAAATAGGCCACAGAGGTGAAAATAATTACAATTTAGCATTAATACTGTAGTGATAGATGTGCAGACGATGATGTGCAAGTAGAGATACTGGGGTGCAAAAGAGCAAGAGGGTAAGTAATAATATGGGGATGAGGTAGTCGGGTGTGCTATTTACAGATTGGATGTGTACAGGTACAGTGATCGGTAATCTGTTCTGACAGCTGATGCTTAAATTTAGAGAGGGAGATATAGAGTCCAGCTTCAGAGATTTTTGCAATTCGTTCCAGTAATTGGCAGCAGAGAACTGGAAGGAAAGGTGGCCAAAGGAAGTGTTGGCTTTGGGGAAGACCAGTGCAATATACCTGCTGGAGTGCGTGCTACGGGTGGGTGTTGCTAGGTTGACCAGTGAGCTGAGATAAGGCGGGGCTTTACCTAGCAAAGATTTATAGATGACTTGGGGTCAGTGGGTTTGGCGACGGATATGCAGTGAGGGCCAGCCAACGAGAGCATAGAGGTCGCAGTTGTGGGTAGTATATGGGGCTTTGGAAATAAAGCGGATGGCACTGTGATAGACTACATCCAGTTTGCTGAGTAGAGTGTTGGGGGCTATTTTGTAAATGACATCGCCGAAGTCAAGGATCGGTAGGATAGTCAGTATTACGAGGGTATGTTTGGCGGCATGAGTGAAGGAGGCTTTGTTTGCGAAATAGGAAGCCGATTCTAGATTTAATTTTGTCGGTGGCGGGGCATCGGCACAGAGGAAGGCTCTGGCCTTGGAGCGGGACTGGACGCCGTGCCTGGACTGGACATCGGCGCAGAGGAAGGCTCCGGCCCTGGAGCAGGACTGTACGCCGTGCCTGGACTGGACATTGGCGCAGAGGAAGGCTCCGCCCTTGGAGTGGGACTGGACGCCGTGCCTGGACTTGGCACCGGCGCAGAAGAAGGCTCCGGCCATGGAGCAGGACTGGACGCCGTGCCTGGACGCCGTGCCTGGACTTGGCACCGGCGCAGAAGAAGGCTCCGGCCATGGAGCAGGACTGGACACCGTGCCTGGACTGGGCACCGGCGCAGAGGAAGGCTCCGGCCTTGGAGCGGGACTGGACGCCGTGCCTGGACTGGGCANAGAGGAAGGCTCCGGCCTTGGAGCGGGACTGGACGCCGTGCCTGGACTGGGCACCGGCGCAGAGGAAGGCTCCGGCCTTGGAGCGGGACTGGACGTCGTGCCTGGAAGCTCCGGACCGTGGACCGTCGCTGGAGGTTCTGGACCGTGGACCGTTGCTGGAGGTTCCGGACCGTGGACCGTCGCCGGAAGTTCCGGACCGTGGACCGTCGCTGGAGGTTCCGGACCGTGGACCGTCGCCGGAAGTTCCGGACCGTGGACCTATCGCCAGAAGCTTTGGACTGGGGACCGTCACCGGAAGCTCTGGACTGGTGACACGCACTTCAGGGCGCGTGCAAGGAGCAGGCACAGGACGTACCGGACTGGGGAGGCGCACTGGAGGCCTGAGACGTGGAGCAGCCACAGGTTGCACCGGACTGGTGACATGCTCTTCAGGGCGAGTGCGGGGAGCAGGCACAGGACGTACTGGACTGGGGAGGCGCACAGGAGGCCTGATGCGTGGGCCCGGAACAGGTTGCACCAGACTGGTGACACGCTCTTCAGGGCGAGTGCGGGGAGCAGGCACAGGATATACCGGACTGTGGAGGCGCACTGGAGACCTGGTGCGTAGAGCCGGCACAAATTGTACCGGAACGGTGACACACTTCGCACGGCGAGTGCGGAGAGCTGGCACAGGACGTACAGGACTGTGGAGGCGCACTGGAGACCTGGTGCGTGGAGCCGGCACAGTTTTAACCAGACTGCTAGCACGCTCCTCAGGACGAGTACGGAGAGCTGACTCAGGTGGCAGTAAACTGATGACACGCTCCTTAGGGCGAATGTCGTGCATCATACACCAACCGGACAACTCTCTCATTTCTCTCTCCTCCAGTTTCTCCATCAGCTCACTGACGGTCTCTGACTCTCTCCGTTCATTCTCCTCCAGTTTCTCCCTCTTCTCCCAGACTGGCTCTGGCTCACTCCTCGGCTCTGCCGACCACCCCGTGTGCCGCGAACACCGGCGCYGTCGCTGTCCTCCCTTCTCTCCTTGCGTCTGCTTCCACGGAAGGCTTTCGTGTCCTGACATGATTTCCTCCCAAGCCCAGGATACCTTCTCCACCTGGGCACGCTGCTTGGTCCTGTTGTGGTGGGATCTTCTGTCACGGTTGTGTGTAGAGACGGACCAAGGCGCAGCGTGCTATGAGTTCCACATCTTTATTTATGTGAAACTTACAAAAACAAAAGGAAACAAACAACGAACCGTAACATAAGAGGTGCTACATGCACTAACTCAAAACAAGATCCCACAAAACACAGTGGGGAAATGGCTGCCTAAATATGATCCCCAATCAGAGACAACGATAAACAGCTGCCTCTGATTGGGAACCATACCAGGCCAACATAGAAATAAAAAAAACCTAGATAGGAACACCCCCCCCTAGTCACACCCCGACCTAACCAAAATAGAGAATAAAAATGCTCTCTATGGTCAGGGCGTGACACAAAGCCTCCTTCACTCACGCCGCCAAACTTACCCTAGTAAAACTGACTATCCTACCGATCCTCGACTTCGGCGATGTCATCTACAAAATCACTTCCAATACTCTACTCAGCAAATTGGATCCAGTCTATCACAGTGCCATCCGTTTGTACCAAAGCTCCTTAAACCACCCTCCACTGTGACCTGTATGCTCTAGTCGGCTGGCCCTCGCTACATATTTGTCGCCAGACCCACTGGCTCCAGGTCGTCTACAAGTCTATCCTAGGTAAAGCTCCACCTTATCTCAGCTCACTGGTCACGATAACAACACCCACCCGTAGCACGCGCTCCAGCAGGTATATCTCACTGGTCATCCCCAAAGCCAACACCTACTTTGGCCGCCTTTCCATCCAGTTCTCTGCTGCCAGTGACTGGAACAAATTGCAAAAATCGCTGACTTACATTTCCATCACTAACTTTAAACATCAGCTATCTGAGCAGCTATCCGATCGCTGCAGCTGTACATAGTCCATCTGGAAATAGGCCACCCAATCTACCTACCTCATCCCCATATTGTTTTTATTTACTTTGCTGCTCTTTTGCACACCAGTATCACTACTTACACACAATCATCTGCTCATCTTTCACTCCAGTGTTAATCTGCTAAATTGTAATTACTTGCTACTATGGCCTATTTATTACCATACCTCCTCATGCCATTTTCACACACTGTATATAGACTTTCTTTTTTTTCTATTGTGTTGACTGTACGCTTGTTTATTCCATGTAACTTTGTGTTGTTGTTTCTGTCACACTGCTTTGCTTTATCTTGGCCAGGTTGCAGCTGTAAATGAGAACTTGTTCTCAACTAGATTACCTTGTTAAATAAAGGTGAAATAAAACAAATACAGATAAAAAAACTTGCTGAAAAATATATAGCAAGAAAATGGCTGTCTAGCAATGGTCAACAACCAACTTGACAGCGCTTTAATACATGTTTTTAATAGTAATGTGCACATATTATAGAATCTAGGTGTGCAAAACTCTTAGAGATTTACAGTTAGACTCACAGCTGTAATCACTTCCAAAGGTGATTCAGTCCCAGTTGCTAATATATGCATAGTATTAGTATATTTGGATAGAAAACACTCTGAAGTTTCTAAAACTGTTTGAATGATGTCTGTGAGTATAACAGAACTCATATGGCAGGCAAAAACCTGAGAAAGAATCCAACTAGGAAGTGGGAAATCTGAGGTTTGTAGGTTTTCAACTCATCGCCTATCAAATACACAGTGGGATATGGGTCATTTTGCACTTCCTACTGATTCCACTAAATGTCAACAGTCTTTAGAACCTTGTCTGATGCGTCTACTGTGAAGTGGGGCCGAATGAGAGGGGATTGAGTAAGGTCTACCATGACCTGAGCATGCGCTGACCATGCAAGCGAGTGTGATGTGAGAGCGAGCTCTGTTCTATCGCATTTCTGAAGAGAAAGGAATTCTCCGGTTGGAACATTATGAAGATTTATGTTAAAAACATCTAAAGATTGATTCAATACATCGTTTGACATGTTTCTACTGACTGTTACAGAACTTTTTGACATTTCGTATGCTTTTAGTGAACGCGCTTCGTGACTTTGGATTTGTTTACCAAACGCGCTAACAAAAGTAGCTATTTGGACATAAATGATGGACATTACCGAACAAATCAAACGTTTATTTTGGAACTGAGATTCCTGGGAGTGCATTCTGATGAAGATCATCAAAGGTAAGGGAATATTTATAATGTTATTTCTGACTTCTGTTGACTGCACAATATGACGGGTACCTGTATGGCTTGATTGGGCTCTGAGCGCCGACCTCAAATTATTGCATGGTTTGCTTTTTCCGTAAAGCTTTTTTGAAATCTGACACAGAGGTTGCATGAAGGAGAAGTGGATCTAAAATTCTATGTATAACACTTGATCTTTGATCAACGTTTATTATGAGTATTTCTGGAAATTGATGTGGCTCTGCAAAATCACCGGATATTTTTGGAACTACTGAACATAACGCACTGATGATTTTGGATATAAATATGAACTTTACCGAACAAAGCATACATGTATTGTGTAACATGAAGTCCTATGAGTGTCATCTGATGAAGATCATCAAAGGTTAGGGATTCATTTTATCTCTATTTCTGCTTTTTGTGACTCCTGTCTTTGGCTGGAAAAAATACTGTGTTTTTCTATGATTTGGCGGTGACCTAACATAATCGTTTGTGGTGCTTTCGCTGTAAAGCCTTTTTGAAATTGGACACTGTGGTGGGATTAACAACAAGATTACCTTTAAAATGGTATAAGATACTTGTATGTTTGAGGAATTTTAATTATGAGATTTCTGTTGTTTGAATTTGGCGCCCTGCACTTTCACTGGCTGTTGTCATATCGATCCCATTAACGGGATTGCAGCCCTAAGAAGTTTTAACAAATATTTTGTGTGTAAAGGCTCTCCAAACCGTTTTTAAAAAAGTATTATTAACAAATATTTTCCTAACCCTAAATAATATGTATTTTTTTATTTACCAATTAGTGCTGAAAATGAGATTGCTATGTGTGTATTTACATGGTTTTCTTTAATTGATCCCTTAATTTTCTGAATTGTTCTCCATATATTCTACTGAGTCTGTTGAGAAAAGGGATTGCTTTATTAGGGGTCTCCAACCCTGTTCCTGGAGGGGTACCCTCCTGTAGGTTTTCACTCCAACCCCAGTTATAACTAACCTGGTTCATTTAATTTGCCAGCTAATTATTAGAATCAGGTGTGCTAGATTAGGGATGAAGTGAAACCCTACAAGACAGTAGCTCTCCAGGAACATGTTTGAAGAGCCCTACTGAATATACTGAAAATCCTATTGAATGAAAACTTCACGAGACAATCTGTTGGCCAGCAAATGGGAGGGTTATCAGCGATTGGGAAAAAATGGGAAATGCTTACATTGTCTAAGTCTGAATCGGCCCTATGAGGTCACCATTCTTTGCATCACTCCGAGGCTCTCCCGGTGTTACACTAGCCTAAAGAAAACAATAAGCAGAGACAAAGGCCCAACCTCGACGGCCCAGCTCACAGCCTTACACACGCGATGGCATACCGTTAACACTGACTCACACCTATTATCAGTAGAAAGCATTATTAAATGTTGCACCCACACAGTACATTTGTGGGTGTTGAAGGTCCTGAACTGTCATTCGGAAAATTACTTTTTCTCTCTTGGCTAACAACCAGGAAGTTTGGAAAGATTGACTGAGTGGACAGAGCTTGCCTTGACTGACAGCTCTTTGAAATGTCAAGCAACTCAGAAGCAGTGATGTAGTAAAATCATCACAAGCAAATAAAGGTGATACGCAAAGCAACACATACAACATTAGAATTGTGTCAACTATATGACATTTCTCATATACATCTTCCGTTTGGCATGTCTCTGATGGATGTGTTGACTTGTCAACTGCGTCGGAGTTTTTAACAACCCTTCCCCCCATTTTGTTCCATGCTGGCTGTAGACTTAGCTAACCAGTAACTAGCTAACACCAGACACAGATGAAAGGGGAAACATAAGGGGAAACATAACATAAAAGTATCTTTACCTTTAAATTAATAGGGTAAACTTGGAATTGTGTTTGCTGACACCCTACAGTGAAATGTTGGTTCCACAGCTATCTAGCTATATAAACCACTCCCCTCTGCAAACATGCCTTCTCTGATGTTGCTTATAAGGTGGTACTTATTTAAATTAGGTAAGAGAATATCATGTTAACATTGGTGTATTGAACTTAGAGTTAAGGCGATGTCACCTTGTCCCTTAATAATGACTCCAAGTGTTTGACATGGGGGAGGGGACCAGTAACTTTATGATCATACTTTATCAATGGAGAAGTAACAGTCATTTTTCATACTTTGGTTCCTCATACTTTGATCTGGTTTCCTTCAAATATCATAAAATGTCATGAAAAACATGATTTTGACTGTTCATGACATTTAAAATGTTGGTGCTGAGGCAAAAAGTGAGTGGTATATTTGAGTGTTGATTCTAGTGGGGTTAACACCATTGTTACCACTGAATAAAGTGTCATTTGAATGACAGTGGAATCATTGCCACATGGTGCTGTTGTTACTCAACTGTGTTGAGTTAATTTCCGTTTACATGGGAGGGGACTCATTATCATATTTCCCATCATCCTTTGTTGCAGGTTGATTTTTAGAATAGTTTGTTTAAATGTCTATTTTTCTGCATGTACATTGATCAATTGACCTTATACTATACAAAGATAAATAACATAAATATTTCTAAACTATTCCAATCTGTAAGTGGTTGAACTTATTTCACCCATTATTAAGATGGTTGTTCCAGTTTAGATGGTTTAGGGAGTCTTATTTATCAATCATATTTACCTTGGCAAATTGCAAAGCTGGCTGGATTTCAATAGGACTAATGTGTTGTGCCAATGTGGCCAACAAACCAGGAGTTTCAGACCACTGTGTTAGTGTAAAACTAAGCTATCAGGTAATGTATTGTCATTAACAATACAATTTTAATGATGGAATGTTCACTTAGGCACTTAGTTGGTGAAGGCTACAGGACTGAAAGGCATTGAATGCAGCAATCATGTCTCTGTCAATTGCAAACAGTCATTGTCGGTATTGGTACCTCAAATATTTCTTATTTTGTTACTTGAAAAACATTACTCAGAAATGAGTTACTGTAAAAACACAGGTGTTCATTCTCTAACACTGAGAAAGTGTAACAGCATCAGCTCTAATAAAGTGTTCATCTAAGTCGGAATTTGCAACACCCATGGTGTTAGGGACCCAACAATCTTGGGGTGTTCGTTTTGAACACTTCGAAAAGTAATTTGAGATGGTCACATATCATTTCTAAGAATGTGTTACATTTAATATCGTGTGTGTTAAAATTCAAATCGCAAATTTGCTGTGCAGGTTCCCTTAAGGGTGGGTTGAACCAAAATGGTTTACATTAACAAGGTTTTTTTTGGTCTTATTTCTTGTTTGCTTCACAATAAAATTATACACCCACCCCCMAAAATGTATTTTAATTCCAGGTTGTAAGGCAACAAAATAGGAAATATGCGAAGTGAGGTGAATACTTTTGCAAGGCACTGTAGTTTAATACTGATCCGGATTTACTGATCCATATTTAAAACTAAGTGGTACAACACATCTCTGATTAATTATAAACATAGATTTACAAAACCTAGATTAGCACTAATCCTTAATGTAGTCCGTGAGTTTTGTGGGCGGCCCTCTCTTGGCAGGTTTGTTGTGGTGCCATATTCTTTCCATTTTTTAATAATGGATTTAATCCCCTTTAACCATGGGATGTTCAAAGTTTCAGATATTTTTTCATAACCCAACCCTGATCTGTACTTCTCCACAACTTTGTCCCTGACCTGTTTGGAGAGCTCCTTGGTTTTCATGGTGCCCCTTGCTTGGTGGTGCCCCTTGCTTAGTGGTGTTGCAGACTCTGGGGCCTTTCAGAACAGGTGTATATATACTGAGATCATGTGACAGATCATGTGACACTTAGATTGCACACAGGTGGACTTTATTTAACTAATTATGTTTCAGTTCCCTTGACCTGAAGTCAGGGTATTGGCAAGTAGCAATGGATGAGGAGAGCAAGGCCAAGATGGTGGTCATCACTCCGAGAGGCCTATACCAGATCAAAGCAATGGCCGAATGCTGGTGATACCTCCCAGCACCTAATGGAGAAAGTTCTGGGGAACCTGAGAGGACAGATCTGTTGATATTATCGTGTTCTCTCCCAACCCAAAGCAACGTGTGAAATAATTGGAGACTGTGTTCTCAAAACTTCATGAGGCTAATCTGACACTTAAAACCTTATTATTGATTTGACAAACTATGTTCCAGTTGTTTTTCTTGCTGTATGTCGTCTTCATACATGTATTAAGTGTGATTGTTTTGGTGTTTTTCTTTTAACCACACGAATGGGTCAAAAGACGTGACTGAAACAGGAAGCAATTTTGCTGCGATTCAAATGTATACTGTGGATATGAACAAATGAATGTGATATTTTGTAAAGGTCTGGGTGTAGCTGGTGCAGAGGAGTCAGGCGCAGGACAGCAGAGATGAGTAATAAAAGTAATTTTACTCAAAATTACCAAGTACATGCAGTAATACCAAGCCCACACAAAAGGACCGAAATACATAAAACAAACGCGCACAAAAACCATGGGGAAAACAGAGGGTTAAATAATGAACATGTAATTGGGGAATTGAAACCAGGTGTGTAAAACAAAGACAAAACAAATGGAAAATGAAAAGTGGATCGGCGATGGCTAGAAGGCCGGTGACGTCGACCGCCGAACGTCGCCCGAACAAGGAGAGGGACTGACTTCGACGGAAGTCGTGACATATTTGAGGTTCTCTCTCTCTCTCTAATTGCTAGTACAATGTACACACACATATATACAGTTTGTGAGTGTGTGATATGGCGGTTGTTTATTTTGACATTACAAGGAAAAGAGACCGAGACAGACAGAAGTGTCAGTTTACAGAAGGAAGGAGGAGGAGGAGGAGGAGAAGAGGGAGGGAAGGGAGGGTTTTACTAGCCAACACGCATGATGCTGTTGAGGCATGTCAAACCTGCAGTCTCTAACTTTTTATTGAGTAGTTTTTATTTTCCTTAATAGTGTCACTATAATTAATCAGATGTCTCGGTTGGATAGGCATGCAATGGCCTGGTTCAAGGCCTTTGCTTGGATAAATGCTTTGTTAGGTGTGTTACTGTAGTTACCGTGTGTTTTTACATAACAAAACACTTTTCTAGGGAAAGTTTAATTAAAGTAAAGTGGTGCGGTCGCGGTATGTATCCTGACTTGAAAGGAGATAGCAGGCAGAGAGAATGCATAGCATCAATTATGGTTAGATCTTTTGAAATATAATTGGGGATCGTTTTGATTTAAATATAGCTCATCGACATTTGATGTGATTAATATCACCTCTCACCGAACTGATACATGTTGGACTAATTTTCTTTATTCCACTGTTGCAAATCAATCTTCAGCAAAATAAATGCTTTATGTAATATTCTGTAATATCTATTCAGGGATGTTAACAACAAGTTCTGTGTGTTTGAATTGTGATTTAATTTGCTGAGTGTTGGGAAAACGTGTTGCGTTTCTGACCCAAACTTCCCAGACACACCTGCACGGCAGATTCTCCAGTCTTATATCAACACTAAACATTTTAAATGTAACACTGGTCCAGTGTCTATACAGGTCCACACTCTTTAGTGTTAACACACTGCATAGTTCCAGGATACAAGCCTTATTTGCATATTTACCAGAATGCCTTTCGAGTGAATTGTAGCGTTAACACCCATGACTCTATTTGTTAGTGACAGAGACATAGTGTAGTTGTTGCATTTAACAACATTCAGTCCTGCAGCCTTGACCAAGTAAGATCCTAAGTAAATATGTTATCATCATTCAAATGTAATTATTTAAAGCTACAACATCAAACTTTTTGGTTAACCTTGAGCAATTTAAATAGACATGTGTGTTATAGATATTTTATTCTCATTGATAGCAAGTCTAAGTATCAGTAGATCTATTATATGTGTGCTATTTCTATGCTTCCCATTCTTATTTTTAGCTTTGTACGCCAGCTTCAAACAGCTGAAAATACAATATTTTGAATTATGGGAAAGAATTGTTTTTCCCAGCAGTTTAGATGGTACAATGATTTTCTACACAATGACTGCTTGTTTTGTCACATTAATTGAAATTAGGCAAACTATTCAAATTTTAGCAACCAACAAATGGCTGAGATATTTCTGCATAGCGCACCTTTAACACTATACAACACATATTTCATGGTTTACAGGCAATATCAGGCCTGCAAAATGATGTGTAATTCCTAATGATTCAGCCAGAGCGGGAACATCTTTCCAGTTGGAATTTTTTATCACTTGGATTCAGAATGACTGACAGGTTGGGAAAACTAAATCTTAGGACTACCTAAAGTATCAAAAACTAGAACAACAATTTCAGTAACGATAAATCCAGGTAACATATTGGATTAGTTTAGACAAATAGATTGTATTCATATTTAAGTAGCATAAGGTTAAATAATCTATCAACGTACATGCAAAAACATAGACATTGAAAAAAGTTTTAAAAATCGACCTGCAATAGTGCATGCTGGTAAATATGATAATGATGGGTGTGGTTTTGGTTTAACACTGCTTATTTAACACCAACACTGGGGTACTTTTACACCAATGATTGTTTATTTAACACTTAGAGTTAATTAAACACCTGAATCAACACTAGAAATGTTACACTGAAAAATCAACACCAGGGAACACTGGCCAAATTGCTGTGTGGTCTTCATGATGCATATGCTGCAATTACAGCCCATTCATCTCCTTCCTCCCCCTCTGACCAGGTCTATCTGTCAATCTGTCTGTCTCCATGACAAACTCACCTGTTCATTAGGTATGTGAAAGTACTTAACAATGTCTGAGACTTAACGACTTACGATGTGGTCTGTACTTTTTTCGGTCCCGTCTTCCTTTTTTTTGTCTTTCATGTGAGATGAAAGACAAAGTCAACATACGTGTGTGAGTGTGTTGACTTACTCCCTGTACATCCATGGTCGCTGGGCTGGGTACTGTACTGTAAACCAACAGTCTGCTGTTTGCTCCCAGAGACACACACACAAACACAGTCCCAACTGCACACGCACACATAGACCTGGAAGAGATTAGGCCCTGTCTCCGATCGCACTTCCTTCCGATGCTTAATTATCTGAAAATAGGAAATACAACTGGATCAATATCTAATAGCACTAATTCCAAACAGTAGCATCTGCCGAGGAGTTTCAGCATGTTTCTAATTGCACTCACATTACCAGTGAACCATGTTAGACCTCACCTTTTACTGCAATGGGCTAAAATCAGGAATAAACCGGATTTCGGGCTGTTTGTTTTTATAAATTATGATTTTTTTTTTATAACATTCCACCCATGAGGCCACTAGGTCATTTGACTGCAGGAAAGGGCTACAGCAGAAAGATGAACAAGATACACTTTTTATAAATGAAAGTAAACGTTTGTGTATACACTACCATTTAAAAGTTTGGGGTCACTTAGAAATGTCCTTGTTTTTGAAAGAAAAGACAATTTTCTGTGCATTAAAATAACATCAAATTCATCAGAAATACAGTGTTGTCATTTTCTGACCATAGTTCTTGTGTGTTTTGCTTGTTTTAGTGTTGGTCAGGACGTGAGCTGGGTGGGCATTCTATGTTGTGTGTCTAGTTTGTTTGTTTCTATGTTTGGCCTAATATGGTTCTCAATCAGAGGCAGATGTTTTGTGTTGTCTCTGATTGGGAATCATATATAGGTGGCTTGTTTTGTGTTGGGGTTTGTGGGTGGTTGTTACCTGTCTTTGTGTATTCTCTGCACCAGCTAGGACTGTATCGGTTTGCCACATTTTGTAATTGTTAAGTGTTCACGTTTATCGTCATTATTAAATATGTTGAGCACAAACTACGCTGCGTCTTGGTCCGATCCCTGCTACACCTTCTCTTCTCGTGAAGAGGAGGAAGGCTGCCGTTACAAGTGTAGACATTGTTAATGTTGTAAATTACTATTGCAGCTGGAAACGGCAGATTTTTTATGGAATATCTACATAGGCGTACAGAGGCCCATCATCAGTAACCATCACTCCTGTGTTCCACAAGTCTCAACGTCAACAGTGAAGAGGCGACTCTGGGATGTGAGACTGTTGTTTTGCGCGTACTATTTAATGAAGCTGCCAGTTGAGGACTTGTGGAACACAGGAGTGATGGTTGCTGATGATGGGCCTCTGTACGCCTATGTAGGTATTCCATAAAAAATCTGCCGTTTCCATCTATAATAGTCATTTACAACATTAACAATGTCTACACTGTATTTCTGATGAATTTGATGCAAGGAACCATTTCGGGTGTTCGTAAATTCAGTCTGGCCATCTACTTTGATTTCAGAGCACCCTCGTCTGAGTGTGCCAGA
Organism: Salvelinus sp. IW2-2015; assembly: GCF_002910315.2. Lineage (NCBI taxonomy): Eukaryota > Metazoa > Chordata > Actinopteri > Salmoniformes > Salmonidae > Salvelinus > Salvelinus sp. IW2-2015. Next base: position 30,197,132 of record NC_036853.1, on the reverse strand, counting down.
GAGCGCAGAATAACTGATAAATTTACGAAAGCTCAACACCCGTTGAGTATGGCCGGTGTCAGTAAACGTTGGCAAAAAATCTAAATTAAATTCTTTCCAGCAGCACAGTTAGTCACCAACGCTCTGGATAAAATGAAAACAGTCTATCCAGCTCTGCTATGCCGAGTGAAATGGTCAGAGTTGGGTGTTCTCTCATTATGTGTCTTGAAGTAGCTAGCATGCTAGCCAACGTTAGCATGCTAGCTTGGGTGCTTGACTGCCGTTGTGAGGTCAGAACGTTCGGATCAACCCTACTCATCGGCCAGAGTGTCCGGTGTGCACTGACCGCGAAACGCTCTGAATTTTACGAACAGACAATCTGACAGCACAGTTTCAGTCACAAATGCTCTGGACAACATAACAGCCTAACTAGCTCTGCTAGGGCGAGTAATGTTCAGTGTTGTTCTCTCTCACTGAGATGTGTGGAAGTAGCAAGCAAGATAGCTTGGGTGCTTGACTACTGTTGTTAGTACATTAAGATCAAGCCTTAAAGAGATGGGTGGGGATAAAGCTTAAGCAACTTTCAAAGCAACATTTATTTCCCATTGTTCCTCAACTGTAGTGTATGATATAACATGTTGTAGCTCTGAGTCTCTACTAAAAAACTAATTTCAAATTTTGCTACATAAGACCAATTTGAGCCGGTTGGTGACATATCTGAAATTCTTTTGTTTTTTTCTCTAAGGGTGGTTATGCATGCTTGTTTTGCATGTTATTTTGGCATTAACACGTGTCACATATCAGTTTGCAAACTATGTAAAAAAAATCATTGAGTTAATAAAGCCACATACAAACATGGTCTCTTTGTTGCTTTCTTGAGTAAGGCAGCTCCAAAATGCAGGTGTTTCAGCCTGGCTCAGCGCTTTCTGTGGTGGTTGGGCAGCGAGCGGAAAATACGGCGCGTAGGGGTTGGTAATGTTCTCTAGGTCCGCCGTGATTGGCTCAGTGTTCTGTAACTCGTGGGGACACTATGTCACTGCAAAATCTACGGAGAGAGCTTGAAAATTCCCTTAGGTGCTGCCATAGTGTTACATTAGAAGTGCCCATCCAAGAAAGCTCAAGGTCATTGGGCACAGATAAAATGAATCACGTTACGTAGCTTTGATTGGGGTAGCTTAGATTGGACTGATCATGCCAACATTATACTTTCAAAATCTTAGCTGGCAGTCATCATCATGAATCAAGTCAACAATATATTGGAAATCCTTTTCAATCCTTGTCAAATTAAGAGAAATTATAGATAAAATGTATCGGTGCTCATCGGACATTGGACATTAACAACAAGTTGGGAATCGCAAATTCAACATTGAGTGGTTTGGAAGGAATCAGTGCCTAACTGCAAGCATTGCAAAGCAATCACTTACCTGCTATTCAGTGGAGTGGGTGTGTGGTCCAAGTCTGGGTTTAATAGTATCTTTCCAAGTTTAAAAGGATGAACATTCAACACTGTGGTCCAGAAAAGGTTGAATACATTGGCCATGATGACTTCTGCCACGTTCAAAACAACTGTTAACTTGGAACTGGGAGATCTCAGATTTCAGTGAGTTCAAGACAACTGGGAACTCAGGAAAAAAATGAAATCAGACTGGGAAAATACATTTGAGTGGGCATCCAACTCAGAATTCCATGTCGGGACCTTAGGCCTCTTTCTAGAGCTCCAACCTGAAGATCGCTGATGTCATGATTCAACCTTGTTCCCAGTTACCTTGAAAGCACCATAAATCCAGAGAATGCCAGACTTTAATGACAACATTTGATGACAAAATTTGCCCACAAGGACCGCCGCGCCACCTTCCTGTTCAAGTGAGAATAGCACAACAAGGCAAGTCCAGAAATATATTGTATGCTGCTGCATAAATTATGGTATGTGCCAGGGAGATATGTATACTGTAGCTAAGAAGGTAATAGTAAGTGTATGTTGTGTAGTACGCTGTTAGTAGCCCATGTGCCTCACTCTAATAATTTGGTCCCCTTCCCCGTCATAACTTAGCCTACTGTTCTGAAAGTGCACATGTAGCCAATAGCCTATTTTAGAGAAATGTCATCATTGAATATTGTAAGAGCTTTCATTGTCTGCTTATATGCCTCCTTTATTATCCTACTGTTCTGACTTGGTGTATAGGGAGAATACTGTAAGCACGGCCCATGTTCTGAATTCTGTCGCTATACATTTCAAAAGTGCTGAACAAATTGTTATATTGACTACGGCCGTCCTAGCTCGCTCATTAATGTCTTAATCTAATTTATGGATTGCCTCTTATCCGCTCTTTGCAATTCATTTATTGTTTAGTGTTGTGTTGCTGTGCTGGCATGCATAAAAAAAGTGCTTGCCCCACCATGATTTACATGCTAAAATCGCCACTGCACCAGAATAAGACCCTCGATATTTATTGTGAAGGAGCATCAAGATCACTGTACACTTTCACCACCCTGTGAAATTCATAACTTATTTCAAGGTAGCCTTATAAACTGCATGGTTTCCCCGAGTCGTAGTGGGAGAACTATACACCATGTCATCGTGTGACTCCAAGTTTACTTCGATATGATGGTTGTTATATCAATATTTGCATGAAGGTGTTTCCACCGCCATTTCTTGCATGATTAATTTTACTGACACAAAAAGATCCCACCATGTCAAACAAACGATCTGTCTGCATTTATAACATTTTACCAAAACATACTGCCCTATCACAGCTGTAGTGATTTTTTTATATACAGTATGACTTTGCACACATTTTTTTTTTACATTTCCCATTTGGCATGTTTATTGTAATGTGTTTTACAGCAGCACTAACACGTGTGTTGACATGACAACTGCATCAGAGTTTGGAATGACCCTTCAMCCCTTCTGTTCTATGCTGGCTAAAGACCTAGCTAGCCAGTAACCAGTTAACACCAGACACAGATGAAAGGGGATACATTTAAATATCTCTGCCATAGATTAATATTGTAAACTATTAATTATATTTACTGACACCCTATAGTCAAATTTTGGCTAAAGTMTAGTAGCTATCTGGCTATATAAACCACTCCCCTCCACAAAACACACCTTCTCCAATGTTGGTTACAAGGCKGTACTTATTTAAATTATKTACGAGAATATCATATTACCATTGGTGTAACGGAGACACTGTGAGTCGAGAAGCAGGTGAAGCGTTTAATAAAACAACATAACAGTGGCGATAATGCATGAACRCAGGAACAAGACCAACTGAGGAAGAAACCCAAGTGAGTGACAGATAAAGGGGAGATAATCAGGAAGGTAATGGAGTCCAGGTGAGTATCAYAATGATCACGKAATGATGGATGCCAGGTGTGCCTAATGATGGAGCACAGGTTAGGACCAGTGGTTAGTATAAAGGCAATGTCAAACGCCAGAAGGTAGGAGCGGGAGTAGATGTGACAATTGGTCTGTTAAAATGAGAGTTAGGGGGATGTCACACTATCCCCTTAATAATCCCGCCTCCTGAATTCAAGCATTTGACATGGGGGAAGGGACCGGTAACCTTACGATAAAACTATGTCATACTTTGGTCATCATGCTTTGATCTGGTTTCATCCAAATATCATCCTATTTAATGAAAAACGTAATTTTGACTGTTCATGACCTTTAATAAAAATKGATTACYGTAAAATGGATTACAGTAGTTGTACTGTAAAATTAATTACAGTGACTTACTGGTCTTTTGAGCCYAGTAAGTTACTGTCAATATTACAGGAAATGTTTTAGAGTGTAGATGAGATATAAATAAGCTGAATATTGATGTTATCCCCATGCAGYTCTGAGCTTGTTTGCTGGCTTGTTTCAGTCAGCCACTATTCACAGGCTTGTTTTAAGCATTAATGCTTTAATTGCAGGTAGATATGGCCCTAAAGATAGGTGTTCCACCACTACTCGCATCAATACAAAAAATAAAGTGGTGGAGGGGAAGTGTATGCGGGGTAGTGGTCGTGTGTTCCCTCTCCCGGTCAGAGACAGGGTGTGAAAATAGTGCTTGGGAGCCCTACTGTTCGGGKAACGGGGAGAGAGGGAGGGAACCAAAGCATCTCGTGCAAACCACTATGCGTGAGTTTAGTGTTTTGGATCCTATTTCAAGTTTAGACAGAAAAGGGCTAAATGGCTGTCAGGTAATCAGAGCAGCTTGTGGCAGGCAAGGAGAGGAGGTACTGATTTAGCGCTTTGTATAAGCTTACATAAAAAAAATTGCCTACAGTGCTGCTTAATGGAGATAGTTTGTTGTTCCTATCACACATAACAGCTGCACTGCCGTAGAGATAACGCAAATCATTTATAGCGAGGGTCACTCATGTCTTATTTTTGTACTGTCGGGCTGGCACCCTATTCCATATACAGTGCACTACCCTATAGGCCCTGGTCAAAAGGAGTGCACTATACTGGGAATAGGGTGCCACTTGGGCTTTACCCGTACACTAGGCATGAAAGGGGGCTCAGTAGCGTGTGAAAAAATGGAGAGAGGAGAGCGATAGTGGGGATGGATGGGTGTGTGAGCCCACTCTGCCCGCATGGCCAGGAGAAGAGTCATTGAGTGGCACGGTAACAGTAACAGTTAGGCAGAGGGATTAGGGGGTTCGTCTTACCTTTTCTACCTCACCTCTTCTTTTTTGTCTATCGTTTCCCCTTGCCCTTGATGGAATTTGATTGTCTTTTTATGCAGACCAAAGATCAGTATCTCTGGGTATAGTGCTCAGAAAGTCCTCTCATGTAAGGTCACCCTTAGCCCTAACCTGCACAAAACTGTCCTCCCAACCCCTGGAATTGGCCAAAGAGAAAAGAAGAGAAGCTTTGCCATTATTCCCCGTGCACTGGAATGCTTGGGGACACCAGAATGACCCAGAATGGTCACCTTACAGTCGTCACTGTGCATTCTTGGTTCCAGGGGAGCGGCTCCTGCTGTAACACTGTTCACCTGTGCATCACCTGTACTTCACCTCCCTCCTTAATTACTTTAATTATATCCTTGCTTGCTAGGTTTTATTTATTTATGCGTCACTTTCTTTCTCTGTTGGTTTGGCAGGGCGTGAACATCACCTCAGGTAGGAACGCAGGGGAACCCAGAATAGCAACAAGAGGCTTGGTCTTGGCGCGCTCACACGCACACGCACACGCACACGCACACGCACACGCACACACACACACACACACACACACACACACACACACACACACACACACACATACACATACACATACACATACACATACACATACACATACACATACACATGCACACTGGCATGGCCCGCTCTGCCGAGTGACTTCACGAGGTAACCTGACTCGGGCTCTCTCATGTAGCAGCTTTCATATTTCTATTTATTTCTATTGGTGGAGATGAAAGCTGAGTATGAAGATTGATGTTCAGCAAAGCACACTTATGAAAGCCTTATCCAAGACAATCCCAGTGTGCTGTGTTTGTGCAACGGCATTTATTACATGCGTGTGTCATTTTGAGCAACTCGAAACACAACTCTACAGATGTACTATCCGGACAATCCAATTAAAGTGTGACCATTTGCTTCGCAGACTTCATTTATTACCCCTTTTACAGTGTTGGATATACATTACACCGACTTGTGGGTGCGAGACTTGGAGAGGCCTACAAGCCACAGTGTCTCGCACCCACTGTGAAATTTAGTGGAGGATCGGTGATGATCTGGGGGTGCTTCAGCWAGGCTGGATTCGGGCAGATTTGTCTCTGTGAAGGACGCATGAATCAAGGCACGTACAAGGTTGTCCTGGAAGAAAACTTGCTTCCTTCTGCTCTGACAATGTTCCCCAACTCTGTGGATTGGTTTTTCCAGCAGGACAATGCTCCATGCCACAGAGCCAGGTCAATCAATGTGTGGATTTAGGACCACTAGATCAAGACCCTGTCATTGCCAGCCCAATCTCCAGACCTGAACCCCATTGAAAACCTCTGGAACGTGATCAAGAGGAAGCTGGATGGTCACAAGCCATCAAACAAAGCCGAGCTGCTTGAATTTTTGTGCCAGGAGTGGCATAGTTACCCAGCATCAATGTGAAAGACTGGTGGAGAGTATGCCAAGACGTATGAAAGCTGTGATTGAAAATCAGGTTTATTCCACCAAATATTGATTTCTGAACTCTTCCTAAGTTAAAACATTAGTGTTATGTTGTTTCAAAATGAAATTATTTGAGGACTGACAACACTGCATCTTTTTTGCTATTTTGACCAGTTGTCATTTTCTGCAAATAAATGCTCTAAATGACAATATTTTTATTTGGAATTTGAAAGAAATGTTGTCAGTAGTTTATAGAATTAAACAAACATTTTCATTTTACCCAAACATATACCTATAAATAGTAAAACAAGAGAAACTGATCATTTTGCAGTGGTCTCTTAATTTTTTCCAGGGGGGTGTGTGTGTGTGTGTGTGTGTGTGTGTGTGTGTATATATGCATGTATAAACATCAGCAAGAGAACTCACTGTGTGGGAACTTTGTTCTGCAACTGTAAAGTGTTCAGGTGTTGCTGATTATACTGTATGGACTGGAAGCACAAATAAAAAAAGTTGGAGTGAAAGAAAATGGAGCGACAGAGCAAGGGGAGAAAAAACGCTTAGAGGACCGCGTTGTTGGATAATAACCATAACTATCTAAAGTTGAAGCTATCAACTAAATGGGATGCGTGCATTGCATTCCTCCACTGACCGATGTACATGTAGTACCAGTGGAGGCTGCTGAGAGGAGGACGAATCACAGTAACGCCTGTAATGGAGTCAAAGGATTGGTATCAACCACATGAGAAACACTTTTGATACCATTCCATTGACTCCATTCCAGCCAATATTATGCCCTGTCCTCCCCTAAGCACCCTCCACTGAGAAGTACACTGTCTTACACACTCACGTTCACACTCACTGGTGCGCTCACACATGCAGGAGTACATATGCAGGCATACACACACTAATAAACACATCTGTACAGTATACATAAGGCGACAGGTAGCCTAGAGTTTTGGGACAGTTAACCGAAAGGTTGACGGTTCAAGTCCCCGACTTACCCCTAATTCCTCCTGTAAGTGGCTCTGGATAAGTGTGTCTGATAAATGACAAATATACATACACTTATCATAAATAGCTCAAATATGGTTGGAGTTAGTTAGACATGCCTAATCTTGATGAACACCGTTTTGTAGAGACAGTCCTTCTTCTGGCTCACACACACTCCTCTGACCTATTCACGTAGAACTCTATTCACGTAGAACTCTATTCACGCAGAACTCTATTCACGTAGAACTCTATTCACGTAGAACTCTATTCACGTAGAACTCTATTCACGCAGAACTCTATTCACGCAGAACTCTATTGACGTAGAACTCTATTCACGTAGAACTCTATTCACGTAGAATTCTATTCACGCAGAACTAGTTTGTTTAAAGAGAGGGATGAGGGATGGCACCCTTCACTCAGAGAGAAGAAAGAAAACAGAAATGAGACAGGTAGAAAGTCATCCACAGATGAGCAGGCAGAGGTGCGCCTATTTTTAGACATTTAGATGCAGGCGTGGATTCCTCCAATGATGATTTTTACATTATTTACATTCCACTAGTGTCAAGAGATTTCTCTTCTCTAGCGCAGTTCCAACTCCGACACTGCCAAAACAACCGCTAGGCGGATGTCAGCTAAATCTCAAAAGCTGTTCTAGAAATGTGCCAATTTTAGCACACAAACTTTCACACATTATACAAGCATTTTTTGGGGGTTTGTGATTCTGGTGCGTATGTGGTTTTGTTTTTCTTCTTGAAAACTTTGTACTGCACTTTTAGGACCATTTCAACCTAAAACAAACCACAAGCCTTAACAATGATGGAGGCATTGGGCAAGACGATCTTCAGGTAATGGGGATTCCAAAACACCCACATTCAGCCTTATGGGTGAAAGGCTCCAACCGTGTATTGTTCATAGTTTTGTTTCCTCAATTGACCCCACTGACACTCAGCTCTCATGTATCCTCTGAGCACACTCTCCACTCACTGCATCGTGTTACTAAGCGTGCAGCAGGATCCTTTAAGGAAAAACAAAGCAGAACACCTTTAGAGCTATTCAAGTGGGAAATTATGCGTAAATGTACATGGTACCGATTTCACCGTAAACAAGTGGGCTGTGATTTAGCCAACGTTGGAATGAATGGTGTCGCTTCATCTTCACGTAAGAAACTGGGGACACAACAACAGTCGAGGAAACAGGTGCACTCGCTCTCTCACGCCAGATCTGTCCCACACAGGTGTGTAGCCATCTGAGCAGAGTGTATGTAATCAAAACCAACACGCACGCGCGCACGCATGCACGCACACATGCACACACACACCCTGAAAAGATTTGGCATGACCATGGGTCCCCAGATCCTCAAAAAGTTACAGCTACACCTACAGCGGCACCATCGAGAGCATCCTGACCCGTTGCATCACCTCCTGCTATGACAACTGCTCGGCATCCGACCGTAAGGCGCTACACAGCCCAGTACATCACTGGGGCCAAGCTTTCTGCCAACCAGGACCTAAATACGATGCAGTGTCAGAGGAAGGACCAAGCAATTGTCAAAAGCTCCAGTCACCTAAGTCATAGACTGTTCTCACCGATACCGCACGGCAAGTGGTACTGGAGTGCCAAGTCTAGGTCCAAAAGGCTCCTTAACAGCTTCTACCCCCAAGCCATAAGACTGCTGAACAATGAATCAAATGGCCACCCGGACAATTTGCATTGACCCCCCCCCCCCTTTGTTTTTACACTTCTGCTACTTGCTGTTTATTATCTATGCTTAGTCACTTTACCCCTACTTACATGTACAAATTACCTCATCTAACCTGTACCCCCACACATTGACTCGGTACCGGCACCACCTGTATACTCGATCAGAGTGTACACATTGTTTGTCGTGCAATTACAATGACTGACTCAGTGGTAAGCATTTTGAATTCCAACAAAATACTTTCCCTGATATTACTACACTACAAATCGTGTCTTAACATTTGTGTGACCTAACCAGAGTATACAATTTGAATAGATCTGTGTGAGAATATTGTTTTTGCGTGTGTCTGTGTTGTGCCTTCATGTCAGTAAAAATATATATATATATTATCTAATTCATTGATTGTTTTAAATGCTCATAAAAGTGTGTTGAATGTATACATTTTTCTGTTCTAAAAAGAGTGACTCTGCCAGCAGCAGAAGCTCCGCGGTCGCACGTGATTTGAATTTGTTTTTTGCCAGATATTTGCTATGAGGGAGAACTGCCCCAATGAAATCGCAGGATTTCAATTGCATAAATTTTAACATCACAAAGTTAATGGACCATCCTGGGGTGCTCAAATGTGAGATCAGTCATGACTTCTGGATCTGCTCTAGTCTCCCTCCGAATGAGTCTCTCGTGCCAGACAGCTTACTTCTGTAAGTGAGACTTAATCGGCTCTATCAGGTACAGATGGCGTTARAGCAAAAAGCTAAATTGTAATGACCTTGTAAATAAACAGTCATAACAGCCATGGGAGCCTGGGACCTGATAAACCGGACATCTACAGCCAACAAGAGTCGAAGGACAGAGAGATACACTAGCTAGAACCTTCTCATTACGGATCCGGTAGGACAAAAAAAGCATGACTGTGGGTTGGCCAATTTGATTGTTTCCSCCGTTGTGTTCATCAGATTCTACTGTAGGTTGTGTGGACTAAAACAGCATAAAACCGGGTGTATCACAAAGCATGATCAAATGAATTGGCCAGCTACAGTAAATTTGAGAAACATTAAGAAATATGTATGTCAATTTTTTTCGTCAAATTWACCAGTTATCTACCTTTGATTAGCAACTATAGCTAGCTCTATAGCTAGCTGGTAGCTTGCTAGCTCCCMTGCCAATATAAACTACATCTAAACTAATTTATGACTAACAAAAKAATATTAAGTTATTTCAGAATAAAAGTTAACTGGCTAGCACATCATGCTTTGTGACATTATGTTAGTTATCCCCAATTAGACAAGGAGTTTTCACTAATTGCATCTGCATGCTTGTTGCGGTCTCCCTGGTGCATTCGTTCGTGAGCTGGCTGCTCATTCTAAATAGTATAATCTAATCTGTTCAAAGCAGTGACAGCATGTGCAGCAGTGGTCAGTTGGTTTTTTAAATGTAAACGKGAAATATTTATGCCGTTGTTCAAATGCACAGATCACTTTATATATCTTCTCAAAGAAACGACCGTTAGTTTAAAAACATGGCATATTTCTGTAATGCTGCTTTGTTGAAAATCTCCAATCACCACCACCCCCAGCAATCGTCTGAGCTGTTTATTATTAGTTTGTAAACACTCTCAATGCTCTATCAACACCAGAGGAAGGCTGTTCAACCTCATCCGGATAGTGGTTTTGCTTGAATAAGGCCATATAATCTAGCTAGTTTGCACTGACCCAAAACATTCTCTGTCTGTAAGCAGCACTGTTTATGTATTTTGTTCGCCCCTTCACTCAGAATTGCTGGAAACACTTTTGTTTTGGAAACCCTCATCCAGATGGGAATTATAGACCTGAAGCAGCTGTAACTCTATCCAGACATTATGCTCGGGCCATGTACTATTACTGTAGTACTGGCTCCAGTTTGAGCATAGCCCTTTTCCTACTGTAAACCGAATCATGAAAGGTAGGTTTTTATTTTATTGAGTTTACAGTGCATTCGGAAAGTATTCAGACCCCTTGAGTTTTTCCACATTTTGTTACGTTACAGCCTTATTCTAAAATAGATTAAATTGTATAGTTTGTATAATTGTATAATTTACAATTGTATAATTTAACACTCTCCTTCCGTGGCCTCCAACTGCTCTAAATGCAAGCAAAACTAAACGCATGCTTTTCAACCGATAGCTGCCCGCACCTACCCACCCGTCCAGCATCACTACTCTGGAAGATTCTGACTTAGAATATGTGGACAACTACAAATACCTAGGTGTCTGGTTAGACTGTAAACTCTCCTTCAAGACTCACATTAAGCATCTCCAATCCAAAATTAAATCTAGAATCGTCTTCCTATTTCGCAACAAAGCATCCTTCACTCATGCTGCCAAACATACCCTCGTAAAACTGACTATCCTACCGATCCTTGACTTCGGCGATGTCATTTACAAAATAGCCTCCAACACTCTACTCAGCAAATTGGATGCAGTCTATCACAGTGCCATCCGTTTTGTCACCAAAGCCCCATATACTACCCACCACTGCGACCTGTATGCTCTCATTGGCTGGCCCTCGCTTCATATCCGTCGCCAAACCCACTGGCTCCAGGTCATCTACAAGTCTCTGCTAGGTAAAGCCCCGCCTTATCTCAGCTCACTGGTCACCATAGCAGCACCCACCCGCAGCAAGCGCTCCAGCAGGTATATTTCACTGGTCACCCCCCAAAGCAAATTCCTCCTTCGGCCATCTTTCCTTCCAGTTCTCTACTGCCAATGACTAGAACGAACTACAAAAATCACTAAAGCCTCACTAGCTTTAAGCACCAGCTGTTAGAGCAGCTCACAGATCACTGCACCTGTACATAGCCAATCTGTAAAGAGCCCATCCAACTACCTCATCACCATATTGTTATTTATTTTATTTATTTTGCTCCTTTGCACCCCAGTACCGCTACTTGCAGCCTCATCTTCTGCACATCTATCACCGCAGTGTTTAATTTGCCATACTGTAATACTTTCACCACTATGGCCTATTTATTGCCTCAACCCCCTTAYCCTACCTCATTTGCACACAMTGTATATAGACTTTCTCTATTGTATTATTGACTGTATGTTTGTTTATTCCATGTGTAACTCTGTGTTGTTGTTTGTGTCACACTGCTTTGCTTTTTCCTGGCCAGGTCGCAGTTGTAAATGAGAACTAGTTCTCAACTAGCCTACCTTGTTAAATAAAGGTGAAAAAAAAGATATATATAGTTTCCTCAGCAATCTACACACAATAACCCATAATGACAAAGCAAAAAACATTTTTTTGAATATTTAGCAAATTTATAAAAAATGTAAACTGAAAAATCACATTTACATAAGTATTCAGACCCTTTACTCAGTATTTGTTGAAGCACCTTTGGCAGCAATTACAGCCTCAAGTCTTCTTGGGTATGATGCTACAAGCTTGGCACACCTGTATTTGGGGAGTTTCTTCCATTCTCTGCAGATACTCTCAAGCTCTGTCAGATGGGATGCAGTGTCACTGCACAGCTATTTTCAGGTCTCTCCAGAGATGTTCGATCAGATTCAAGTCCGGGCCACTCAAGGACTGGGCCACTCAAGGACATTCAGAGACTTGTCCCAAAGTCTCTCCTGCATTGTCTTGGCTATGTGCTTAGGGTTATTGTCCTGTTGGAAGGTGAACCTTCACCCCAGTCTGAGGTCCTGAGTGCTCTGTAGCAGGTTTTCATCAAGGATCTCTCTGTACTTTGCTCCGTTCATCTTTCCCTCAATCCTAACTAGTCTCCCAGTCCCTGCCGCTGAAAAACATTCCCACAGCATGACGCTGCCACCACCATGCTTCACCGTAGGGATGGTGCCAGGATTCCTCCAGACATGACGCTTGACATTCAGGCCAAAGCGTGAAATCTTGGTTTCATCAGACCAGAGAATTTTGTTTCTCATGGTCTGAGAGTCTTTAGGTGCTTTTTCGCAAACTCCAAGTGGGCTGTCATGTGCCTTTTACTGTGGAGTGGCTTCCATCTGGACACTCTACTATAAAGACGTGATTGGTGGAGGGCTGCAGAGATGGTTGTCCTTCTGGGTTGGAGCGAGTAGTCGCATTCCGCTTCGCTCCACTTCGCTCCACAGGCTCCACAGGTAGTATTACATTTCATTTCATTTCATTACAGTACAACGGTTTGATTTGTTTGATCTTAGCTAGCTACATAGCCGTCTTTGTATCAAAGATAATTGTGTAGTTTAGAGTAATTATCGAGGTTCGCTAGCCAGCTATTTTCGTCCTTGTAACGTAACGTAGTCAACACTGCTAGCTAGCCAGCTAGCCAGTTAGCCACCGAATAGCAGCACTGTAGAAACTATTACATTACAACGGAACAACGGAACGACTTGATTAGTGTAGTGTTAGCTAGCTACATAGTTGTCTTTGCTGTCTTTGTATCTAAGATAATTGTGTAGTTTAGAGTAATTATCGGTTAGCTAGCCAGCTATTTTCGTCCGCCGCGCTGCCGTTCTCCTACCTAGTCAACACTGCTAGCTAGCCAACTTCTACCGAATAGCAGCACTGTAGAAACTATTTACTTACAACGGAACGACTTGATTAGCGTGTGTTAGCTAGCTACATAGTTGTCTTTGCTGTCTTTGATCCAAGATAATTGTGTAGTTTAGAGTAATTATCGAGGTTACCTAGCCAGCTACACTTCAAACAAAGTCAACAACGCAGCCACTGCTAGCTAGCCTACTTCACCAGCCAGCAGTACTATATCATTTTAGTCAATAAGATTTTTTGCAACGTAAGCTTAACTTTCTGAACATTCGAGAAGTGTAGTCCACTTGTCATTCCATCTCCTTTGCATTAGCGTAGCCTCTTCTGTAGCCTGTCAACTATGTGTCTGTCTATCCTTCTTCTCTCTCTCTGCACAGACCATACAAACGCTTCACACCGCGTGGCGCTGCCACCCTAACCTGTGGTCCCAGCGCGCACGACCCACGTGGAGTTCCAGGTCTCGGCAGCCTCTGGAACTGCCGATCTGCGGCCAACAAGGCAGAGTTCATCTCAGCCTAGCTTCCCTCCAGTCCTCGACTTCTTGGCACTGACAAAGCGATACCACTGATAACACTGCTACTCCTACTGCTCTCTCCTCGTCTGCCCACGTGTTCTCGCACACCCCGAGAGCTTCTGGTCAGCGGGTGGTGGCACTGGGATCCTCATCTCTCCCAAGTGGACATTCTCTCTTTCTCCCCTGACCCATCTGTCTATGCCTCCTTTGAATTCCATGCTGTCACAGTTACCAGCCCTTTCAAGCTTAACATCCTTATCATTTATCGCCCCTCCAGGTTCCCTTGGAGAGTTCATCAATGAGCTTGACGCCCTGATAATTCCTTTCCTGAGGATGGCTACCTCTCACAGTTCTGGGTGACTTTAACCTCCCACGTCTACCTTTGACTCATTCCTCTCTGCCTCCTTCTTTCACTCCTCTCCTCTTTTGACCTCACCCTCTCACCTCTCCCCCCTACTCACAAGGCAGGCAATACGCTTGACCTCATCTTTACTAGATGCTGTTCTTCCACTAATCTCATTGCAACTCCCCTCCAGTCTCGACCACTACCTTGTATCCTTTCCCTCGCTCTCATCCAACACTTCCACACTGCCCCTACTCGATGGTATCGCGCCGTCCCAACCTTCGCTCTCTCTCCCCCGCTACTCTCTCCTCTTCCATCCTATCATCTCTTCCCTCTGCTCAAACCTTCTCCAACCTATTCTCCTGATTCTGCCTCCTCAACCCTCCTCTCCTCCCTTTCTGCATCCTTTGACTCTCTATGTCCCCTTCCTCCAGGCCGGCTCGTCCTCCCCTCCTGCTCCGTGGCTCGACGACTCATTGCGAGCTCACAGAACAGGGCTCCGGGCAGCCGAGCGGAAATGGAGGAAAACTCGCCTCCCTGCGGACCTGGCATCCTTTCACTCCCTCCTCTCTACATTCTTTCTGTCTCTGCTGCTAAAGCCACTTTCTACCACTCTAAATTCCAAGCATCTGCCTCTAACCCTAGGAAGCTCTTTGCCACCTTTCTCCCTCCTGAATCTCCTCCCCCTCCTCCCCCCTCCTCCTCTCTGCGGATTGACTTCGTCAACCATTTTGAAAAAGAAGGTCGACGACATCCGATCCTCGTTTGCTAAGTCAAACGACACCGCGGTTCTGCTCACACTGCCCTACCCTGTGCTTGACCTCTTTCTCCCTCTCTCTCCAGATGAAATCTCGCGTCTTGTGACGGCCGGCCGCCCAACAACCTGCCCGCTTGACCCTATCCCCTCCTCTCTTCTCCAAGTACGG
>NC_036853.1:30128295-30177335 GCF_002910315.2 Salvelinus sp. IW2-2015 | reverse complement strand
CCCTCCCGTACCTTCAGGCTCTGATCAGGCCCTACACCCAAACAAGGGCACTGCGTTCATCCACCTCTGGCCTGCTCGCCTCCCTACTCTGAGGAAGTACAGTTCCTGCTCAGCCCAGTCAAAACTGTTCGCTGCTCTGGCACCCCAATTGTGGAACAAATCCCCTCACGACGCCAGGTCAGCGGAGTCAATCACCACCTTCCGGAGACACCTGAAACCCCACTCTTTAAGGAATACCTAGGATAGGATAAAGTAATCCTTCTAACCCCCCCCTTAAAAGAGTTAGATGCACTATTGTAAAGTGGTTGTTCCACTGGATATCATAAGGTGAATGCACCAATTTGTAAGTCGCTCTGGATAAGAGCGTCTGCTAAATGACTTAAATGAAATGAAATGGAGGTTCTCCCATCTCCACGAGGAACTCTGGAGCTCTGTCAGAGTGACCATCGGGTTCTTGGTCACCTCCCAGACCAAGCCCTTCTCCCCCGATTGCTCAGTTTGGCCGGGTGGCCGGCCAGCTCTAGGAAGAGTCTTGGTGGTTCCAAACTTCTTCCATTTAAGAATGATGGAGGCCACTGTGTTCTTGGGGATCTTCAATGCTGCAGACATTGTTTGATACCCTTCCCCAGATCTGTGCTTCGACACAATCCTGTCTCGGAGCTCTACGGCCAATTCCTTTAACCTCATACTTTGGTTTTTGCTCTGACATGCACTGTCAATTGTGGGACAAAGGTGTGTGCCTTTCCAAATCATGTCCAATCAAATTAATTTACCACAGGTGGACTCCAATCAAGTTGTAGAAACATCTCAAGGACCTTTAATGGAAACAGGATGCACCTGAGCAAAATTTTGAGTCTCATAGCAAATGTTCTGAATGCTTATGTAAATCAGCTATTTCTGTTATTTGTCTTTTATTAATGTGCAAAAATGTCTAAAAACCTGCTTTTGCTTTGTCTTGTTGGGTATTGTGTGTTGATTGACGAGGAAAAACATGAATTTAATACATTTTAGAATAAGGCTGTAACTTAACAAAATGTGGTACGTATGGGGAATGTATGGGGAAAAAATAGGACTAAGGTCTTCAATAGCCAACTTTTTCTTTGATATAGCCTACACTCTTAGAAATAAATGAGACTGGAAGAACCTTTTGAGGTTCAAAGAATTGTCACACAAGGGGCACCTTCACAGTTCAAAAATGTTCCTCACCTGAAAGGGTCTTTGAGGAAACACTGTGYAAAGGTCTCAACTTGAACCTTTATGTGATGGTAGGGGTTCAATTTTGAACCTTTTTAATAATATGGTTGTGGCCAAAAGTTTTGAGAATGACACAAATATTAATTTTCACAAAGTCTGCTGCCTCAAATTGTATGATGGCAATTTGCATATACTCCAGAATGTTATGAAGAGTGATCGGATGAATTGCAATTAATTGCAAAGTCCCTGTTTGCCATGCAAATGAACTGAATCCCCCMAAAACATTTCCACTGCATTTCAGCCCTGCCACAAAAGGACCAGCTGACGTCATGTCAGTGATTCTCTCGTTAACACAGGTGTGAGTGTTGACGAGGACAAGGCTGGAGATCACTCTGTCATGCTGATTGAGTTCGAATAAAAGACTGGAAGCTTCAAAAGGAGGGTGGTGCTTGGAATCATTGTTCTTCCTCTGTCAATCATGGTTACCTGCAAGGAAACAGGTGCCGTCATCATTGCTTTGCACAAAAAGGGCATCACAGGCAAGGATATTGCTGCCAGTAAGATTGCACCTAAATCAACCATTTATCGGATCATCAAGAACTTCAAGGAGAGCGGTTCAATTGTTGTGAAGAAGGCTTCAGGGCGCCCAAGAAAGTCCAGCAAGCGCCAGGACCGTCTCCTAAAGTTGATTCAGCTGCGGGATGGGGCACCACCAGTACAGAGCTTGCTCATGAATGGCAGCAGGCAGGTGTGAGTGCATCTGAGAATAAGACTTTTGGAAGATGGCCTGGTGTCAAGAAGGGCAGCAAAGAAGCCACTTCTCTCCAGGAAAAACATCAGGGACAGACTGATATTCTGCAAAAGGTACAGAGATTGGACTGCTGAGGACTGGGGTAAAGTCATTTTCTCTGATGAATCCCCTTTCCAATTGTTTGGGGCATCCGGAAAAAAGCTTGTCCGGAGAAGACAAGGTGAGCGCTACCATCAGTCCTGTGTCATGCCAACGGTAAAGTATCCTGAGACCATTCATGTGTGGGGTTGCTTCTCAGCCAAGGGAGTGGGCTCACTCACAATTTTGACTAGGAACACAGCCATGAATAAAGAATGGTACCAACACATCCTCTGAGAGCAACTTCTCCCAACCATCCAGGAACATTTTGGTGACGAACAATGCCTTTTCCAGCATGATGGAGCACATTGTCATAAGGCAAAAGTGATAACTAAGTGGCTTGGGGAACAAAACATCGATATTTTGGGTCCATGGCCAGGAAACTCCCCAGACCTTAATCCCATTGAGAACTTGTGGTCATATCTCAAGAGGCATGTGGACAAACAAAAACCCACAAATTCTTACAAACCCCAAACATTGACTATGGAAGAATGGGCTGCCATCAGTCAGGATGTGGCCCAGAAGTTAATTGACAGCATGCCAGGGTGGATTACAGTGGTCTTGAATTAAGAAGGGTCAACACTGCAAATATTGACTCTTTGCATCAACTTCATGTAATTGTCAATAAAAGCCTTTGACACTTATGAAATGCTTGTAATTATACTTCAGTATTCCATAGTAACATCTGACAAATATATCTAAAGACCCTGAAGCAGCAAACTTTGTGAAAATGTATATTTGTCAATCTCAAAACTTTTGGCCATAACTGTATACTGTACAGGTGGCAGCCTATCAGAATATTGGATGCATTGCTCAATGGAGTTGTGGCTTTCCGATAGTTAATTTTAGCCACCGTTAGAGTAAATGTCATTCCTGTTCATCATTTTAAGTTTGTACTGTGTAATTTTCCATTCTCCGAATATTTATGCTTATTGTTTATTCAAATATAACAATGCTGATTACATAAAGTTGTAATTATTAGTGATATCACGTTTGATACCGGAGCCTCGAGGCATGTGTTGAAATCACTGAGAAGCTAACTTTGAAGCATTGTGCTGATGCGTGTATTATTTTATCAGAATTACATCATCAATGATGTCCGAAGCTTCATTTGCTTTCACATGCTTTTTCAAACCGCGTTGCCCACTGATTTCACCGTGGTTCTGTGCTTTCTTTGATTCCAACGACCTCTACTGAACACCATACTTAGAATTATAGTTAGGATTCTGTACAAAAAGTTTCATTTGACCGTTAGCTTAGGGAACTACGGAACATTCAGGTTTGTAAGGGTATGCGGTTGAAGCCCATTGAAGGCAAACTATTTAGAAAATAGTTTTATGTGAAACCCCTTTTTGCACTGTTGTTCAAATAATTTGTTTTATTTAGAATACTATAAGCTTCTCTCTTAAGCATCCTAAAAAATGCCATAGATTCCGTTTCAGAAAATAAGTTAACATAAAGCAAAAAAGGGAAGCTTGATATTAGATGCAAACCTAGTGTTACATCTGCCCCTGCCACGCCCTCTACTTCTCATCCTGTCTCCCTAACCTGCCGCCACTCCCCCAGTGCTCTCTCCCTCTCTCTCTCTATGTGGGTGCATCTAATTGTGTGAGTGGAGACAGGTGTGCTAGAGTCAGAGCAGATCCCCACCAGCTGCAACCTGTTCCACAATCAAGACCTATACAAATACTCAGCCTGCCACTTCCACGCTGCCAGATCGTAGCCTATGCTTAGTCACTCTGCATTACAAGCCATTTGTGCCTGCATAGATCTTGTTATCCTGTGGTGCCTGTTTTCCATAGCCTGATGCTGCTTTTCTCTCCGCTACAGTTCTGTCYGCTCTGACTGGTCCCTGTCACCAGTCCCTCGTCTCGTCAGTCCTGCTTCCCTGCCCTGGATCCCCGCTCTACTTCTTCCTTGGATTCCACTCTGGACCTTCTTACCCTGCCCCTCCTCCCCTGGCCTGCACCCCATCTCCCCCACGCTCTTCAATAAATACCTTAGTTACCTTATCCCTGTATCTTCATCTGAGTCTGCACTTGGGTTCACCTGCTCCACCCCGCGTAGCACCTAGGCCCAGATTCACAAAACCCTCTTAAGAAAAATGTCTTAACTGCCATTTTTCCTTAGCTTTCTATAGTTAAGTCTATAGTTAATTAAAGTTGCTATTGCTCAATAAAGTTATTGGAAATGTTATAATTTTTTYCCCCCAATGTCTCTTCCTAAGAAAAAAGTTGAGAAGAAATGGGATTCTTGAATATAATGTTTCAGGATTTCTTCTTGGAAATGTACTTAAATTCAGGACAGCTAAACCTTTGTCTCGTGACGAATGGATACTTTTGTAACCATGAACGTTTTCTTGCGCCACTGCCACAGATAGTCGTCTACCAAAAAATGAATTAAACGTGCATTATCTAGCTAGCATGTAATAAACAATATATTCTAATATTCTAGAAGTGTTATATATTTAGCATTATCTCGTCAATTTGCAAAGAACAACTTGGCTAACTTAGCTAACAACGTTAATGTTGTTAGCTATGTTGGCTAATGTCCTTACACATTAGCTAGCTAGCTATTTAGCTTACTGGTATCTCCTATCATGGACAACACCTTGTCCTCCAGCTGGTCCACATGAATGGTCGATAACCCCCCTCCAGTCTTCTTCAACTCGCTGCTTCTCTCAGCTCCCTGCTTCTTGTCAGCCAACTTGATGTCAGACCACTTTTTTTATGGCGTCACTTTCCCTTGCCATACCCCCGACGGCAGAGACCAACACAGCCACTCTCGCCCATCCTCTCTTTTTGGTGTCTGCAGTTGTCGAGTCTCCCCAACAGAAACCTTTTCCTGGCTGCTATTTCCTCCACCATCACTTCAAGCTCTTGTTTGCTGAACTTYATATTGCACTTGGTTTTTGATATAGCTAGTCTGAGGGCTATAATGTGTGAAAAATAAAAATAATATTGTGTAGAAAGGGATCGCAAGACAAAAKAATTACTATTCCAACTTCGGAATTTCCATTGCCTTTTGAAACACTAATACGTCTATGTATTTTTATTATTTTATTTAACTAGGCAAGCCAGTTAAGAACAAATTCTTATTTACAATGACGGCCTACCCTGTTCAAAACCAGACGACGCTGGGCCTATTGTGCTCCGCCCTACGGGACTCCCAATCACAGCCGGATGTGATATTGTCGCGCCCTGACCATAGAGATCTTTTTATTTTCTATGTTTGGTTGGTCAGGGTGTGACTCGGGTGGGAAACTCTATGTTCTTTGTTTCTATGTTTTGGCCGGGTATGGTTCTCAATCAGGGATAGCTGTCTATCGTTGTCTCTGATTGGGAATCATACTTAGGCAGCCTTTTTTCCTTTTGGTATTTGTGGGTAGTTGTCTTTGTTAGTGGAGGGGGTGGAGACAATCACAAGACAGRTGTTTAGCAGTAGGCCTACGGTTCACCCTTTTCCACCGTTCCCCGGAGGAATGCACCTAACCCGAGAGATTAGGAAAAAATACATTTGAAGTCGGAAGTTTACATACACCTTCGCCAAATACATTTAAACTCAGTTTTTCACAATTCCTGACATTTAATCCTAGTAAAAAGACCCTGTCTTAGGTTAGTTAGGATCACCACTTTATTTTAGGAATGTGAAATGTCAGAATAATAGTAGAGATAGTAGAGTTCAGCTTTTATTTCTTTTATCACATTCCCAGTGGGTCAGAAGTTTACATACACTAAAATAGAATTTGGTAGCATTGCCTTTAAATTGTTTAACTTGGGTCAAACGTTTTGGGTAGCCTTCCACAAGCTTGACTACTCTTGTCCCATATGCATATTGGCAGTGTCCGTTACGGTTGGATAGGCTGCGTTTTCGCTGTCAAATTCAATGCCATAACCAACTACATTACGGCTAAAACCAGATTTTGGTTAGTCTTAAATATCCTTATCAGCGCTGCCAGAAATGAGCACTTTGGATCATGTTTACACCTGCAACAGTGCTGCCTTAACTCCAGCCGAAAATAGAGCCCTAAATCTGTGTAGCAGATGCAGTAGCCATCTGGCATATAGAAATGTATGCCACCGGAATGTCTATATCTCTCCCTCTATCTCTCTGGGGATAGGCCTAGGCTTCTCTTCCTTTATATAGGCACATATATCATACAGGGGATAACTAAGCCTATTGGTCTATTTAGTGCTCAAATCTCCAACAGCTGAACCATGAGGTGGACAATTATTGTAGTAGCCTAAAAAAACTAAAAAAAGATGCTACACATGCTATAAAGTTTTGCATATGCTACACGTCCAAACACAAGGAATAGTGTTTTTGTCATTTGTTATAGGCTGTTTTTAAGGACATTTGGCCAATATCCCACGTTTACTGATGGCACTGGCTGCACCAAATGTCCAGTAAATTAAAATCTTGCCGGTCATTTTGTCCAGTGCCAAATTTTCCTAAAGGAACCCTGAAATACTCATATTGTTTATATACAGATGTTAAAATATTCGCGTTAAAATCTGTCGCCAATTGGATGGAAACCTAGCTACAGACACCGTWAAGACTGTCAAGTGCGCTAGWCCAGTGTCACTTTGATTATGCCTACACATTATGCCTGCATGTTCACCAGCAGCCTCAAACGTCYAAAGAATAAGATACAGATTAGGGGTGAATATTTTCCCTGGAATTTACAAATGTTACATCCTGAGAATAATCACTTTTCTCCCAGTTAACCCGGTATGTCCCGCCCAAAGCAGAAATGTAATTTAAAGCATTTAAAGCACGTCTGGATTTGAGTAGGGCTTTGATGGTATGACCATTTCTGATGCTACCTAAGCCTGATGAGCCATACATTAAATACATTTTATGATCCCTACATTAAAGACATTGTGCAAAGTCCAAAAAAGGCCAAAAAAGGCCAAATGACTGTGCACTTATCCAATACATATGATAGGTTACTGCACATTATGCATGACACAAAAACATAAAAGCTCATTGATGTAGCTATGCTCTCTTGGGTAAATAAATGAAACAAGCTCCATTAAGGTCATCTTTTTTCATATGGACTGTATTACTGTATTGTATTATACTGTATTATATGGACTGGAATTACACGCCTCTTTTAAACCATGAACCCAGGAGATAACACATGATGCTGATGCAGGACATCCAGCCTACAAAGTTACAATTAAAGGCTAGAAATTCGATTTTAATTTTGAAATATAATAGGGCCTATTTTACAGTATTATAATAAGTAGGCTGATGCATGCATACCTTTCATAATATTTCCCCCAATGTTGCGCAATGTGCAGTATTAGCCTAACTCCTCTTTCTCTATTGTTCTTCATTCCTTCCTCACTTTCAACAGTTAAATGAAATGTTTTGTTGTCCTTCATTATTGTAATGACATGCTTGAATAATGTAGGACTAGAATAAGATGGAGATGGCTTTCTTTTCTCTTCATGAAGATTGAATGGTTACGGGTCGGAACAAATGACTGCTATAGCCTACAGCCATCCCGTGTTCTCTCTTCTTTCAACATCTCCTGCCTGTGGCCATGAGATCTWTTGGCTGCTGTATTTAACATTCAGCAAACTAGAGCTTGCGTCCCTCTTCCAATTGTCTACTTGTAACGGCTTTCGYCGTTGGATGGAAGAGRGGAGGACCAAATCGCAGCGTGGTACGTTTCCATATTTATTGGAACACTTCATAAACACGAACAAAACAATAAACAGAATGAAACCAACGACGCTACAGACCTGAACATGTGAACCTAGTGAAAAAAAAGAACGCAATGAACAGGAACAATCACCCACAAACAAACAGTGAACACAGCCTACCTAAATATGGTTCCCAATCAGAGACAACGTAAAACACCTGCCNCAATGAACAGGAACAATCACCCACAAACAAACAGTGAACACAGCCTACCTAAATATGGTTCCCAATCAGAGACAACGTAAAACACCTGCCTCTGATTGAGAACCATATCAGGCCAATCAGACACACCTAAACCAATGAGACACAAAACATAGAATATACCCACCCAGCTCACGTCCTGACCAACTWAACAAAGACTAAACAAAGGAAATAAGGTCAGGAACGTGACACTACTAGYATAAGAAATGCTAAAAAKAATATCTTACAGCAAGCTWTTCTAGTCAAGCTTTTCCTGGGACTCCAAGAGCTAAGGGGTGTTTTTTACGGAGAGAGGCCAGCAGAGCGCATGGTGCATATTGAGCAAGAAACAGGCTAAAATGTAGAAGTTGATGCATTGCCGATCATTAATTAGCTAAATATAAGACTAATAACTGCATTGAATTTACAATAGCAAAATGAGGTGACCCCCATAAAACAGATTGAGATGTTTAAATTAGTCCTTATACTGCATTTAGTCCTTATACTGTATTGCTGTAGCATATGCTGCAGCAAATGTAGGGACCACACGGTAAATAAGTCAATGACTTTACTGTGCAATCCCAGTCACTTTTACAATTATTTGTGTATTTAAGAAAGAAAAAAAATCTTACAAATAATATCAATCAATCCAAACTGTGCAATCTGCAATTTGATGAATGGAAAGAGACATCTGTTACAAAACACCACACAAGTTTAATGACATTTGGAGATTGCCATGCCTTCGATACTGGTTAAGGTAGGGTGGGATGTGTTTTCTGGTTGTTGAGATTGACATAGTCTATTTCTTGTGGTGTTGACAACGCAAACCATGATATTATTTGCCCAAAGTCGATATGTTTTGTTTATTGGTTGTGTGGTGCATTGGCACCAGGGCCGGCCATAGCTGTTTGGGGGCACTAAGTGAGATTTGGTGGACCCGTTCTTGACGGCAGAGAGAATCTTTTTTTTTTWATGTTTTAATTTCCTGTAATTCTCTTCATTTTGCATTGAGGCATAGAGAAAATATTGTGGTTTTAAAGCACATTGGGGGGGGGGCCCTAGCGTCCGGGGTCCTAAACATCCCCTTATATCACTTATGCCCAGGGTCGGCCATGATTGGTAGAGAGGCTTGTTGGTGGAAAATGTGTTGCATTTGTGTTGTTATATAATTATWAATATGGCACCAAAATGTTGAAAATCTGATTCCCCTAGCTGATCAATATCTGCAACTGGCTCTGATAGTGAAGTAATGAAAAAGGCATGTAGAGTCAGCTTGTCTGTGGTGGTCGGAGAACCTTCTGGCCCATAGCCCTGCATGGCATCGACTGTGCCTCATTTGTATTTATGACACCTTGAGTTGGACCACCCACTTCCACACAGTCAATTTCAATCTGTCCCTTAGGGCTGAAAATCACATTCTTCTCAAACAACCCCACATATAGATTGGCATAATTYGGTGCTACACAACATTAGTATGTGGACACCTGTTCGTCGAACATCTCATTCCAAAATCATGTGCATTAATATGGAGTTCGTCCCCCCTTTGCTGCTATAGGAACCTCCACTCTTCTGGGAAGTATTTCCACTAGATGTTGGAACATTGCTGCGGGGACTTTCTTCCATTCAGCTACAAGAGCATTGGTGAGGTTGGGCACTGATGTTGGGTGATTAGACCTGGCTCACAGTCGGCGTTCCAATTCATCCTAAAGGTGATCGATGGGGTTGAGGTCAGGGCTCTGTCCAGGCCAGTCGTTCTTCCACACCGATCAAAACAAACCATTTCTGTATGGACTTCGCTTTTTGCATGGGGGCATTGTCATGCTGAATCAGGCAAGGGCTTTCCCCTAACTGTTGCCACAAAGTTGGAAGCACCGAATCATCTAGAATGTCATTGTATGCTGCAGCGTTAATGTTTATATTCACTGGAACTAAGGGCCCGGAACCATGAAAAACAGCCCCAGACCATTATTCTTCCTCCACCAAACTTTACAGTTGGCACTATGCATTGGGGCAGGTAGGGTTCGACTGGCGTCCGCCAACCCAGATTCGTCCGTCGGACTGCCAGATGGTGAAGCGTGATTCTTCACTCCAGAGAACGCGCTTCCATTGCCCCAGAGTCCATTGGCGGCGAGCTTTACACCACTCCAGCTGACATGGTGATCTTAGGCTTGTGTTGCGGCTGCTTGGCCACTGAAACCCATATCATGATGCTCCCAACAAACAGTTCTTGTGCTGAAGTTGGTTCCAGAGGCAGTTTGGAACTTGGTAGCGAGTGTTGCAACCGAGGACAGATGAATTTSACTCACTTCAGCACTCGGTGGTCCTGTTCTGTGAGCTTGTTGAGCCTGCCACTTGGCGGCTGAGCCGTTGTTGCTCCTAGATGTTTCCACTTCACAATAACAACCCTTACAGTTGACAGGGGCAGCTCTAGCAGGGCAGAAATTTGAACAACTGACTTGTTGGAAAGGTGGCATCCTGTGACGGTGCCACGTTGAAAGTCACTCAGCTCTTCAGTAAGGCCATTCTACTGCCAATGTTTGTCTATGGAGATGTCATGGCTTTCCTACACCTGTTCGCAACGGGTGTGGCTGAAATAGCCGTATCCACTTATTGAAGGGGTTCTCCACATACTTTTTTGTGTATATAGTGTATTTTACTACCCATAGCAGTTCCCTTTTTTTGAATAAAGATGTAATTTTCAAACATTAAAAAATTCTTCGAACAATCACAGCAAGTTCAACAATACAGTTAGTGCTAGGGAGTGTACCAGTGGGTCGTTAACTAAAATAGTGTACCATAGTTTCTAGGCCTCGCTGGTGGAAATGTTTGTATACAGGGATTCAACATCAAAGCAAGCCATAAGCATCTCCCCATAATTGTTTTAATTGTTTTAAGGGTGTTACTCATGTCCATATAATCGTGTAGATATGCAGGGAGTGACACCACACATTGTTTTCGAAAGAAATCTACAAAAGCAGAAATATTTTCAGTCAATGAGCCAATGGCAGCCATAACAGGTCTCCCTGAGAGCTTATCCAATTAATTGTGAATTTTGGACCACGCTTGTGGATAACGCTCGCATGGATTACCCTCGCATGGATAAACCTCGTGACTGGATTGTGTACTTTCATGAACTCATATTATTTTTACATAATGTCTCCACTTTCAACAAGAGACTTCAGCTTGCCGTGAATTTAGTCTTTGAGCAGTGTTGTGGGGTCACGTGACAGTYTCTGATAGAAAGTTGTGTTGTTTAATTGTCCCCGGATCTCATTGTCATTKACATAATCATCACGGTTTAATAATCATCACCGTTTTATGCCCTTGGGCTAATCATCGCTCTGCAGCGGGAAAAAAAGGTGGTGTGTAATGTGTAAAGGTGTTAACCATATACTTGATAAGGTATTAAAATCGAACAAACTTTCCCCAGAAATTGAACATGTAACACCATGGTATTATACTGGTTATTATGCAGACAATATATGTTTTTGTATTAGACATAGAGCTCGTCTACGGTGTTTTGTTCAGAATCTTCATACATGTATCATTGAAATAGACTTGTAAATACATGTACCATGATGTGAAATTCTCTACAAACAAACATTACAAACGTAAACACATCTGTGTGTGTCTGTCTGGCAAACGCACGCCACCTCCCGAAAAACTATTTTCTGGCACACAATCCTGCAGGTGTGCGTGTGTGTGTGTGTGTGTTTGAGAGAGCGAAAGAGAGAGAGAGAGAGAGAGAGAGAGAGAGAGAGAGAGCGCTGTTGAAGCGCTCCAAAATATATTATTTTTAAAACACAGCTCTTATCTCTTCCTCATAATTTAAGCTTGCTATACTTTTAATGTATAGAAGTAGCGTGCAATCATAAGTCCCACAATCATTTCAATGGATTTGAGATTAGTCTGAGCTCGAGATGATAGACCACGCCCCTTGTGGGCAGTCCCTCGCGGAGGACTTATATTATAACAGGGCGCGTCTCCTGAGACAAGTCTACTCTCTACTGCTCATTAGTTTGGGTGCCTCGAGTTCCTCTGTACAACCGAGCTCCTGTACCGAAAGCGACCTCTGCTTTCAAAGACACGTGCACTGACCCCACTACTGAAACAGATTCACCGGCTACACCTGCGCCTCTCTGAAGAACCACCACAGACAATATATTTGTTTCACTTTCAGACGAGGAGAACTGCACTGCAAGGAACTCTAACAAGTCCACTGACAGGTGAGAGGAGGAAGATACAAAATAAAGATTTAAACATGAAACTTGAAGTGTTTTCCGCAACCCACTTCGTTCCCATGGAGGTGTGCAGTCACAGTGATGCAGAGGGAACTGTCCCCTCTCCCCTATCCGGGGATGAGCTGGGCTCAGACGGGGACTGCGTGGCCAACAGTCCAACACCTGCCACCCCGAGCAGCGCCGATGGCAAGGGGAAGCCCTACACCCGCAGACCCAAGCCACCCTACTCCTACATAGCACTCATTGCTATGGCCATCCGGGACTCCGGCAGCGGCAAGTTGACTCTAGCCGAGATCAACAACTACCTGATGAATAAATTCCTGTTCTTCCGTGGCAGCTACACTGGCTGGCGGAACTCGGTGCGCCACAACCTGTCGCTGAATGACTGTTTCCTCAAGGTGCTCCGGGACCCGTCCAGGCCCTGGGGCAAGGACAATTACTGGATGCTGAACCCGAACAGCGAGTATACCTTCGCCGACGGGGTGTTCCGGCGCAGGAGGAAGCGCATCAGTAAGTGCCGATCCAGCGTCGGTTCCAATAAGGACACCAAGACCCCAGACGAGGAGACTCGCTTCTCGAGCACTCCATCTGCGCCCTCCCGGGAGGAGAGGGTTATGGGAGCTAAGTTCTCCAGCTCTTCCAGCTCCTTCTCCATCGATAGCATCCTCAGTAAGCCCTTCATAAGGAGGGAGGATAGAGACCACACTGATGCAGACAGTGCATATACCAACCCCGGTGCCCACCGGAGCTACTGGCCCGCCGGTGCCCACCACATGCTGCCCCACACACTGGGCTACCCACCGGTATCCCCTGCTATGGCGCACGCACATGCACAGCAGTTGTACCACCAGGCCAGCTCAGGCGCGTCGCGCATGTTGCACGCATTCAGGTGCAGCTTCGGGGAGCAAGCCGAGCACAGCAGGGACCCAATCACAGCTGTCCACATGACGTCACAGGGCTACATGCCAAACTCCGATGCTGCTTTCTCCCGGGTGAAGATGCACACAGCGCAAGGTGGCAGCTGTCATCCTTTCCAGATAGACTCATTGCTCTCCTAAAGTCAACATAAGGGACAATACTGTAATGATGTATCTTAGATTTGCCATGTGCACTTTCCTATACGCTCTACGTTTTTCTAGTTTTAAAAAAGAATTCAGGGCTTTGAACAGTTTCCAATGATAAGTCGTTTAGCAAGAATGAAAAACGTAATATTTTCTTGTTGTCAAGTGACTTTATTTCTGTCTGGTTATTCCTAGGACCGAGCAAATTAGTTGCAATCTAATGACATGACATTCCCCTGTGTGTGCGTGTGTGTGTGTGTGTGTGTGTGTGTGTGTGTGTGTGTGTGTGTGCGTGTGCGTGTGCGTGTGTGTGTAAGGTCATTTCTACTGTAAACGACGGCTACCATGTGCCAAATATGAAAATATATAAATATTTGTGTTGTAGCCTAGTTTTGTAAGACTTGGTGCAAAATATTCGTTGAAAATATTTGTTCGATTGTTGACTACTGCACAGAAAGGAAATACAGTCTGTTTTCCTAAACATTGATTCATTCATGCACGATATTTTTCTGAGCGAAAATAAAAATATATTTTGGAAAGAATTATCAAAGCAAACCACAAGTATGTATTCTTTATTTTCCTTTGGTTAAAGCCAAGACAAGGGCAATAAAAAGGCAATATATATTTTTTTCCATTAAGTATACTTAAAGTGTGTTTGGAAACAGGGGGTGGGTAAAGKTTTGCATGTGCATAAGGAACGAATGGGAAAATCCCATATCTGCCAGGAAATAAGGGCATATAGCGCCTGCAACTCTCGCGCTGTTTTGGCATCCTTCTCATCCCACTTAAACCACTTAACTTCCAGAGGAATGACGGTTATACATTCATTTCAGACTTATATTCCACCCCTTTGCCTACTCTGCATAGCATGGCACAGCTAGGAAGCTACAGTGTAAGGCACAAATTATGAAGAAAGGGGTATACATATACTCTGTCTTCCTCTGCCTGCACGGCACGGCTAAAGAAGAATGCGGGATTGTTAGGCACAAATTACAGGTCGGTTAAGCTATTTCTAAATATTTAAGGCTTGTGAGATCCGTCCCAGGAATGGGGAGTGCTGAATTATGTCAAATAAATCAAGAAGGATAATTAACATTAACAACAACACACGTCTGGGAAGGACGTTCCAAGTGAGGATGGGGTTTGCGTTATACGGACATTTCGCTTCACAATAGCAGATCATGTGTAGTTATAATATATTATATATATTAAGTACAGTTAAAATATACACGTCTCCTCAAGCTCTAAGTTARTTAAAACAAACTAAAACATTCTTCATATTTGTCCTCCAATTCGAGGATGGAATCTCAGACTTGGGGAAACGTTGCTCCATCTCCTATGGTTTAGGGTAAATTGTAACAGAGCATGTCAATCAAAATATGGCGTACCCTACTCATTCAACATTCTCTGTTCTGTGACGTTCACATGGGTAACGTGCCCGGGGTCGGGTCAACTATAAACAATGTACAATCAAATGTAGAGTGTTCCTATTTGACATTTATTTGACTTTACTCTGTACATAAACCTTGTAGGCTACACAAGCATTCTTGTTTCAGTCACGCAATTCAAAATGTCTGTGTCATACTGGAATAAATGTGTATTATAGTAAACAATACATTCGTGCATTTTATGTTTGTTTTTTCATCATAAACACTTTAATAGTTGGATCAAACAATATATTCGACCCTTTTTACCATGCTGTATGTTCAGGATTTTGTATTTGATTTTTAAACATGACACACGAATGAATATAAAAAATGACACATGAATATAAAATGTATGTGGGATGAATTACAACAACAACCAAGACACCGACCTGCATATTCTAAACGATATACTGTTAACTTAGACCAAAACCGTTTTTTTCAATGTTTCATAATACATTACAAGTTAGTTATGTAATCTGTAAAATATTGATAAGCAATGTAGGCTACTTCAAGTGCATAAATTATCACAATACACTTGTGATATTAGCTTAGGGGGTATCCATAGGTCCGTGCAGTCCATAGGCAATGTCTCGAGCTCCCCACCGTCCTGAAGCAGAACCTCGAAGTTATGTTTAAACTTCGCGTTCCCCTAACAATGTTTACTACTAATGTTATTGGAAAATGGTAGACTATCGCTACGAAGTGCTGTATCTAGACAAACAGTGCAAAGGAGTAGGCTATAAATGGAGAAAGATAAGTACATTATTGTATTGTGGGCCAATGATAAATTAAACAGAAATAGGAGAGCACTCCGGTAAAAAAAATAAAAAAATACATATTTTTATTGGTATGAGTTTCGGGTATGAACCCTTCTTCAGCGTTGAAGGCAATGGCAATCAATGCAAAGGAAATCAAAAATAACGGAGAACATTCTTGTTTAGGCCTTACATGTTTCTACAAATAGGCCTACAATGCAAGTGGACACATATTTTGACTCATAAAATATTAGGCTACCTGTCCGTCCTCCTCAATCATGCACATTGATGCATAGGCCTATGGTAGGCTAACAAAAATCACGTTACAGGTGACACTTGTACGATCCTGATGCCTCAGAAGATGCGTTTACACAGGCAGCCCAATTCGGATATTTTACCCACTAACTGGTCTTTTGACCAATCATACCAGATATTTTCGGATCAGATATTTTCCCGCGCTGATCTGATTAGAAATAAGGTATAATTGGGCTGGCTGTGTAAACGCAACCAGAAAAACGCAGTCGGCATGGTCCAGGTGACAGGTTTGAGACCGTTTCCAGGAACAATGCTGCAACCTGCAGGTGAAACACCGGAACAGCACACCTGTACGCTGCGAAGAGCACCAGCACTGACGGCCAAACCTCCCTGTCAGTGTACGGTTATGTTTTCATTCTATGGGCTAAGACTATCTCTCTGGGTTGTGGAACAAAAACTAGCTAACAGATGGCGTATCATAATACACCAAATACATGTCTGAGTCTGAGGACAATAGAGACTGAATATGCTGTAGTTCTCGTCCGGTGTGTGTGTGGCACAATGTTAGGGAGTCCAAACAGAGAAAGAACCCGGTGCTCTCAGCACAAAGGGCTGATCTGAACAGGAAGTGTGCATTTGGGCGCCTGAAAGAGGAAATAACGACGCACATTACAGTTATAGTACGTTGGAAATAGCTTTATTTTAAGTAAAATAATATATAATAAAAAAAGGCTCTGAAAAGATGTAGGCACTTATTAAAATAGATTATGAGAGATCAAAGTATAGGCTCTACGAKAAAATAATTAGAGCAGTAAAAATAAATGTTTCGTCATATGCGTGGTATACCACGGCTGTCCGCCAATCAGCATTCAGGGCTCGAACCACCGAGTTTGTAATACCGTTTAACACATGCTCTCCTTGTGAACCGTCACAATGTTGTGCATTTTATTTATTGATAAGATCCCAGCTCATACACCTACTGATCATTGCTCAAAGCAAATTGGCGAGAGAAAGGAAACAAAGACTGAAGCAAATACTATGTCATTTCACAATGTAGCTGGCTGGATGACCACAGGAACGCGAAATATGGATGAGTTGTTCTCAATGGAAGAGTTCTGGAATATTCTCTCTCGTCAAGCCAAGGTGTGACCGTGAATATATCATAGACATCCACCTCGGTGGAAACGACTTGGGACACACAAAAGGGACAGCACCTGGTGCGTCAGATGCTGTCTGATCTGGAGGTAGTCATCCAAATGTTGTCTACTCTGACATCACACAGTGGGGTAGTTGTATGTTCCAGTGGGAGGAGGACATCAACAAAGCGCATAGAGATGGCCCGGCGCACTGTCAACCAGCTGGTGTTTGCATTTCCACAATCTGCCACTCTGCCATAAAGCACTGTGTCCCTGGGCAGTACCATAGGGATGGCATGCATCTCGCGGATTAGGGCAATAACATCTTCCTTTGATAGTCTGCGAGGTGGGCCAGTATCCACAATATGTCTCAGTAGACAATTGGTAATAAGTTCTGAGCATAATAAACATTTTACTCCTACGGGTATATTTAGGACACCTCATAAGCTGTCCTAACCAGTTAAGAGTTTCCAGCAGGTGTCTTGATTATAGAAAAAGGCTACGAGTCAGTGGTTCCTGCACCATAGACAGGCAATTGCTTTGGAGTTGAAAGTATGTTTTGATATTTCTACATGACTCATACATRATGTATACCTATATGCAACAGTACCTGTTGCACATTTGACAATGATTTCACGAGGCCTGATTCACTTAATATATGCCCAAATACTTAACCACTAGACTAATAAATATTMACATTTTTATTTGGATTAATTCATTAACCTACGTGTTATTTCAAGCAGAATATCGCATTGTTAATAAAGATGCCTAAATTGGTCATGCCTATCTATAAGTGGGTAATTGAAAGCATTTGTGTTCTGTAAAAATGATTGAAAGGTATAATGTTTTATACAACATTATTGGAAAGTAACTTGATGCCTACTGTGCCAAAGTGATTTAGAGTGTGTGGATATAATGATATTATCAAAATCCCGCTTTTTAAACCATTATACTGTATGATTCATTGCAAAATGCCTATCTACTTTGAAACAAACGTATACACCTAACACACATGGTTATGGTCTTAAAAAAAACAATATAACACCTGTACCATGTCAGATAGGGTTGAAATGTATTATATTTTGATTTGGAATCCCAATATTACACTTTATATACATCACAGAAGACTGAAATATAACAAAACCGTTTGAAATAGAAACACCGGAATTTCGGCCGGTGTTTGGAAATAATGTTTATTAATTATGAAATTATGAAAAATATTCATAACATTCCACTCATGAGGCCACTAGAGGGCTATTTGGTCATTTGACTACAGGAAAGGGTTTTAAGTAACCCGTCGTGTAACCATACCAATCGTAATATATCATCAATTCAGTGTCCCGGCTTTACGTTTACGATGTTACATCTAGTCTATGAGACCAGGCTGGCATACGGAATGTCGGGCAAGCAGTGATTCTGAGTGATGTTGTTTCACTCTGGTATACCATGTGCAGCCCCCTGACTTTTTACTTTTGCTTGGYGACTTCTGATTTTCTGTGAACAAACTGAAAAGTAACTTGACACTGTTGATCAGTCAGCACAAATTTGGATTCTATGAATGACAAGACAGCAAGAGAAAGTTTATGCCGGGGGGGTGGAATTTATACTACAAATGTTTGAAACAACAATGCTGTCAGTCGAGTCTAATGCTAGCTAGCATGCACAACTAAGTTTATGTTTACATGTACGTTTGGGGTTCATAACTAGCTTACTGTTTAACAAAACAATTTGTTTTCTCGGCTGTGGTTTGTGTAGTCTTGGTTGTTCTTCATGGAAATGTATTATAGCTAACTGCAGTGTTTGCTAACTAGAAGCAAGARGAAATCATGTGTTTAATAAACGCATAGCCTACACCAGGGATCATCAAATAGATTCAGCTGTAGGCCAATTTTTTCATGAGCGGATGGTTGGGGGGCCGGGATAGAAGTATGAATAATTTGCAGACTGCAAATTGACTGCAAGAAGCCCAAACAGATATAGCCCAAACTTAAACATAATCATTTCAAACCTTGCCAACATTTGCATACGATCACGTGTCTCTATTATGCATGGGAATACTTGGGAACAGATTTCTTAAATTCAATTGGAGCTGATTTCCATGTCTTTTACAGTCTTATGTCCAACAATGAAAACTCCACCCCAAAATGTTTATTTATTTATTTATTTGCTCAGAAAACTTGGGGGGCCAAATAAAACCATCTGCTGGCCAAATACAGCCCGCCAGTTGGGGAACCCTAGCCTACACTCTTAAGCCCAGTTTCCATTGGTAATTTGGTTGGGCTGGCCTTGGTGGGCTAGCTCGAATTGCGTTAACACTGCCTCCAGAAATGAGAAGTTACATAATGTCGCTAGGTAGCCAATATGTGACTGTGCAGTTGGCTTAGCAAATGTTGGCTAGCAAGATGTTGAAGAATTGAATTCACTAATGTTACCCCATACTACTGCAAGTGCCAGCCAGACTCAGAGCCATGTATTTAGCTTGCTAAAGTTAGCTAGCTAGCTAAATGGTAAGYGTTGTCACTAGCATAACAGGCTAGCTAGCTTAATTCCTACCTTGCTTAGCATGGCATTGGCTATTAGCTAGCTAAGCAAGCAAACCCAACGTCAGGTTAGATATGTAGCTAGCTAGCTTTCAATACGACTTGGCCAGCTAAAATTCCTGCTAGCTCACGTTAGCTAGCTAGTTTCAACTCTCAAAGCATGCGCGGACCAACTGTCAAGTGTCTTCACTGACATGTTCAACCTCTCTTCAACCTCTCCCTGACCGAGGCTGTAATACCTACATGTTTCAAGCAGACCACCATAGTCCCTGTGCCCAAGGAAGCAACGGTAACCTGACTAAATGATTACCACCCCGTGGCACTCACATCGGTAGCCATGAAGTGATTTGAAAGGCTGGTCATGGCTCACATCAACAGGATCCTCCTGGACWCCCTAGACCCACTCCAATTTRCATACCGCCCCAACAGATCCACAGATGACGCAATCTCAATCGCACTCCACACTGCCCTTTCTCACCTGGACAAAAGGAACACCTATGTGAGAATGCTGATTACTGACTACAGCTCAGCGTTCAACACCATACTGCCCACAAAGCGCATCACTAAGCTAAGGACTCTGGGACTAAACACCTCCCTCTGCAACTGGATCCTGGACATCCTGACGGGCCGCCCCCAGGTGGTAAGGGTAGGCAACAACATGTCTGCCACACTGATCCTCAACACTGGGGCCCCTCAGKGGTGTGTATTTAGTCCCCTCCTGTATTCCCTGTTCACCCACGACTGTGTAGCCAAACACGACTCCAACACCATCATTAAGTTTGCTGACGACACAACAGTGGTAGGCCTGATCACCGACATCAATGTGACAGCCTATAGGGAGGAGGTCAGAGAACTGGCAGTGTGGTGCCAGAACAACAACCTCTCCCTCAATGTGAGCAAGACAAAGGAGCTGATCGTGGACCACAGGAAAAGGCTGGTCGACTCGTGGAGCGGGTCGAGAGTTTCAAGTTCCTCGGTGTCCACATCACCAACGAACTATCATGGTCCAAACATACCAAGAAGGTCGTGAAGAGGGCACAACAAAACATTTTCCCCCTCAGGAGACTGAAAAGATTTGGCATGGGTCCCCAGATCCTGAAAAGGTTCTACAGCTGCACCGAGAGCATCCTGACTGGTTGCATCACTGTCTTGGTTTGGCAACTGCTCGGCATCTGACCGTTAGGCGCTATATAGGGTAGTGTGAACGGCCCAGTACATCACTGTGGCCAAGCTTCCTGCCATCCAGGACCTATATAATAGGCGGTGTCAGAGGAAAGCCCATAAAATTGTCAGAGATTCCAGTCACCTGATCACTGACTGTTAGACTGTTTTCTCTGCTACTGAATGGCAAGCGGTACCGGAGAGCCAAGTCTAGGACCAAAAGGCTCCTCAACAGCTTCTACCCCCAAGCCATTAGACTACTGTACAATTTATAAAATCGCCACCAGACAATTTACATTGATCCCCACCTTTTGTACACTGCTGCTACTCGCTGTTTGTTATCTAGGCATAGTCAGTTCGCCCCCACCTACATGTACAGATTACCTCAACTAGCCTGTACCCCCGCACACTGACTCGGTACCAGTGCCTCCTGTATACAGCCTCGTTATTGTCAAATCAAATCACATTTTATTGGTCACATACACATGGTTAGAAGATGGTAATGCCAGTGTAGTGAAATGCTTGTAAAGAAATAATACATAAAATAATACATAAAAATACAAATAACTGCAGCGTTTCCTAAGGACCTGAAGCGAGGCGACCATCTCTGTCAGCGCCATCTTGCTCAAAACAAAAAAAAGTGATTCTTATTGTGTTACTTTATATCATTACTTTTTATTTTAGGCTATTTGGTAAATATTTTCTTAACTCTTCTTGAACTGCACTGGAGGACTTRTAAGTAAGCATTTCGCGGTAAAGTCTACACTTGTATTCGGCGCATGTGACAAATAAAGTTTGMTTTGATTTAACATCAGGTAGCTCCTTAGCATTCGAGGGCTGACTGTTCTCATAAAAATGTGTGTTGTGCAAAAATAAATTAAGGATCCAGCTGTGGTGATAATTTGTGTCATGTCCAACTATAGCCGTATTGCTTTTCCATATGCTAGCTAACAGGAAAAAGCCCAGACAAGCTAGCTAAACGTGGTGTTAGCATCCAGCTGTGATCAGCAGGTGGTTGCATAGTAACGCTGTCACCRGGGCGAATTCTAATTGAGCTGGCACTAGTTGTGAAACTGGGCTGTGCTTGCCTTGGTTTCCCTCAACCCAGCTCGAATGAGAACTCCATTCGAGCTAGCTAGAATTTGGCCCTAATTTTAAGTGCAAATGGAAAAGGCCTTTAGATAAAAACAAAAATGTAAAAAGGGTTCTATATTGAATATTTTGGTGACCTCAAAATTCCAATTCAAAAACCAACTGCCAATCCATCCCAGCATGATGATACAAKAGGATGGTGGTTSAACCAATTTGCAAGTAGCCTACCAATAAGCACATTATTWTTCAATGTAAGCAAAAGTTAAWTATTTAATTCAAACATATGAAGTCAACGTCATATGAGACTATAGGCTAAATATATCARGTTTAAATGTTCAAATTTGAGCACGTTTGTAAGCTAGCTATAGCTAGCTAAACCGAAAAAGCTAGGTTAATTTAATTAATAACTTTACAAGTTACTTTCAAATACATTTTATTTTTTTATTATGGGATATGCCAAATAGAGCTACAGATCCAGCCTGACTATGGCAATTAGCTAATTGTTTATTTTATTTCAGTGTGGAGTCAATTGATGGGCCTAGCCTATATTTCATGAAGCCACTGTTGCTGACAGAGGCAYGTATACATTTTTTATGATAAATTATGCATAATAAGTGTTGGTTCAATAGCCTAGTTAATCATGACATTACTTTTAACACTATCTATGTTTTTCTCAGTCTTGCGGTAACCAAGAACAATCAGAGGCAGAAGATCCCTCTTTCAGCTGCTGCTGACAACTGCATATAAGTTGTTATTCTACATAATAATCATGTCTGCATAGCATTTTGGCTTCATTTTGGCAGATTAACTCATGTTTATTTCTGTAGATTAATACATGTTTTTCCTCCTTTTTTCGTTCTTCTCTGGAACCGGTCAAGTAGGTTGGTAGGCCAGCGGCTAAGGAGTTGTGGCTGGTTCGAATCCTGGGTCTGGCGCTGGAAAAAGAAAACAGGCGGAATTGATCTGACAACTGCAGGGCTGCTGGATTCACATCCTCAAAAAGTTCCCCTACTGTTTGGTCCTTGAGAAAGGTCCTTAATCCCACAAGATGCTTTATATCCAGGGGCGCTGCATACAGCTTGAACCTGTACTGGTCTCAACTGTATGTGTCTGCTTTTTGGGGGAGTTGAGAACAGAGCAGAAGATACATTTTTGTTGTTCATCGTAACTAAATGGACAAAGTTTATTGTATTATAAAGAAGTCAGACAGAGGTGACATGGACCATCATTCAAACAAAGAGATGCCTTCMACCAGTTTATATTTCCAAATTATGTTTGCATATAATGACARTAAATTCTAAAACTATGCTGGTATTCTTTTGGCCATTATTTGTTTATTTGTATATTAAAATATGACTATTTAATAGTAAGTAGCCWTAATTCATAGATGGCACCATGCAGTGTTCTATATGGAACCATGTTGGTTCATGAAGAACCTCTAGGGTTCTGATCAAATAACCCTATAAAAGGGGTTAGCATAGCATAGGCTTTTAKAGRGTTATTTGATCAGAACCCTAGAGGTTCTTCATGAACCAACATGGTTCCATATAGAACCCTGCATGGTGCCATCTATGAATTATGGCTACTTACTATTAAATAGTSATATTTWAATATACAAATAAACAAATAATGGCCAAAAGAATACCAGCATAGATTTAGAATGTATCACTTTTTGTKGTTCCATAGCATAGGCTATATAAGGAACCTTTTTTCTAAGTTCCCATCCACAGTTTTTATGCAAGTAAAGTCATATCGTAATAAAACAAAAATGACAGGTGTGATGGAAACAGGAAGTTTCGATGTAATTTTATCAATGCTGAGAGACCATTTGTTTGACATTGTGGGTTATTTTTGTGTCCGTAAAATTAATGACGTGAGAAATGGCGGTGGAAACGACTTTATGCCCCTAATATTGATATAATATCCATGATATCGAAGTCACGAAATGGGTTGTGTGGACCTCGCTTACCATGCAGTTTATTAGAYCACAGATGAAATAAATGACGAACTTCACAGGGTGGTGAAAGTGCACGGTGATGAGCATGATGCTGCTTTCCAATAAATATCGAGGTTCTTATTCYAGTGACGTGACATGCTTGACTGCCGTTTGACACCCCCCAAAATGGCGCTTTTGTCCATAACAATCTCATGTTGTAGGTTATAGTACCCTCCAGCTACAATCTGCGCTCTATTGGCACGTGTCAATACCAGAGTAAGTACATTCGCTATAAAACGCAACATGTTTTGTGACAAAAACAATCAGTAGAGTTGAAAATGCGATGGAAACAGATTAAACTTGTATTTTTTATTCGGTACATGGGAATTTAACCGCAAAATGTATTTTTATGTGCACTACGTCATCACGCACATCCTTTCATCTGCAACAAGCCAATTTAATGGAAACATCTGTAGTGGAAAAATGCGCATATTTTTTATGTGGATTTTAGGATATTCGCATGAAAATCTCTCGCCAATAGTATGGAAACCTAGTTTATATCCGCAAATAATTTTTTGTCTAATGCAAAGGTTTTTGTTGGTGTCAAAGGACAGGGGGTATCCTAATGTTAAAACGCACATGCACAAAGAGATTAGGAGCCGATTAGATTATTATACTATTTTCTGTCTATTTTATAGATCTCAACTATCCAAAGTTAAGACGTTCATATCGTAAATGCAGAAATGAACTCTATTAGGCCCAGCTGCAAGATTCTTCTATTCTGATCGAAGGTTGTAATTAGGCCTAGTCTACTGTTTACAGTTGTTCACTCTTTCCTTCTCATCGTTTCGATTCAGCGGCACAATACGAAATAAAGCTCAGTCTTAACCAAATCCATATGGTAGAAATGAAATGAGGGAGAAGAAGCAAACAAAGGAGATATTGTGATGTGATTTATCGGCCCAAATAAAGATGAATCATCTAAATCGTACGTTATAACATTATTTTAAACCCATTGCCATTTTTGGACAAAGATTGTAGGTCTATTTGTATATTTCTGTATAGCTTATATACCTACTAAACTGTAAATATTAATTATAAACGTAAACAACTAGCCTATATATTATACATTCTATTTACAAAAACAAAGCCTATAAAATAAAAGTAATAAGGGGGAAAAAGTACGGGAAATTATTTAATATTCGTCTTTATAGAAATTAAGCAAAAACGTGTTATTTTTCATGACATTGAAAAATGGAAAACGACAAAGTGTAGCCTGTCAAACGCAGACAACGATATCGAAATGAAGGATAAGTCATCACAGTATAAATGGGGCGGCAGGTAGCCTAGTTAGAGCGTTGGGCCAGTAACCGAAAGATTGCTGGATCGAATCCCCGAGCTGACAAGGTAAAAATCTGGCGTTCTGCCCCTGGACAAGGCAGTTGGGCACTATTCCCTGGTTGGCTGTCATTGTAAGTAAGAATTCTTAACTCACTTGCCTAGTAAAAACAAATAAATAGCCTGTTAAACGCATGATGCAGGCCTGCAATAAATAGTGTCATTAGTTTCAATAACACTGAATATCGCAATGGGATGGATAAGTGATCTACAAATTCATATTTCTCTCGTGGTTGTTTATCATATTTTTTATAAATAATTGCATCATGTTGGACAAATCTGTATTATGATCGGTCTTCATAAGGGGGGAAGCTGTCGACGCCCGTGASCCTAATTTCGGTTCTCTCGCTCTAATGAATGCGGGGCCCAGGGGAATCTCCCTGCCAGGGACCAGCTCGAGCCTGGGGCGGTAAACTGAAACTGGCGCGCTGTGTGTGGTATCCAGGGCTGGACTTGATGGAAAAAGCCTGCTTCCACTCATGTCAAAGTCATTTACTCAGAACAACCCCCGCTTACACACGCATGCACTCCTGCGAAAGAGCACCAGCTCTTCCTCTCCCCTCTCTGGTTCAGCGCGACAATTTGTTTTCTATGTGGGTCGGTTCCGTAGTGACTCTCACGATTGGGTCCGAGAGAACTAGGCAAACAGGAGATGGGATTAATTTCACGAGATTTCTATGAGCCTACACAGTTTGTTCTATGCACAGTTCAATTTATATATATTTATTTTTTATTTGTTTTTATTTCATCTTTATTTAACTAGGCAAGTCAGTTAAGAACAAATTATTATTTAYAATGACGGCCTAGGTTAACTGCCYTGGGTTCACTACCTTGTTCAGGGAAAGAACAACAGATTTTTACCTTGTCAGCTAGGGGATGTATCGCTACCTCTACTGGATCTCATATCTAACATGATCTTGTTGCATGCCAGCAAAAAAATGTAGGCCTACCATTAGACCTGGCACACCAGGTGGGTGCAATTAATGATCAGGTAGAATAGAAAACCAACAGGCTCCGGACCTTGTAGGGTAAGTGTTGAATACCCCTGGCATACACAGCTATACACTCATCATTACAGAAAATGTTTCTGCTATGCAGTATCATGAGACTGTTGTTACCAAACAATCTGAATGTTTGGTAACAACATGCAAGAAGGAGTTTTTGTTTTTTTACCTTGTGCACGTTCCGTGTGGCGCTGTTGATTAGAACGTCTGGGAGGTTTGATAGATGGCGTAATTGCGTGTAGCCTATTTGATATGACAGAGTGAGAGCATGGGAAGGAGAGAGAGTGTGGAAGAGGGAAGAGGGATGGAGAAATGAAGAGCGAGGGGCATGACTCTGCAGCAACGAATGGACAGGAAGGGGGGGGGGGGGGGCTCTAGTCGTCACTGATTCAGTGGGATTGGGTGGGGGGAGGGGGGAGATTTAAGAAATGATAGGTGGTCGCATTTTGTATGGCTGAGCGGCAGCGCACACTACATCGAGTAGTCTTCGTGTTTCCTCCCCCAGGGATTAAGGAGGGCGATGCCCACCCGTTGCGCCACAGAGCTGCACTCACCGCCACGGTGACAACGAACCATACCGGAGCCTAGGTCGGACTGAACCCCGCAAAACGCTGCGTTATACCGAGCCCTCATTGGATACTCTGCACCCCACCGTCTCTCCCACATTCCGACACTGCACTCGCTGCACATTCTCTGCGAAATAGGAGAGTCCAACGAGGATTTTCCCTCTCCAACCACTTTTTGTCGAATTCCGAAGACCAAATGCTTGTGTGATTTGAAGAGGACGTTGAGAATAGGCGACATTTCTTGTGATCAACTTTTTCGAATCCTATCAGTTATTTTTAAAGATCTATTGCTCTACATCTTGCTCTCCGCTTCCCCCTCTCCCTTAAGGTCACTGCTCATCTACGCCACTGTTGTGCGTTAGCGGAGCAGAGATGACGACCGAGATCTCTCAGCAGCAGCTGGACCCGCCGCCTCCCCTGAGGTCCAGCCCGACCTCCGGCGTCCTGCACCCCGCCATGATGAGCCCACAGACCGAGGTGGACAGCTCCTTGGCCGGGGCCAAAAGCAAGAAGGCGAGCTCCGGCCTGAGGCGACCAGAGAAGCCTCCCTACTCCTACATTGCGCTCATCGTCATGGCGATACAGAGCTCACCGACCAAGAGGTTGACACTCAGTGAGGTGTATCAGTTCCTCCAGGCCCGGTTCCCCTTCTTCAGAGGATCATACCAGGGCTGGAAGAACTCCGTCCGGCACAACCTCTCCCTGAACGAGTGCTTCATCAAGCTGCCCAAAGGGCTAGGCAGGCCGGGGAAAGGCCACTATTGGACCATCGACCCGGCCAGCGAGTTCATGTTTGAAGAGGGCTCGTTCCGCCGCAGACCCAGGGGCTTCCGGAGAAAATGCCAAGCTCTGAAGCCCATTTACCGDATGATGAACGGGATAGGCTTCGGTACGTCCATTTTACCGCAGAACTTTGATTTTCAGGCGCCCACTGGGTCTCTGGCGTGTCATAGCAACAGTTACAACTTGGACATGATGACCAACTCCATGGCTGGTGGCTACGACGGACTGAGCGGTGGCCACCACGTACCTCACATGTCCCCGAGCCCCGGGTCCACATATATGGCCAGCTGTCCGGTAACGTCCAACGGGGACTACGGTGGACCGGACAGTAGCAGCAGCCCTGTGCCCTCGTCCCCGGCTATGGCCAGCGCGTTGGACGGTCATTCTCCATACGCCAGTAGCGCCGGACACTGGGCGTCTCCCGGCGGCTCCCCGTACATAAAGCAGCAGCCTCTGGTCTCCAGCAGCTCGGCGTCCTCTGG
The DNA here is from genome assembly GCF_002910315.2 of Salvelinus sp. IW2-2015. Lineage (NCBI taxonomy): Eukaryota > Metazoa > Chordata > Actinopteri > Salmoniformes > Salmonidae > Salvelinus > Salvelinus sp. IW2-2015. Next base: position 30,149,523 of record NC_036853.1, on the reverse strand, counting down.
GCTAAATTCCGGMATGTCCCCCTATTCCCTGGAGCAGAGCTACCTCCACCAGAACGCCAGGGACACCGCCGATATCTCAGGTAGGCCAATAAACGTTGTGYAAGTTAAGTCATAACGCCTTAATAAATCGTTTGAAATGTCATGCGTCATAGGGAGTTTTAGCGTACGCATCTTGCCATTCCAAATACACTTGGTCAAGCGTAGCAAGTACTGTAAAAAGTGTCATGTAAAAGTAGTGCATTTGTTACACACACGGGAAACAAACGTTTGCAGGTTGATCATTTACTAACTCAAATGTTCTCTTTGATCAGGCTGTTTTCTTGAGGCTAAAACTCCAACTTTACGGAATGCGTAATACATGTTCTATACAATTGCTAAATTTGTATGTTAAAAATTATAGTTGGCCTTTCTAATTGTCAATAGAGAAAATCAGTCTTACTTAGGCTACGTGACACATACGCAGATTAAACGAAGCTTTGGCAAAGAAAATGACCAGCGGTCGTCTCGTGTTTGTTGCAGCCTAAATATGGAATGACTTACATTCGTAATACATCTATACAGCTATGTTGGAGATGGATAGGTCTCAGGTCATTTAGGCCTAATTTAAAGGATTGGTTGACGTGGATGCATTTCCTTCAAATTTCAAGTTGTGTTCTGGCAAAATGTCTTCCATATGTTGTGGGTTAAAGTCATTTGATTGGATTTAAAGATGATTCGTTTGCAACTATATTCTGTCGTGGAACTAAGGTAACATTTTGAATCACTCCAGGTGAAACAATGCTCTTTATTTAGGGWCTCCATTACAAATATGCATGTGTAATTAGAAGGACACTTGAAGGTGAGGTGGGAAATATAAGGGCAAACACTGCTTCTAAGAACAGAAATTAACAAAATAGTTTMAAATGTTGTTGATATATAGGCTAGGACTTAGGAAGAGTAATGTGGCGGCTGTGTTCTCGTTTACATAAATGTTTAGAAAGGAATCTGAGTTTGAGTTTATTTATTCACGCTCACAGATAAAACTGAAGAAATGCAGGTTTTACATGACTAATAATTGCAAAAACACTMATTGAAAATACATAACACATAATACGTGACACAAATAAAATACTGAACACTTGAAACWTTACAGGAMATTTTTCATGATGGAAATTGAAATATGAAAATGTGATTTTAAAAAATAGATTTTTTTTGTAGAACCATTTAAGAGCTAGAGCGTTTCGCAGGCGGTTCGTACGGGTTRTTATACAGGACAGTTCGTGGCTGTTTCTCAGGAGCCTGGTGGTGCTGTTACCTCTTTTTGGAGGGAGCAGGTCATTCAGTGGATGGTCAAGAGTGTGCATGTCCTTCACCAGGTACACTGCAGCCTGCTCTCGCCTGCTCTGCACTGAAGGAAGCGGTGGTTGGACTGATCCACCTCTGGAGCTTAGTGCAATGGGCCATAATTGAAACTGTAGCCCCCTTTGTGTAAATTTTACTTATCGCTCCTTAGGCCAGTTGATTGTCTTCACATCCATGTMATTTAGTTCATGTTAACCTTGTTTTACATGATTCTAATATGTCGACGCTTTTAACAAAAGTCCAAGGGATTTCTGAGGGGAATTATTCTAAAGCCAGAGGGGTCTCAGGGGTTATCTAAACAAAGGCTGTGCGAGTCGGACCACACYGAAGATGATTTCAACTAACGAATAGGCCTAGACCTCCGAGGCTTGTCAAACTTTATGACTTCTCATAACTATTTAGAAGACAAGCCTTTATCTGTGCTCACGGGCCTCTACACGGCCCATAACGATTGTCAGTCACGGCCCGTGTGTTGTCTCTGAAAATGGGGCACAAGGGCAGCACCCTCAGGATAGAGGCCTGCAGTCTCCTAGAGAGAAAACGCCGACACTGCGCGTGCATGCGTCACATCTGGAGTCCTTATGACCTTGATGAGGCTCACGCTCGCTCGCTCCGCTTTCCCTYTCCTCCCTCTTTCTCGCTCTGACTGTGTTGCTGACCTGGCATATAAGGATCTATGACAAAGGACCGCTGTTCTAATTTTCCAGGTTCAATTATTTGTCAGAAAATTATATAAGGCCATATAATGATGACTTAACACGTGTGATGTTGCTACTACAGCTCTCGGGCATAAACCGTGTAACATGTCTATGCCCCCAAGAGAAACGGACAATCAAACATAAGCACCGTTACCTAAATCATCTTTCATAAATCTCTGAAGGATATGGAGGCCAATTGGTGTAGAAAGCACTGAAACGATGACGTTGTTTGGTTATTATAGGCCTATCAAATCACTTTTAACTAATTTAACTTKATCTGGTTTAAGACTAAACACTTAAAATGTAAGACTAAACATTTCTSTAAGTTAAATATAATCGTGGCCCTCCCACYCCTACGGGAAGGCATCTTGCACTCGCACAAGCTTCCCCCTAAAGTCAGGACAGCGGAGTCCCTGCCCATCTTCCGAAAACGTCTGGAACCCTACCTCTTTGAAGAGTAGCCCACCTTACATAACTATCAACGTGCCCCCTTCCCATCCAATTTAAAAAATGCTTTACCTACTAGCACTGACTTTGCTGCTAAATATTTAAGGAAAATGTAGTACTTGATACGACTGAATGCGCTAATTGTAAATCGCTCTGTAAAAAAACATCTGCTAAATGACAAATGTAAAAATATGTGTACACACAATACAACTATCACTAATGCAAAGTGCACCAACTCAACAAACATTACAGAAGCAAGGATTCGGAAGTCAAGTCATGAGTGTTTTACGTTAGGCTAATTTCAGAATTAAAGACTGCTGCTCCAAAGTACGATTTTTGTTGCATCCATAGCATATATTTGCTCTGCTATTTTGTGTCGGCCTACGCTCTGTGCATCTAATTTGCACACATCCCAAATAATCTATTGTACATTAAAATCATTGCATGTTTAAATGTGAATATTTTAAAGAAGAAATAGGCTTAACACATGCAGTTTCTTGATTTTGGATGAAACGTTAGTGGTATTCTCATGAATGTGAATACTGAGGGGAGAATGGAAGCATTTCTATTATTTTACCTATACTAAAAAGGACAGCAATCTCTGCCTCTTCATCAATTAATACATTATTCGCTAAGTAGTCTATACATACCCAGAATTTTGCTTGGTGTTTCTAGAAATAGACAATGAACATAGACGAAACAGACAGATTAATTGACAAAGTTCACATATATTATACAACATAGAAAAGTGACCATAGAACTGTTGAGTATGAGCGACTTTACTGTGAGGAATATATCGTTTACAGTATAAACAATGCATCTAAATGCAGATGTAGGGATGTTTCGTGGCGTAGTTAATTAACGAGCCCCGCCGTAAAAGTTGAGGTCTATTCGCTAGATTCACCGAAAGTGATTTGTGCACGTGGTGTAATGGGACTCTTCTCAATGTTTACTGGACAAATTATTGCAAGATGTGTCAACTCAAACATAGTTAAAAGGTATATGCCTAATTGCCTACACTGTAAATGGGTGACAGTGAATGTGACAATAGCTTACAGGCGGTGGAAAGTACAGTTCTGCATTTTATATTACTGTACATGAATACAACATCAAAGCAAGTACCGTGTAATGACAGTACAATATCATAAAATGTACTATTATACTGTAAAAAATTTGATGCTTCCATAATCTGAATGAATGGATGAAATTCATTGAGGGGGGGGGGTTATTACAGTATTTTACTGTAATTACAAGGGATTGATGCAAGCAGGTTGGCTGCTAGGTAAAGTGTTTACACATTACAGTATATTAATTCATATTTGGTGTTATATGTCACTTGTACTTCTGGAGGCCTTAAAGGCCCAGTTTAGTAAAGAAAAACGTGATTTTCCTGTGTTTAAGGCATACATATTTCCATGCTATGAGGTTGTAATAATACTGTGAAATTGTGGAAGATGTCCTTTTAGTGTAAGAGCTTTTTGAAAAGCCTGCTGGAAGAGAGTTTTTGGCCTTCCGAGGCCACGCGGCAAATTAGTTAATAGACCAATAAGAAAGAGTGCCAAACCTCTGCCAATAACAGGTACTTTTCATTTTCCCCCTCCCCACAAACCACTTCCAGAAAGTCTTAGCAAAATTATTGCTTGAGAAATAGCTTTTTGCTAAACTGTGTCTTTTTGCYCATTATAATTTAAAAAACAATCACAGTAAGATTGTTACCAGAAATTATTTGATATTGAGATAAAAATGGCTGCATTGGACCTTTAAYAAAGGCTTCCAACCTGTCAGAGTCTACAGTGCAAAACAAAAATACCTAACCATTTAATGTTTAAGATTTGCTGCCTCCTATACAAACGGATGGGGCACTATAACCACAGGAGTTAAATTGGTACAGCATTCTCACACACAGTTGCAAAAAAATATAGCCTCTTACAAGGCATGCCTCAAATAATGTTCATGAGCCAAAAACAATACCATGCACCCACTAGTGGTCAAAAGGTTTTTGGCGTGCCAAAGAKACGGTATGGTACTGTATTCTGAGGGGTGGAATTACAGTACCATGTACAGTGATTCTTTCCCTGCCCCAAAAATATTCCCACAATGCACCATTTTACAGTATGCTGCAGTAAAACATTTCAGAGTATTTTAGTTGATAATACCATATTTACTATATAATTTAAAGTCTTACATTACAGTGTATACACAATACACTGAATACTATAACTTTTTTATAGAAGGTCAATTTAATGCATGAATGCTTCTATTAATAATAATATTTAAGCTACAGAATTCCTATTTGTAAAAACCCACAAGAATTAAGGCATTCTCCTATATTCTGAAACGAAACTCAGACTTAACTGGGTAATTTTTTTTTTTAAAGTCAATTTATTTTTGATGGATTTAGTCAACATGAGTTATTCACTGTTATCTCCTTTTTCTCCAGTGGGGATCCCTCGCTACCAGAGCCACTCCTCACCCGTGTGTGACAGGAAGGATTTTCTCCTGAACTTTAACGGCATCTCCTCGTTTCGTCCTTCAGCCAGCGGATCTTACTATCATCATCACCAACATCACCAAAGCCTTTGTCAAGACGTCAAACCGTGCGTGATGTGAGCGCGTCACGGAGAGTGCGTAATGGCTCCAAACCGTCCGGAGATGAGAATCTGATCCAACACCAAATCAAACAATTTAAACTGATTCCATRAGAGATAAAAGGCAAATAAATTGGCTAATATTTCTGATGAGAATGAACAATAAGGACAAAGGGCTAGCCTATTTCCGAGAAGCCGGAAAACTTCTCACATCAGGGTATATATACAGTGGGCTTCGTCGTCTTGATAAGCCTAAATGAAGGACAGTCGGATGCAACAACYGTTTCCGAAATTAAGGAAGGCACCAAATCTTCTGACAATATAACCAAAGGTTTTTTTCAAAATAAGTTTCAAARCGACAAATATGTTTGCTGTCATTAATTGTGCAAACAAATACCTTATATTTTATGTAACTAGGCCTCTGTTCCGCCATAGGCCYATAAAAGTAAATGCAGCCTACACWTACACAAAGCTTTTTATAACATATTGAAACACATTTGCACTTATTGTATACCCTTTAAGATTTGCTTAGTTTTGTCATGAAGTGTTTCAATAAAACRAATGTATTTTAGGCTACACCTGCCTGCTTGACTCTCTCAAGAATATAAATACACTGCAAGAGACACAAGACCAGGTTACAGGAGAGTTGGCGCGTAGCCTACTGTTGATTGAAAGACTGTGGTGGGTGGATTGGGTGTTAACTGCAAATTCAGCTCCGGTTAGAGAGTGAGGTGRACAAGACTCCAATGAACATTCAACCATTTATTTTAGCATCAAAAAACATCCCAGCACAGAGGGCAAACATAAATGAGAACTATGTATGGTTTCTGTAATAGACAGAGACAAGTATTCGTGTTTACATGATAAACAATGGAACATAATCAACATAAAGGTAACTGAAATATGAACTTAAAGCTTACACAGTAGAAAGGCAAAACACAGCAGTAGGCTACAGTTACCCCATTATAAAGGTGCCCTATGGCCTTAAATAGGCTAGTACATAAACAGATAGCTTAGCCGTTACAGCATCAGCCCAAATCTGTTGATGTGCCCTTGAGCAAGGTACTTAACCCACATTTGCTCCAGGGGTGCTGTACTACTATGGCTGACCATGTAAAACAAAATATTGCACTGCACCTTTTTACTAAACATAATGGTCCGTTAGTGGCATAAGGATCATTAGCATAATGTGACTACACAACGTGTGGTCAATGGTCATTGGGTCAATACAGACCTGAATGGTACTTGCAAACCATATGCTAAAGTTAGTAGTTAGCATGACAATAGACAATGTAGCTAGAGTGCTAATGAACAGAGGTAAAGATTAGTTTGAATTATGGGTTAAACAATATGAATATATCATATCAAAAGCACAGTTAACATTCACTTTGTCATGAAACATACTGGATGAGAGTTCTCTAATAGTTGGTGTGCTCGGCAGCCATCTTTATAGAGTCAGGTAACAGGTCACCTGATGGTCACCTGAGCAGGCAGGAGGCCATCTTGGTTCAGGAAATGTAATTTTGATAGTGTAACCAAAGATTGTCTATTATATTGACAAGATAGTCAAGTGACCGCTTTAACAATGGAAATACATGTCCTCAAAGATAAAAGCTTGCGGAAGCTTCGAGATCAGGTGGGACCATTCTAGCCAATGAGAGGGCAGATGAACAACAGGCAATGGAGATAGATAGAGGAACCATCTTTGTATCTGTGCTATTATAGCGTCTGTGACAGCATGGACAGCGTCATTGAGGTTATTTTAAAGTTGTCCATTTTCTTGTTCATTGGCTGATTGCTCTCAACTCGTAGGAGTCCCCACCCAGTTGACTACTTTCAAATGGTGGAAGCCCTCATTGTCAATTTCCATGCTAAAACAGGTTATATCCATGATGAGTCCTCTATCTATCTTTATGACAACAGGCACAACTCAGATATAAAGTCGTTTTGCCTGTTTCTCTCTTGTGCAACACATTGCATATTTGCTATTTGGGATCCTTGGGACGTCCATACCCGAAACCCTAGACTTTACCCCTACCCTTACCCTAACCGTAACCCTTACCTAACCTTAACCATTAAGCAGAATTCCTCAATATGAACATATTAATWATAACCGGTATTTACTATTATTGTTAGGCCTATTATCCTTGTTGATCATTTCTGGAGATTTGTGATAAACTCATTTGAGATTTGAGTCAGTGTAAATTTGATTATTTGGCATTCTCAGGCCTACTTTTAATAACAAAATTCAACGTCCTTTTTTAATTTATTTTAATTTTTTATTTAACCTTTATTTAACCAGGTAGGCTAGTKGAGAACAAGTTCTCATTTACAACTGCGACCTGGCCAAGATAAAGCATAGCAGTGTGAACAGACAACAACACATGGAGTAAACAATAAACAAGTCAATAACACAGTAGGACATTTTTGTTGTTGTCTATATACATTGTGTGCAAAAGGCATGAGGAGGTAGGCAATAAATAGGCCATAGGAGCGAATAATTACAATTTAGCAGATTAACACTGGAGTGATAAATCATCAGATGATCATGTGCAAGTAGAGATACTGGTGTGCAAAAGAGCAGAAAAGTAAATAAATAAAAACAGTAAGGGGATGAGGTAGGTAAATTSGGTGGGCTGTTTACAGATGGACTATGTACAGCTGCAGYGATCGGWTAGCTGCTSAGATAGCAGATGTTTAAAGTTGGTGAGGGAAATAWAGGTCTCCAACTTCAGCGATTTTTGCAATTCGTTCCAGTCACAGGCAGCAGAGAACTGGTATGTCATTTGAAGAGGTAGGATGACACTTTGTAACATAACTGAATTTAAAAGCCATGAGTRAAAAGGCAAAGCAAAAGTAAATTAAAGTATGGATTCTAGGAACATTTTACAACACTCCCATTTAATAACTGGACATTAATGTTGTGGAAATAGAATGATTCTTTTGAAGCGGGACATTCTATTTTTTGAAAAAAAGGGGATAATTATCTAAGGATTTTATCTTATGGTATAGTAACAATATGGAGAAATGAAACAGGCCTACAGCTACACAACTCGCTGAATGGCATTATCACAGACACTGAGCTGCRTTATCAATATTTACCCATAGACTTCATGAGAGCAAAGGCAGCTGACGTTTAATACAATCTTGTTCACCTTTTCGGAAGACTTGATAAGTACAGTTGTTCATTTCTGTTTTCCGGTTACAGTTTCAGTAAAAAGCTGAGTGCAACCACTCTCAAATCCATTGACTACGCTATGGATGCAAGGACTGATCATACATGATATAACAATTATAGTTTTAATCATGTTTTTGTCATGTTTTTAGGCTATACGAAGCTTAGTTCAACTGTCATTCCCCATCAGAACCCAAAATACAAGTTTGTTTTGCTCCAAAGTTTGTAAATAATGTAAATGTAAACAAACACTCTATAGCCTCTCAAAACATGGTTAAAACTATAATGTTGATATCGTGGATGGTCAGTCCTAGCATCCATAGCTCTCTTTATGAATTTGAGAGTGCTTACATTTCTCCAGGCCCATCCCTCAGCTTTTWACAGRAACAGAGGCATGTGACCTCTTTGTTATTGTTTCAATTAAGGACTCCAGCTTTAAGTAGGCCTAAAACATTTTTTGATTATTTCACACTTTGATTAAGGATTTTGGAGACTTGGATATTTCCATGTTTTGTATTGTCTCATTGCACCATCTACAGCCTGAACCAGCCTGCCCGGTCAAGCAGAAAGCCTGCCCAGTCATGCAGCGGAAAGTCTTTAGGGGGGGGGGGGGCACACATGCCTGAAACAATCTCACATAAGTGGAGAAATTATTTGTGTCTGTTTTTCAAATATGATTCTACTGCTTGCATCAGTTACCTGATGTGGAATAGAGTTCCATGTAGTCATGTCTCCRTGTAGTACTGTGCGCCTCCCATAGTCTGTTCTGGACTTGGGGATTGTGAAGATACCTCTGATGGCGTGTCTTGTGGGGTATGCATCGGTGTCCAAGCTGTGTSCTAGTAATTTAAACAGACAGCTCGGTGAATTCGTCTTGTAAACACAAGTGATGAAGACAATTTCTCCTCCACTTTGAGCCATGAGAGATTGACATGCTACATATTTAGCCATTGATGCATTGTTGCATCATGCTGAATAAAACTGCAGACAAAAAGAAACACACGCACATCACACTTCACACATCACCTGCACAAAGATACTGTGCATTCCGTGGGTGGATATATTATGATAAGTTTGATGAATGAGCTTACYTTGCTCCACCACTGCTAACACTGACTGACATGTCAGCCGACTGTAGTAAGGACTGTAGTAAGGACTGAAAACAAAAGACTATGGCTCCGTCTAGTGGTCATAAGTATATGTGGGATGGTTAATTTCACAAATTTGACATTGCATTGGCTGCTTTAGACAGGCATMCCAATTCTGATATTTTTTCCACTAATTGATCTTTTGACCAATCACATCAGATCTTTTTCAGAACTGATCTGATTGGTCAAAAGACTAATTAGTAAAAAAAATGTATCAGAATTGGATTGCTTGATTAAACATATCAATGGCAGCTGATGCTGAATTATGACACACTTTACATGAATACACTATGCACAAAGAAATCATCAACACAATAAAAACATTAAAATACATATCTTTGGAAAACTGTCAGTGCTAAAAGGGTAAGACACAAGTAGCAGTCCTTAGCTCACTGGTTGAGCAGCCTAGTCATGTATGGTAACACGCTTCCTTTGGAAGTGCTTGGTCCTGCACCTGATGGATTCCGACGTTGTTGAGGACCGGGCAACATAACCAGAGATGGAAGAGCGATCGGGGGCAGCATGTGCGGGTAGGGGCCTGGATTCAGGAGGATCTTTGCAAACTCTTTATCAGACGCAATTACATGGAGGGTAGATTGACAGCTGAGCTCCATAGAGCATGTTGGAGGTGATGAAACAACAGAAGCCCATTCATTTTCAATGGAAGGATGCGATCATGGGCGAGGAAGCGTGAACACGGCAGGAATTAATGCACAAACATGAGGTTCGTTSTAAAGGACTTGTTTCCATAGAAATTGACCTGGCTAAAAGGTGAGCCACTTTCATGTCATCGGGTTATCACGAGGTGAACTCAGAGTTGACCAAAGTTAGCTCGCTATCTCCTTTATCTAGATTCATAGTACACCACTCTCGATCCACGAGTTAGCCAGTTAACTTGCCTAAATGTTCTGAAATAGATTTATATTTTTTGAAAGATGAGCTTGAAATGGGCATGGTCTAATTGACTCAACAACCAAAACAACGACTAAGTTTAGCTTTCTTACTAAACACAAAAAATGGCTAATTATGGTTGTTTACCAAAGTTAGCGGCCTGATCCTGTTTTGTAGTATCAGGTAACCAGCCAGGCTAGGGTTAGGGTTGAACCGGGATGTGGACATGAAGCTAGGGTTAGGGTTGCAACTAGGTTTAGAGTTGTGATTGATGCTAGGATTAGGGTTGAACCAGGATGTGGACATGAAGTTATGGTTAAGTTTGTGTTGAGGCAAGGGTTAAGGTTGAATTGTGATTGATCCAGATGTTGTTAGATGAGTGATGTTGTTAGACGAGTGTCTCACTTTTAAACTCCACATAGGTCTTGTGAAAAAGCACAGTCTCTAGTTGGGTTTTTCTTTTTGAAATAAGTGACATTTTTCTTTTGAACCGAGAAAGACTTCCTGCTACCTTTTTGACGGTAATTGACTATGGTGACATATTGCCCGTCATTACGTATGCTCGACACAGTGTACCATAGGAGGCTGAGGTTTGTTACAAACTCCAAAGCTCTCACCTCAGGATGTGGACATCACTATACCCTCTATATGAGACTGGGTTGGCCTTCCTTAGCTCTTCGGAGACTAAGGTCTAGGTTCAATCAGACCAAGCATTAACCGGCGATAGCCGATGCCCGATAGCTGATGTTTTGGCGKTGTTGGAGGTTTAACTGTGTTGGAGCTGTCAAATCAGCTGCTCTTGATCATTGTCACRAAGCCACACCCGTCCCATTCATGGTAGAAGTTCAGAACAACAAAGTGTAGGCTATATAGAAATAATTACGTTCAAATTGAAAATCATTCTACCAGCCTATTCAAGGTATAAATGACATCTCACATTCCAGTATTCAAACTTTTAAACAAGTCCGACTCCGTGCAGCCAATGACAGTGACTGCAATGTCCGCTTGTGGATTTGACAGCTCTAACGCAGTTTCACCTCTGACACCTCCAACACTGCCAAAACACTCGCTATGCGGATCTCGGCTAAAGCGGATCTGATTCAAATCAAATCAAATCAAAGTTTATTTGTCACGTGCGCCGAATACAACAGGTGTAGACCTTACAGTGAAATGCTTTCTTACAGGCTCTATCCAATAGTGTGAAAAAAAGGTATATGTGTGTGTGTGTGTGTAGGTAAGTAAAGAAATAAAACAACAGTAAAAATACATTTGAAAATAAGAGTAGCAAGGCAATATACAGACACCGGTTAGTCAGGCTTATTGAGGTAGTATGTACATGTAGGTATGGTTAAAGTGACTATGTATATATGATGAACAGAGAGTAGCAGTAGCGTAAAAGGAGGGGGTTGGCGGGAGGTAGGACACAATGCAGATAGCCCAGTTAGCCAATGTGCGGGAGCACTGGTTGGTCGGGCCAATTGAGGTAGTATGTACATGGATGTATGGTTGGCTAGATGTATGATTGACTAGAACCCTAAGTCATTGGTAAGTTTTTATTTATAAGGCCATACTGAGACAGCTCCCATTTTACCTGTGAACCTACATTGTCCAGCAGACTAATGACAATTATCGCCTTCACTCTCAGGACTGTTTATCCTTAACGGTGCGTCGGTGCCTAAGGCCCGTACAGAGTTATGTAAAAAAGTGTTCTAGTTCTCTGTCCCCTCTTCTAGGAATGAGCTACAAAAGGATTTCAAACTACATGCGCTCGTTTCCAAAAATGCTAGGGGAAAATCTGCGGGGGAAAATGATTCAGGGGGCTGTCATTGTTTTTAACCCCTAGTTTAACCACTCCTCCCAAAACCAATGTGCCTGTTCAATGTGTAAACTGTTTTAAAACCGTAGTGCTTTGTGTTTTATGTTGTAAATGTTTGAAACTTTGTGTGCTACTTTTTCGGCCAGGTCTCTCTTGCAAAATATGTTATTTATCTCAAGGAGACCAACCTGGTAAAATAAAGGTAAAAAAAACAACTAAAAGATAGGGTGAGGGTTGAACTGGGATGTGGACATGAAGCTAGGATTGGGATTAGGGTTGTGGCTAGGTTTAGGGTTAGGGTCGAACCACCGCCCTATACTACAAATCTTAGCAAGGTAACTTCGGTCTATGATTAGGGTTAGGGTTGTGGTTGAGGCTTAGGGTTGAACCACAGCCCTATAATACAAATGAGGTTTGAGGAGTTAGCGAGGTAGCTTTGGTCAACTCTGTGTTCAACTCTCGATAACCAGAGACATGAAAGTGACTCACCTTTTAACCAGGTACATTTCTATGGCAATGAATAATTCAGAACTAACCTGGTCCAGGGCAGGCTAACTCAGGGCTAACTCCAGTTATCAAGAGAAGTGTCTGAGCCGTGAGTTGAGGACCAATGAAATCAGATTCCCTCCCTCTGGCAAAGATTGCGTCATCATCCCTTTCATTTTAGGAAGACCACTGATTCAATATATCATTTTATCAAACGTTTTTTGTGTTAAATGTTTTATTATTAAAATAACTATCACGTTACATATTTAGTAATGACAGGATGCATTTGAAATGTCACCCAGGGTAAAACTTTTGTATGATTTGATACAATTATTTTTTGTGTTTGTGTGTTTGTGCGTTGATAATCACACCAAAGACGACATTAATGATACGTAATAAAATAAAGACTGCACTTCCAATAGCCTATTACACATCATAGCCTGCAAAATTTGGAAGATAACTTTTATTTCATGTTGATTTCGGGGGAAAAATGAGAAGGTGGCACTGACTCGCCCATGGATTTATGTTTCAATGAAGAGTTTGGCSTTCGACTAGCCACGTGCGACATGCACACTCAGTTACAAGCCTGGTAGAGTTAGAGGCAGATGGACAAGCAATATCCACCGTCGTAATGTGGATGAAGCCTGAGCAGGAATGTGTAGCTATCTGAATCTGGTTAGCTTTAGAAAACACTGAGTGGATCTAGCTTGCATCATAGTGTACCCCTCAGGATGTGGACATGAAGCAAGGGTTAGGGTTAGGTTTGTGGTTTACCCTAGGGTTAGGGTTGAACCAGGATGTGCACATGAAGCTAGGGTTAGGGTTGTGTCGATGTACACTGCTCAAAAAAATAAAGGGAACACTAAAATAACACATCCTAGATCTGAATGAATGAAATATTCTTATTAAATACTTTTTTCTTTACATAGTTGAATGTGCTGACAACAAAATCACACAAAAATTATCAATGGAAATCAAATTTATCAACCCATGGAGGTCTGGATTTGGAGTCACACTCAAAATTAAAGTGGAAAACCACACTACAGGCTGATCCAACTTTGATGTAATGTCCTTAAAACAAGTCAAAATGAGGCTCAGTAGTGTGTGTGGCCTCCACGTGCCTGTATGACCTCCCTACAACGCCTGGGCATGCTCCTGATGAGGTGGCGGATGGTCTCCTGAGGGATCTCCTCCCAGACCTGGACTAAAGCATCCGCCAACTCCTGGACAGTCTGTGGTGCAACGTGGCRTTGGTGGATGGAGCGAGACATGATGTCCCAGATGTGCTGAATTGGATGCAGGTCTGGGGAACGGGCGGGCCAGTCCATAGCATCAATGCCTTCCTCTTGCAGGAACTGCTGACACACTCCAGCCACATGAGGTCTAGCATTGTCTTGCATTAGGAGGAACCCAGGGCCAACCGCACCAGCATATGGTCTCGCAAGGGGTCTGAGGATCTCATCTCGGTACCTAATGGCAGTCAGGCTACCTCTGGCGAGCACATGGAGGGCTGTGCGACCCCCCAAAGAAATGCCACCCCACACCATGACTGACCCACCGCCAAACCGGTCATGCTGGAGGATGTTGCAGGCAGCAGAACGTTCTCCACGGCGTCTCCAGACTCTGTCACGTCTGTCACATGTGCTCAGTGTGAACCTGCTTTCATCTGTGAAGAGCACAGGGCGCCAGTGGCGAATTTGCCAATCTTGGTGTTCTCTGGCAAATGCCAAACGTCCTGCGTGGTGTTGGGCTGTAAGCACAACCCCCACCTGTGGACGTCGGGCCCTCATACCACCCTCATGGAGTCTGTTTCTGACCGTTTGAGCAGACACATGCACATTTGTGGCCTGCTGGAGGTCATTTTGCAGGGCTCTGGCAGTGCTCCTCCTGCTCCCCCTAGCACAAAGGCGGAGGTAGCGGTCCTGCTGCTGGGTTGTTGCCCTCCTACGGCCTCCTCCACGTCTCCTGATGTACTGGCCTGTCTCCTGGTAGCGCCTCCATGCTCTGGACACTACGCTGACAGACACAGCAAACCTTCTTGCCACAGCTCGCATTGATGTGCCATCCTGGATGAGCTGCACTACCTGAGCCACTTGTGTGGGTTGTAGACTCCGTCTCATGCTACCACTAGAGTGAAAGCACCGCCAGCATTCAAAAGTGACCAAAACATCAGCCAGGAAGCATAGGWACTGAGAAGKGGTCTGTGGTCACCACCTGCAGAAYCACTCCTTTATTGGGGGTGTCTTGCTWATTGCCTATAATTTCCACCTGTTGTCTATTCCATTTGCACAACAGCATGTGACATTTATTGTCAATCAGTGTTGCTTCCTAAGTGGACAGTTTGATTTCACAGAAGTGTGATTGACTTGGAGTTATATTGTGTTGTTTAAGTGTTCCCTTTATTTTTTTGAGCAGTGTATTACATTGACACAAAAATACGTAACATTTACAACTGTGGAATGTCATATTCACATTCAAAAAGTACCTGTGGATCTGTGTTTATTGTTGTCAGTTGTCTCGGTTATGTGATTCTGGATTTTCGTTCTCCTTGTTGGAAGATTATTTTTGAGTAAAGTTGCTATTATTACTCATCTCTGTGTCCTGCGCCTGTCTCCACTGAAGGTGCGTGTTTCTGTCAGAGTCTAGGTGATGTGGGTAAGGCGGAGTCAGGCGCTGGACACAGAGATGAGTAATAATAGTAACTTTACTCAAAAATAATCTTCCAACAAGGAGAASRAAAATCCAGAATCACATAAACGAGACAACTGACAACAATAAACAYGCACAAAACCATGATGGCTCCAGAGGTTTAAATAGGGAAATAATTMAAACGTAATGGGAACCAGGTGTGTACAATACATTCAAAACAAATGGAAAAAGAAATGTAGATCGGTGGAGGCTAGAAAGCCGGTGAYGTCGACCGCCGAACGCCGCCCGWACAAGGAGAGGCACCAACTTYGGCGGAAGTCGTGACACATTCAGCCATTTCTTGGGAGAAAGCTTTCGAGCTAGAATAATAAACAATAACTTTGTGAACCATGAGTGTAACGTTTATTTATTCAACAAATTATGTTAAAATGTTCAATGACTTTCTTATCAATGAAATTACTTTCTTATCAATGTTTAATTGTTTAATCGGCCAGGTCTGGTGCTACCTTTGCTAGGTAAAGCCCCACCTTATCTCAGTTCACTGGTCACCATAGCAGCATCCACCCACAGCACGCGCTCCAGCAGGTATATTTCACTGATCACCCCCAAAGCCAATTCCTCCTTTGGCCACCTTTCCTTCCAGTTCTCTGCTGCCAATGAGTGGAACGAACTGCAAAAATCGCTGAAGCTGGAGACTCTTATCTCCCTCACTAACTTCAAGCACCAGCTGTCAGAGCAGCTCACAGATCATTGCACCTGTACATAGCTCATCTGTAAATAGCCCATCCAACTACCTCATCCCCATACTGTATTTATTTATTTATTTGCTCCTTTGCACCCCAGTATCTCTACTTGCACATTCATCTTCTGCACATCTATCACCCCAGTGTTTAATTGCTATATCGTAATTACCTCGCCACTATGGCCTATTTTATTGCCTTACCTCCCTTATTTTGCCTTATTTGCACACACTGTATATATACTTTTTTCCCCTACTGTATTATTGACTGTATGTTTATTTATTCCATGTGTAACTCTGTGTTGTTGTATGTGTCGAACTGCTTTGCTTTATCTTGGCCAGGTCGCAGTTGTAAATGAGAACTTGTTCTCAACTAGCCTACCTTGTTAAATAAAGGTGAAATAAWWTWWWWYWTTTAAATTCAACCATTGGGGCATGCAACGCCGAGTGTGTGCTAGCTAACATTGGACACTACTGATAGAAGGCAGAACCTCGCAGTTTTAAAATCCTGAATTGGTGGTCTGGCTAGCCAACTAATGAGAAATGTTGCGCAAGAGTGTTTTCTTTCAGGGACTTAACATGGCAATTGATGCTTTGGCAGGACAATGCACTCTTTACTGACTGATATGGAAAATACCCAAAAGGTGAAAATGGAAAATCAGGTTTTCTTCTTCATGTAGGCTTGTTTGCTAGCTAGCCAAGTCCTTCTCTCTCTCTCCCTMTCCCTCCCCTCCCAGMGGACCTGAGCCCTGGGACCATGCCTCAGGACTACCTGGCCTGCTGACTCCATGCTGTCCCCAGTCCACCTGGTCATGCTGCTGCTCCAGTTTCAACTGATCTGCCTTCGGTTATGGAGCACTGACCTGTTCACTGGACGTGCTACCTTGTCCCGGACCTGCTGTTTTCTACTCTCACTCKCTWCCGCACCTGCTGTCTCAATCACTGAATRCTTGGCTATGAAAAGCCAACTGACATTGACTCCTGAGGTGCTGACCTGTTGCACCCTCTACAACCACTGTGATYATTATTACTTGACCATGCTGGTCATCCATGAATGTTTGAACATCTTGGCCATGTACTGCTATAATCKCCACCGGCACAGCCAGAAGAGGACTGGCCACCCCTCAGAGCCYAGKTCCTCTCTAGGTTTCTTCCTAGGTTCCTGACTTTCTAGGGAGTTTTTCCAAGCCACCGTGCTTCTACATCTGCATTGCTTGTGTTTGGGGTTTTAGGCTGGGTTTCTGTATAACACTTTGTGACATCGGCTGATGTAAAAAGGGCTTTAAWAATACATTTGATTTGATTTGTTGTGCATCTAAACTACATTTAATAATATGTTGTTTCCTAGTCAATACATGCATTCTGTGTCTGATTAAAGCTGGCCTTAGAGGATGCTGYCATATGTACATAGACATGGAATCACTGGTCACTTTAATAATGGAACACTAGTCACTTTAACAATGTTTACATTGTGTTTTACTCATTTCATATGTATATACCGTATTCTACTAAATTTTAGTCAATAGCCACTCTGACATTGCTCGTCTAATATGTATATATTCTTAAGTCCATTTCTTCTACTTTTATATGTGTGTATTGTTGTGAATTGTTAGGTACTACTGCACATTTGGAGCTAGAAACACAAGCATTTTGCTACACCTGCAATAATGTCTGCTCAACATGTGTATGTGACTAATAAATTTGATTTGATTGAATTTGATAATAACGTGAGGGTTTAGTTGAGTAACAATGCACAGGCCATGTATGAAGATGGCTCAAGGTAATCTTATAATTGTTATGAATAAATGTTTTGAAGTATGAAATACCAATTAAAAGTAAACCCTCTGACATCTTAATCAAGCTTATGGATATGTAAAACTGGATATAATGTCACAGGAGGCACATTTATAGTCCAATATTGACATAATTTTGGGGAAGGGGGATTGTGGGGCAATTGTTTAATTGGGCAATATTTAGCAATATAATAAGAGGCTGGTAGAAGCAGTTGAGATGTGTGTGACATGTTTGTGTGTGTGTGTGTGTGTGTGTGTGTGTGTGTGTGTGTGTGTGTGTGTGTGTGTGTGTGTGTGTGTGTGTGTGTGTGTGTGTGTGTGTGTGTGTGTGTGGTGTGTGTGTGTGTGTGTGTGTACTGTGTGGACGTGTTTAACTATTCTTGTGGGGACCAGAAGTCCTACAAAATAGTAAACAAAGTAAAAAATTGACCAGCTGGGGAAATTTGTTAGTCCCCACAAGGTCAAATGCTATTTCTAGGGTTAGGTTTAAGGTTAGAAATAGTGTTAGGGTTAGAATGTAAGTTAAATATTAAGGTTAGGACTAGGGTTAGTATGTAGGTTAGGGTTAGGAGCTAGGGTTGGTTTAGGGTTAGGATAAGTTTAGGTTTTTTTGGGTTGGGTTAGGGTTAGCGTTAGGGTTAGGTTAAGGTTGTTAGGGTAGAGTACGGGTTAGGATTAGGGTAGGTTTAGGTTAGGGTTAGGGAAAATAGGATTTTTAATGGGACTGAATTGTATGTCCCCACAAGGTTAGCTGTACAAATGACTGTGTGTGTGTGTGTGTGTGTGTGGTGTGTGTGTGTGTGTGTGTGTGTGTGTGTGTGTGTGTGTGTGTGTGTGTGTGGTGTGTGTGTGTGGTGTGTGTGTGGTGTGTGTCCTGTCAGCAAACTGATAGCTTTCGTAGCATAGAAACTGTTCTCTGAGGTTGTTGTATCGAGACTCGCTGCTCGATAGCGTCTGCCCAACGGTAAGGGAGTGAACAACTCGTGGCTGGGGTGTGTGGGGTCCTTGATGATGCTGCGGGCCTTCCTCAGGAAGTAGATATCCTGGATTGGGGGGAGCACGGTCCCAGTGATATACTGAGCCATCTTCACCACCCACTGAAGGGGCCTTGCGGTCGTGCATGGAGCAACTCCCATGCCAGGCTGTGATGCAACCGGTCAGGATGCTCTCGATGGTGCAGCGATAGTATTTGGAAAGGACCTAGGAATGTTGAATTTCTTCAGCCGCCTTAGGAAGTAGAGACGATGGTGCGCCCACTTGACAAGAGTGGTGGTGTTGTTGGTCCATGTCAAGTCCTCGGTGATGTGAATGCCGAGGAACTTCGAACTGCTGRCTCTCTCTACTGCAGTCCCATTTATGTGGATCGGGGCATGTTCCCTCCTCTGGTTCCTGAAGTCAACAATCAGCTCTTCTGTTTGCAGACATTGAACGAGAGGTTGTTGTCCTGGMACTATACACACTATAGTTTGTTAACAAGAAATTTGTGTATAACCTAAGTGTATGTAAACTTCCGACTTCAACTGTAGGTGTTCCTCTTGTCCAGACGTGTTACAGCCACGTGAATAACGGTGGAAATTGCATTTTCCGTGGATCTGTAGGAGCGGCAGGCAAATTGGAGTTGGTCAGTGTGCCTGCCATGCTGGGCTTGATGTGGGCCATGACCAGCCTCTCAAAGCACTTCATGATGACTGGGGTGAGTGTTTTTCTTGAGCACTGGGAGGATGGTGGTCTCTTTGAAGCATGTGGGGACTACAGCTRGGAACAGGGACAGGTTGAAGATGTCTGGTCAGCACACACTCTGAGGATGAGGCCAAGGATGCAATCTGGACCGGGGGCTGTGTGAGTATTCAYTCTTTTGAGAGTTTTCCTCACGTTAGCCTCGGAGAGCGAAAGCACCTGGTCGTCCGGAGTGGCGAAAGTGTTCCTGGATAGCTCAGTATTGTCTGCATCAAAGCGAGCTCAGCTCRTCTGGGAGGAAGGCTTCGGTGGGTACCACACAGCTGGATTTGCTTTTTTAGTCTGTGATAGTCTTTAGTCCTTGCCATATGTCACAAGACTGAGTTGTCGAACATCAATTCAAGTTTGAATTGGTATTTTCTTTTTATGTCCTTAATGGATTTGCTAAGATTGTGCCTACTTGCCACCGAGTAATCAGTGTTCGTTCTGCTGACATTGAATACTGCAGTACGGGCTCGCAGCATCGTACCGACGTCCCCGTTCATCCAAGGCATATTCCAATCAGTATTTTCTACATAACGCGTTCCTCTTATGCAGCCTATTAAGTCATTGCGTCCTCTTTTCCAGCCGACCCTCACTCTGTGTAATGGACCGGTCATCCCTCTTGAAGTTTCGCTTCCGGCTTGTTCGTCGCCGGGGCTCGGACACTGGAACTAAAAGACGCTGACTTCTAGATATCCCAAGGTGGCGGGAGTCACCGGGTGTTTTGTACCTATACAAGCTTGTCCAGGCACGCTGTTTTCTTTCTCGCTGGGGCTAACGTACATGCTCTTTGGCGGATATTTTCTGCATACAGCAATTTGTTTTTATAAACAATCGCTTGGTTCAATCCTAATCACCCTGCAACATAAACTGGACTCGCTTTCAGTTCCGGGCGGGGGCTCTACAAAACCAGTGGTCTTGTCCGCTCTGCGGTTGCTGCCGCGGTGCGGCGTCGCCGCTGCGTCCGGCGTCGTGGGCTGGCCTCTCTTGTCTTCTGTGGTGACATCATGACTGGGCCTTCGAAAAAAAGTAATAAAACTGAGATGGGTGTCATTGTTGGGTTTTTTTTTTGGGCCTCTTTTAATTTGTATCATTTTCTATACTTGATTTCGTCTACACCCTTCCAGTGACCCGCCTCTGTTTGGAAAGTAGGCCAGTTGGGGAGGTGTGCGTTGAAGATGCCGCGTGGGCGGGAGAGAGCACAGCAGCAGGACGCAGGCGACACGACGAGAAACAAACGGATGTGGGCGCGGTGCGGACGAGGCACAGGGCGCAGGCCGAGGAGAACACTGGAAAAGGAAAAAGCTGATCAACATACGATAATGTGTTTTGTGTGTTGTGTGGGTGTGCTTGGGGGGGGTGGTGGGTGTGTATGTGTTGTGCGGGTGTGGGGTGGTGGGTGGGAGGTGGGGTTGTTGTGGTGTCCTTGTGAGCGTAATTTCTGTGTACTAGTTTGTGACTTCTGTGTTGCCGCCTTGATGTTTGGTGTGGCAGTATGTACACAGCTGTGATAACACACGTGAATTCCCTCGGCACTTAGTAATAGTAGGGTCTGCATTTAGCATCAGAAACTCAAGTCTGGTGAACAGGAGTTTGAGATGAGAGATACGTGTGTAGCTTCCAATTTCATGATCCAGAAGTGTTTGTCGGTCGTCGGAAAATATTTGTACGACATTCGGAGTGTTCAAAAAAAAACTTGGTTATGTAAACCAAAGTAACTATTATGCAAATTAGCTAT
>NC_036853.1:30122486-30126074 GCF_002910315.2 Salvelinus sp. IW2-2015 | reverse complement strand
AGGTTTTGGTTGGGGAATTGTCCGGATTGCTACTGTGGGCACAAAATCATGAACACATTTTCGAAATTAAGCCTGTGACTGATTATGTATATTTCTCAATGTTGATGAATGAGTCCTGGGTAGATAAATCTTTTAACATATCCAATCAGTATTCTCATAACAGTCTAAAATGCAAAGTTGACCAGGACTCGTCAAGACTCGCGCCCTTCTCAGCGCCGCTATTTTTCWCGCCATGAGGGAGAAGGTCAGAGTRGGTGGGACCTCTGGCTTTCTCATCCAATGGGTTTTGAGAAGTAGACGAAATACTGTTATGAGAATACGCGATGAGAATGCAATTGAGTTGCACACATTTGTGCCAAAGAACCAACATATAGAATAGAATACAACTTTATTGTCCATGTGTTACTGAATGTCTCCCCCCCTCTCAGACAGTGCACATCACACAATATTTTATTATATATTTTATAAACAATACAAAACATACACATACAGACGACAACATCGTACAAACATCAACTAAATCACTCCTTCCCAGACCAAGTAGCACACACCCCCATCTCTAGCCCGCATCACTTTCAGCCACATGGCCTGAAACTGAAACATTTTGWTTCTCTCCGTAGCCCAAACACTTTCAATATTAAAATAATAACTCATTACATTTTTCCATTGTGTTAACGATGCCGGATTGATTTCCACGTTTTTTGTTTCTGTTTTTTCAAGATGAATGATGAGAAGAGGATCTTCCAACCCATCGAGTATCTCATTACATCCCCATATGCCATGTCTTGAAATATGCTGACAGACAGATTCAAAGTAAGTTTACATTGTAATACCTCTGACAGCCAACGTTTGAGCTCCGCCTACAACTTCTGGACTTAATAGCATTCCCAGAAAGCATGGATTATTGGGTCATTATTAGTTTTACACTTAAGACATGACTCTGCCATTGTGCTTTAGAATGTGAATTTTCCCTCTTGTATAAGAGTTTATACTGGATTAAAACATACATTTTCGTTAAGTGTAATTTCCTTATAGTTATGCTCCACCTTTCCCTCCATCTTGTGCCAACATCGGTCCTTTTTAAGTCTTGGTTCCAATAGTTTATATTTTTTCTAAGAGATTGYCAGTTATATATGCTCTCTGCAAGGTTTTGCATATCATCCCTATCCACTTAGCTAGATGTGGCTGGGGGGTGGTTATAGCATTTCCTTCACATGACCCATCAATTTAGACAAGCGTGTCGGGTAAGAGTAATKTAATATTGATACATTTAATATTTTGTTTGTCGTCCACTTAAAGGATTTCTGTAGACTGTGAGTTATTTAAAAAAAAAAATCATATTGCCATTATTTCATTTTTTTCCATGTTAATTTTATATCCTGAGATTTTTGAGTATTCAGAAAATATTTCTAGCAAAGGGGGCATTGAGTTTTCAATATTGGTCAGGTAAATCAGGAGATCATCTGCAAATAAGTTTAGTTTATATTCATATATTCCAATACTGATACCTGTTATGTTTTGGTTCTCCTGTCTAATTATTTATGCAAGCGGTTCAGTTGCCAGTGCAAAGAGGAGGGGGGAGAGAGGACATTCCTGTCTTGTGCCCCTTTTWAAAGMAATTTCATCAGACAATGTATTATTTGCTTTAGGACATTTATACAGCATTTATTAATTCAGCTGGAGAGTTGAAAGCTTCCAAAGTTCTGAATAGAAAAGGCCATTCAAGAYGGTCAAAAGCCTTTTTGGCATCACAGCTACTATTGATAAATCCWTATCTTGTTTTTTTGCGTATTGTATTAAAYTGAAACATGTTCTTGTATTTGTTTGTAAGTGTYTATTTTTAATAAACCATCTTTGATTGATATGTATCAGGTCTGATAAGACTTTTGCCATTCTATTGCTTATAAGCTTTGTWATTWTTTTATTATCACAATTTATTAAACTTATGGGTCTATAATCAGCAGGGGACTCTCTAGATTTCCTTGGTTTTAATATAACTGAAAKAACTGTTTGATGCATGGAACTACGAAGTACTGAWTTGAGCTACTTTGTCCCAAAATGTTAACATAAATCTCTGGGAAAGCCATAYATTCCTGGTGCTTTTCTCCGTGTTAATGTTTTAACACTATCTAATATTTATTCTTGGGTGTTCTCTGTTTTTGGTGATCATTTTTTGTCTGCTGACAATTGCTTCAGATTTGGATCTGTCCAAMTGTTGTTTAATTCTGATTTATATAAATGTTCATAGAAGCTTTAAAATTGTAATTAATCACGTAGTTGTTGCTAATTGCCGCTTTGTATCTTTATCTTTTAAAATTATAACTGGTTTAGCATGTATTCGTTTTGTGAGAGCTGCGAGACGTTTACCAGGTTTATTTGCCATTAAGTAGTATGCTTTATTTGAGTTTAACCTGTAGTTGTCACGCCCTGATTTTACTTTGTGCTTGTCTCCACCCCCCTCCAGGTGTCGTCCATTTCCCCCATTTTTCTTTGTTCTCCTGTTTTGTTTTACCCTTGCCTGTCCTGACCTTATACCCGCCCGCCTGACCACTCTGCCTGTCCCTGAGCCTGCCTGCCATCCTGTACCTTTGTCCCACCTCTGAGTTATTGACCTCTGCCTGTCCCTGAGCCTGCCTGCCTTGACCTGTTGTTTGCCTGCCCCTGGTGTTTCAACAAACATTGTTACTTCACACGGTCTGCACTTGGGTCTTTCCTTGGTATCGCATTTCAGCTTAAGTTCTGTGTTATTAGTCCAACCTCATGAAAGTGACACGTTTTAATTTTCCTCAAAAACAACGTTATAACGAAGGAGTGGCTTTGATTTGACGGACAGCACATGCGCAGTTCGGCACAAGACGACCRTTAGACCCGATGACGTGTTTCTGTGCATGAGCTTAGCTAGCCAACATCACCATGACTTCGCCTACAAGCGTGATCGGGGATATCTACTGGAGAAGCAGTTTCTGCCTATCTTCATACTGTGCTGTATTTGATTGAACTAACAGTAAAGCAAAAAACAGGTTTTTTAGAAATTTTTGCAAATTTATTACAAATAAAATACTTTGTTGAAGCACCTGTGGCAGCGATTACAACATGGTGTATTCTTGGGTATGACGCTACAAGCTTGGCACACCTGTATTTGTGGAGTTTCTTCCATTCTTCTATGCAGATCCTCGCAATTTCTGTCAGGTTGGATGGGGATCGTTGCTGCACAGCTATTTTCAGGTCTCTCCAGAGATGTTCGATCGGGTTCAAGTCCGGGCTCTGGTTGGGCCACTCAAGGACATTCAGAKAATTGTCCCGAAGCCACTCCTGTGTCATCTTGGCTGTGTGCTTAGGGTTTGTTGTCCTGTTGGAAGGTGAACCTACGCCMCAGTCTGAGGTCCTGAGCACTCTGGAGCAGGTTCTCTCTATCAGAGTGACCATCGGGTTCTTGGTCACTTCCCTGACAGGCCCTTCTCCCCCGATTGCTCAGTTTGGCCGGGCATCCAGCTCTAGGAACAGTCTTTGTGGTTCCAAACTTCTTCCATTTAAGAATGATGGAGGCCACTGTCTTCTTGGGGACCTTCAATGCTGCAGAAATGTTTT
>NC_036853.1:30045516-30122211 GCF_002910315.2 Salvelinus sp. IW2-2015 | reverse complement strand
GAAATTTTTGGTACCCTTCCCCAGATCTGTGCCTCGACATATATTCCTTTGTTTTTCTTTGTTGAGTCTTTTCTTTTATTTATTCAGTATCAATTATTTCTTTTCTTCTTTCTTTTTTTTTTCCTTTCTTCTTTCTCTCGGTTGTTGTTTGTGTTTGGTGATGAGAGATTTGTCTTGTAGAGTCTCCTAGAGACTATTGGTTTTTATTTCGTATGGTCTACATGATCTGGTGGTATATGTTGGTAACCTATTAAACTATTTTCTTTTATTGTGCTCATGCTTATTTTGATAGTCGTTCTCTCCCCAAGTATATGACAGTTGGCCTTCCTATCATTCTTTATAATTGGTTTAATGAAGTTTTTGGTAATCTCACAAATGGTATTCTTGTTCCTTAGATTGTGCTTGGATTGTTCTCCGGTCTTCAATTATATTTGTTTAGCAATCTTGGTTGGGGTTTTGGATTTTGTTTGCGTACATTTTTACAATATAGCCCATTTTGACTTTGCAGCTGRCCTATMTAAGGGGGAAATMRCTCAGTTCTTCCTCCAGGACAAGACTCACRACAATAAACATCAAYTGCGCAGAAAACAGTTAGCTGAATTTTTATATTTTTTATCAGATAATTGTACAATTTCTCACATCCAYGCCAGTTGGGAAAGAGTGCTTTGTCCTGCCAAAGCATCAATTGCCCTGTAGTCYCTGACAGAAAACAGATAGAAAAATATGATTAGCTGGCTAGCCAGATCAACAGGATTTTGGATTTTTCAGGATTTTTAAAACTGAGTGGTTCTTCATAATTTGCACATTCCTGAATTAACAATAAACTACAGTAGTTAGTTTAACTTTGATGGTTCGTCTAAACAGCTGATGAGATCGCCTTTTTGCTATCGGTAATGTCCAATGTTAGCTAGCTAGCTAGYTTGGCTAGTGGACTGATGTCAAAAGCACACAATAGGCATTGCATAAACATCAACTGCACAGTCCTTCCTGTTTGGCCCTGTCCGGGGGTATCATCGGATGGGGCCACAGTGTCTCCTGACCCCTCCTGTCTCAGCCTCCAGTATTTATGCTGCAGTAGTTAATGTGTCGGGGGGCTAGGGTCAGTTTGTTATATCTGGAGGACTTCTCCTGTCTTATCCGTGTCCTGTGTGAATATTAAGTATGCTCTCTCTAATTCTCTCCTTCTCTCTCTCTTTCTTTCTCTCTCTCGGAGGACCTGAGCCCTAGGACCATGCGTTAGACTACCTGGCATGATGGACTCCTTGCTGTCCCCAGTCCACCTGGCCTTGCTGCTGCTCCAGTTTCCAACTGTTCTGCCTGCGGCTATGGAACCCTGACCTGTTCACCGGACGTGCTAAAAAAGCCAACTGACATTTACTCATTGAGGTGCTACTTGCTGCACCCTCGATTTACCTGTGATTTTTTTATTATTATTTGACCATGCTGGTCATTTATGAACATTTGAACATCTTGGCCATGTTCTGTTATAATCTCCACCCGGCACAGCCAGAAGAGGACTGGCCACCCCTCATAGCCTGGTTCCTCTCTAGGTTTCTTCCTAGGTTTTGGCCTTTCTAGGGAGTTTTTCCTAGCCACCGTGCTTCTACACCTGCATTGCTTGCTGTTTGGAGTTTTAGGCTGGGTTTCTGTACAGCACTTTGAGATATCAGCTGATGTACGAAGGGCTATATAAATACATTTGATTTGATTTGATTTGTCCCAATGGTCGAATTTAACATTCATTCGAAAGTCMTTTGTTGAACATTTTAACATCATTTGTTGAATAAATAAGAATTATACTCACATTTCATGAAGTTGTTCTTTATTATTCTAGCTAGAAGGTTTATCCCAATAAATGGCTGAATGAGACACTTTGCTTCACTCTGTGCGTTAGTGATCCACGGGTTGACTCATAACCTGCAATCCCTGAGGTGGGTTTAGGGTCATGAAATATTGTGTGGCGGGCGGGTGGGTGGTGCATAGTTAGAATGAGAAAACAATGCATAAAAATTCCATAAATKTATAAATATTGTGCAATTCATATCTATAGGCTATATTGAGGTTTTTCTTTCATTACTTTKATCTGCCATTAGTGAGTAGCCTAAGCCTAAAGCTTTAGGGCCTAACTGTAGCGTGTCAATTGCCAAACGCTTCTGGGAACTTGGGGGAAAAGAATGACCATCGATCCAATGACGCAAAAAGGACATTGTCAGAGTTTAGGATTGTGATTAAGGCTAGGGTTAGATTTGAACTAGGAGGTGGACATGAAGCTAGTGTTAGGGTTRGAATTATGGTTGTGGTTGTGGTTGAGGCTAGGGTCAGGGTCAAACCAAGATGGGGACATGAAGCTAGGGTCAGGGTTGTGGTTGAGGCTAGGGTTAGGCTCTATACTACAAATCTTAGTAAGGTAACTTTGGTCAACTCTGAGTTCAACTCGGGATAACAGGTGACACCAATGTGGCTCATCTTTTAGCCAGGTACATTTCTGAATCGTTCAGAACTAACGTGTTCCAGGRCAGGCTAACTCAGGGCTAACTTCAGTTATCCTGAATGAAGTGTTTGAACCATTAGTTGAAGGCCAATCAAATTGGACTCCCTCCCTCTTGCAAAGAGTCTGTCATCATCCCTTCATTCTCCAGACCATATTTGAAGAAGGGACTGATTCATTACCTTATTAATCAAATGTTCTTGTGTGTTGTCTCAATGAAGAGTTTGGTGTTCGACTAGCCATGTGCGACATTCACGTGCAGTTACAAGCTCGACTCGAAAAGGCTAGAGTTAACAGAGGGTGCGTGATAAATATCTACCTTTGTAAAATGGATGAAGCCAGAGTTGCAATGTGAAGCTAACTGAAGCTAGCCATTTCAGAAAAGCCTGAGTACATTTGCTTAGGGTTGAACTAGGATGTGGGCATGAGGCTAGGGTTGTGGTTGTGGTTGAGGCTAGAGTTAGGGTTGAACCAGGATGTGGACATGAAGCTAGGGTTAGCTGTGAGGTGAAAATTGGCCAGTCTGACCAATAACCCTCTCTCATCAGTTCACTCTCACTGCTCCATTCGCACCAGCAGTCTTCTATTAGCCTAACCTGCATGCCTAAAGATATCAGAGGTCTTCTATTGGCATGACCATAACAGTAAGAACCACTCAGCTTCACAGCTAACTGTTAGCATATGATGATATTATTGTCATTCTGACCATTCGATCAATTATATTTTTATCATTCTGGTCATTCACTAACTTTCCATATTATTGTCATTATGGCAATCTGCTCTATCATGACTGGTCTGGCTCTGTCTGACCATTCCACAAGGAAAATAACCACCCCTCTCCTATGGATCCTAGATTCTTTATCCCACAACTGACCTTGAGGGCTGTATGCTTTCCCAGTTGGAGAATCTCTCTCTCTCTCAGTTTTAAACCGATACCAGCTGGATACTCTTATCTCCCTCACTAACTTCAAGCACCAGCTGTCAGAATAGCTCACAGATCATTGCACCTGTACATAGCCCATCTGTAAATAGCCCATCCAACTACCTCATCCCCATACTGCATTTATTTATTTATTTATTTTGCTCCTTTGCACCCCAGTATCTCTACKTGCACATTCATCTTCTGCACATCKATCACCCCAGTGTTTGATTGCTATATCGTAATTACCTCGCCACTATGGCCTATTTTATTGCCTTACCTCCCTTATCTTACCTCATTTGCACACACTGTATATATACTTTTTTTTCATACTGTATTATTTACTGTATGTTTGTTTATTCCATGTGTAACTCTGTGTTGTTGTATGTGTCGAACTGCTTTGCTTTATCTTGTCCAGGTCGCAATTGTAACTGAGAACTTGTTCTCAACTAGCCTACCTGGTTAAATAAAGTTGAAATATAATTTTAAAAAATAATACAAATTGCACTGGATGAAGGTTTCACACACAAACTGAATGGCAGTTATTTATTTGAAAATCAATTTTTGGGTTTGTGTATCGGTTTGCGGTTACGGGTGTTCTGAATGTTTTGGAATCCTGCTGTGTTTAATCATTTTAATTTTTACTATAGAAATAGTTSTTGACTGAGTGAAGTGGAATTGCCCACATTGAAATTCACAGTCCATCCCGACGAATCTGGAGTTTGCTTGGATTGATAAAAGTGATAAAGTGTATCCAATTTGTGAGACAATAAATGCTATTTCTCAATGGAATTAGGAGGATGATTTTTGGGCTATCTACTTAAAAGGTCTAATACCGTAGTTTTTATACAAAAAGACTGCTTGGTTGCTTCTGGATATTTTTCACTGCCATGCCATGCATGTGCATCAAAATGGCAATATCAAATGGAGAAGAATAATGTCAAATGGAGAAGAATTATCAACCAAATAGTTCCTGAATATTTGTTTGTGTGTGTGTGTGCGTGTGTGTGTGTGTGTGTGTGTGTGTGTGTGTGAGAGAGAGAGATAGCTGGCCAATGTCCTCTCACATTGAAGAGACAGAGATTGTGATATCGTAATAAATACAGTGTGTATCATAAGTAAGCACCCCCCGTGGACTTTTTCACATTTTGTTGCTTGACAAAGTACGATTGAAATGGATTTAGTTGTGATTTTTTGTCAATGATCTACACACTGCATAATGTCAAAGTAAAAAGAAAATACCACAAATGTTAACAAATTAATGCAAATGATTAAATAACAAAAATTTAGTTGTTGCTAAACTATTCTCCCCTTTTGTTTAGGTAAGCCTAAATTAGTTCAGGAGTAACATTTAGTGTAACAAATCACATAATAAGTTACATCTGTGTGAAACAATATGGGTTGACATAATTGTTGAATGACTACCCCTTCCTCTGTCCCCCATACATACAGCATCTGTAAGGTCCCTCAGTCAAGTCTTACATTTCAAGCACAGATTCAAGTACATAGAGCAGGGAGCTTATACAGAAACCCAGCCTAAAACACCAAACAGCAAGCGAGAGAGAGAGAGAGTCGAAACAGCAGGTCCGGGATAAGGTAGAAGGTCCGGTGAACAGGTCAGGGTTCCATAGCCACAGGCAGAACAGAAGAAACTGGATCAGAAGCACGACAAGGTTGCACATCCGGTGAAAAGGTCAGGGCTCCATAGCCGCAGGCAGAACTGCAGGACCTGGATCAGCAGCACGACTAGGTAGACTGGGGAAGGGGACAGCCAGTAGTCGTCAGGCCAGGTAGTCCTGAGGCATGCTCCTAGGGCTCAGGTCCTCCGGGAAATGAGAGCGAGAGAGAGAGAGATGGGAGACTTAGAGGAAGCATACCTTATTAAGATCATAGAGGACACCAGATAAGACAAGAGAAATACACCAGATAGGACAGACTACCCCCCGGCACATGGATTATTGCAGCATAGATACTGGGGACTGAGACGGGGGGGGGGGGGGGGGCTTTGTTGGCCCCGTCTGACAATACCCTTGGACAGCGCCAACCAGGCAGGATATAACCCCACACACTTTGCTAAAGCACAGCCACCACACCACTAGAGCGATATCAACAGACCACCAATTTACTATCCTAGACAAGGCGGAGTATGGCTCACGAAGATCTCCCCCACCACACGAGCCCAAGGAAGCGCAAGACCGGACAGGAAGACAACGTCAGTGATTCAACCCACTCAAAACGAGTATAGCGAAAAAAGCCTGGCAAGACATGATGCACCCCTCCTTGGGACGGCATGGGAGAGCACTAGCATGCCAGTGACTCATCCCCAGTAAAAGGGTCAGAGGCAGAGAATCCCAGGAGAGAGGGGACCTGGCCAGGCAAAATCAACCCTTAACAGGAAGCCAGTGTAGGGAGGCTAGCAGTGGAGTAATATGACTGAGCTTTGGGGTTCTAGTAATTGGGCTAGCAGCTGTATTTAGCACTAGCTAAAGTKTATTTAGTGCTTTATCCGGGTAGCCGGAGAGCAGAGCAGTAGTCTAATCATCATTAAGATGACACAACAGTGGTAGGCCTGATCACCGACAACGATGAGACAGCCTACAGGGAGGAGGTCAGAGACCTGGCCGTGTGGTGCCAGGACAACAACCTCTCCATCAACGTGATCAAGACAAAKGRGATGACAGTGGTGGAAAAAGTACTCCATTGTCATACTTGAGTAAAAGTAAAGATACCTTAACAGAAAATTACTCAAGTAAAAGTGAAAGTTACCCAGTAAAATACTACTTGAGTATAATTCTAAAAGTATCTGGTTTTAAATGTACTTAAAAAGTACTAAATTGTCATACTTGAGTAAAAATATAAAGTAAAAGTAAATACTATACTATACATCAAATTCCTTACATTAAGCAAATCAGACGGCACTATATTCATATTATTTTTAATTATGGACAGAAACCGGCACACTCCAACACTCAGACATAATTTACAAACATTGCGGCTGTGTTTCGTGAGTCCGCCAGATCAGAGGCAGTAAGGATGACAAAGCATTATATTGATGAGTGCCATAATTCTGTCCTGCTTGAGCATTCTAAATGTAACGAGTTATTTTGTGTGTCAGGGAAAATGTAAGGGGTGAAAAGTACGTTATTTTCTTTAGGAATGTAGTGGAGTAAAAGTAAAAGTWGTCAAAAATATCAATAGTAAAGTAAAGTACAGATACCCCCAAAAAGGACTTAAGTAGTACTTAAAAGTATTTTTATTAAGTACTTTACACCACTGGAAGACGATTGTGAACTCCAGGAAAAGGAGGACCGACGGGGTTGTGGTGGAGCAGGTTGAAAGCTTCAAGTTCCTTGGTGTCCACATCACCAGCAAACTAACATGGTCCAAGCACAACAAGACAGTCGTGAAGAGGGCACGACAAAACCTATTCCCCCTTAGGAGACTGAAAAGATTTGGCATGGGTCCTCAGATCCTCAAAAGGTTCTACAGCTGCACCATCGAGAGCATCCTGACTGGTTGCATCACTGCCTGGTCTGGAAACTACTCGGCCGCCGACCGCAAGGCACTACAGAGAGTAGTGCGTACGGCCCATTACATCACTGGGGCCAAGCTTCCTGCCATCCAGGACCTCTATACCAGGCGGTGTCAGAGGAAGGCCCTAAAAATGGTAAAATCCAGCCACCCTAGTAATAGATTGTTCTCTCTGCTGCCGCACGGCATGCGGCAAGTCTAGGTCCAAGAGGCTTCTAAACAGCTTCTATCCCCAAGTCTTAAGACTCCTGAACCCCGCACATTGACTCTGTAGCGGTACCCCGTGTATGTAGCCTCGCTATTGTTATTTTACTGCTGCTCTTTAATTATTTATTACTGTTAATTCTTGTATTTATTTTTGAATTTTTTATTAAAACTGCATTGTTGGTTTAGGGCTTGTAAGTAAGCATTTCACTGTTGTATTCGGCACGTGTGACAAATAAAATTAGATTTGATCTTGAAGTGACAAAAGCATGGATTATCTTTTCTGCTTCATTTTTAGACAAAAACATTCAGATTTTTGCAACGTTACAAAGATGGAAAAAAGCTGCTGTTAAAATATTTGGAAAAAGAGAGCTCAGGGTCCAGAATAACGCTGAGGTTCTTCACAGTTTTATTTTAGATGACTGTACCACCATTCAGAGTAATTGTCAGATCAAACACCAGATCTCTTTGTTTATTGGGACCTAGAACTAGTTAAACATTTGCTGCAATCCACTTCCTTATATCTGAAACACAGGGATCCAGGGTAGCCAATCCTGGGGTTTCACAATGTTTAATCAGAATGTACAGCTGTGTGTCGTCCGCATAGCAGTGAAAGTTGATATTGTGTTTCTGAATTACATCACCAAGAGGTAGCATCTATAGTGAAAACAAAAGTAGTCCTAAAACAGAACACCGAAATTTACCTTTGAATTATCAGAGGACAGACCATCCACAGAGATTAATTGATGTCTTTCCAACAGATAAGATCTAAACCAAGAAGGAACTTGTACGCGCAGACCAATTTGGGCTTCCAATCGCTCCAAAAGAGTGATCGATGGTGTCAAAAGGTCTAGGGACACAAGGACAGACTTGTCCTTGGTCTGATGCCATTAAAAGGTAATTTGCCAGCTTCACATGTGAGATCTCAGTACTACACTACCGGTCAAAAGTTTTAGAACACCTACTCATTCAAGGGTTTGTCTTTATTTTACTATTTTCTACATTGTAGTATAACAGCGAAGACATCATAACTACGAAACAACACATATGGAATCATGTAGAAACCAAAAAATTGTTAAACAAATCAAAATATATTTTATATTTGCGATTCTTCAAATCCTGATCTGGTAAGGGGGTTCCCACGACGCTGCTGAACAACAAATCCACCAGGTTTTGTACGTAGACTGTGAATGAAATAAAATATAATCAGTCAATAAAAGTATAGCGAGTAAAATATAATATTTATATGCTAATAGAGGGACTGTAACTACAGCTGTGTTTGTTGCTGAATGTTTGCTGATACGTTTTGCTATTTGCTGCCATGGCTGTATTTGCAGTAGACAAGTACCATCCTTCATTTATTTTTGCCCTTGAAAATACACAAAAACTTTTATGAGAACAAGCATGTTGTTTTGGGTTAGCAGACGAAGCCCCCGAATACTAGCTTGCTACCTAACTTGCAAATCCAGGTTAGTTATCATATCTTTGTCCAAGTTTAAATTAGCTGGCTAGCGAGCTAACGTTAGCTAGCCAGTTTGAGTTGAAACATTATTGAAAGYAAGCTGGCTACATCCTATGATTAGATAGCAAGCTAGTATCCATGTTCCCGCCCTGTATTGACCCTAAATGCCAATGGGCTACAGCTAGCTAGCTACCTTGCTAACAACAGCTAACGTGAGCTATRCACATCTTCCTCTGACATGCTACATCACATTACACCTTAGATTAATGTATTTAGCTAGCTACAGTATCATTCCCCTTTCATCTCTGGTATCATAGATAGCCTGGCTCACAGCCTGGATACAGCCCTTAGCCGTGGTATATTGGCCATATATCACAAACCCCATATCATAAACCCCATATAAGCCTTATTGTTATTATAAACTGGTTACCAACGTAATTAGAGAAGTAAAAAATAAATACCACAAGTAGGACAAGGCATTTCTTTTTACTGCTCTATTTACGTTGGTAACTAGCTTATAATAACAATAAGGCACCTCTGGGTTTGTGGTATATGGCCAATATACCACGGCTAAG
Source organism: Salvelinus sp. IW2-2015 (assembly GCF_002910315.2). Classification (NCBI taxonomy): domain Eukaryota; kingdom Metazoa; phylum Chordata; class Actinopteri; order Salmoniformes; family Salmonidae; genus Salvelinus; species Salvelinus sp. IW2-2015. Next base: position 30,113,032 of record NC_036853.1, on the reverse strand, counting down.
GGCTGTATCCAGGCACTCCGCTTTGCATCGTGCGTAAGAACAGCTCTTAGCTATGGTACTGTAGTGACCCGCACAGACAGCTGTGTGTTATGTGTTATGCTATTAGTTGGTTGTGTTGTACTTACCAGTAACCAGTGTCCACGGGGTCCGGCATGCCACTCAACCTGCTATCTGCCAATCACGGGAATGCCTGGAATGTTCTGATGCCGGGCATCCTGGTGGTTGGTGGAGAGGCGTGGGGGGGGTTGGCAGGGGGATGGAGCATTGCACGTTAAGACCATGTTTAGCCATTGTTCTCTCGCTTACGTCTGGTCTTCACAAGATAATGTCACGGTTGTTGTATAGGGTATCTTTCATTTATTTGGCGTGGGCTACGGCCAAACCGTAGCGTGTGTGAAGTTGGGTTAATAAACCGTAAATTCGTAAACTCAAACCTCTGTCTGTACAATTGTTCCTTTATGATCTAGCTAGGTCATTACATTGGTGTCAGAAGTAAAAACTAAGATAAAAGTTAGCCAACTAGCTAGCTGACTACCGGGGCTAGCTAACGTACGTGAGAACGAGGGTTTAAAATGCTTAGAGCAAATCCGAAAGTGAAGGTGGAGGTAGGGGACGATTATGGAGATGCATGTGCATGGACGTTGGAGGATCTGGCTGTGGAGATTGCCAAGGCATCGGAGCGCTGAGGCGGCTTGAGGGAGACCGCTAGAATGATGACAGCTGAAGCGGGCATGGGTGCTTCGTCGACTGTGCTTCGCAGGGATTCTGTTGGGCTTACCGAAGGGGTGACTTCGACGCTGCGAGACAAGGAATCTGGGGCTCAGGATGTAAACTGGGTCCACAGTAACCCTGGTGAGGCCGGATATCGTGCCAGGTTGGACTCAGTTTGAGCCCACAACTGTGCAGCTCCGCACAGTCACAGGTGAGCTGGCACCCATGAAAGGGAAGGGAATAATGACTCTGGCAGTAGGGGGCAGGAATGTGCGTCATCCTGTGTGGGTGGCGCCTGTGCAGGACCCTTGTATCCTGGRGTTGGACTTTCTTAGGAGCACAGGCTGCCAAGTTAGACCTAAATGGGGGCACACTGAGCTTCCAGAGAGGGCCGACAGTCACCATGGCCCCCCCTAATGTCACATTCACACAACCCAACAACCCCTTTACTCCAACAGTTAAAGCAGCAGAGACTCATGGCTGCCCCCCTCCCCCACATCTGTGTGTGACTTTTCCCAAGTCCCTCTGTCACCTACGGCTGTGTGTTACATTCACCCAGCTACCTCCATGACACATCCCTCCGTGAGCCCGGCCCCCCCCCCCCCCTCCCCCTCAGCCCAGCTACCCTAGATGGGAGAGGAGAAGACACTGTCTGCAGTGAGAGAGATATGGGAGAGGCTCTGTGTTGGTCTTGACCCCAAGCAGCAGGAATGGTTGAGGCAGTTGCTGTTTGAATTCAGAGACAGCTTTGCGCTGAGTGGGGAAGAGGTGGGTCAGACTCATCTGGTGCAGCATGAGATTGACACAGGTGATGCTCGGCCCATCAAGACGCGTCCCAGCCGTATACCGCTGGCACGCCAGGAGGCGGCAGACAAGGTTGTGCTAGAGATGCAGCAGGCAGACTTCATCGAGACCTCAGACATCCCCTGGGCGGTGCCAGTCATCATGGTTCCTAWGAAGGRGGGCAAGCTGAGGTTCTGTGCGGACTACAGGCGGCTGAATGAGGTAACCAGGAAGGACTCATATCCCATACCACGTATCGATGAGTCGCTGGACCTGGTTAGGGGGTCCTCCTGGTTATCCTCACTTGACCTCTGCAGTGGCTACTAGCAGGTGCCCCTCTCCCCAGAGGCCAGAGCCAAAACAGCGTTCTCCACTAACAGAGGACACTGGCAGTTCAAGGTCCTGTGCTTCGGCCTGTGCAATGCTCCAGCTACTTTTGAGCGTTTGATGGACAGGGAGCTGGATGGCATCCCCCGACAGCAGTGTCTGGTATACCTCGACGACATCCTGGCCCATGGCAGCTCCTTCCAGTCAGCCCTGGGGGCACTACGGAATGTGCTGGAGAGGGTGGCTGCCGCAGGCCATTAGCTCCACCCCGAGAAGTGCCACTTCATGAGGAGAGAGGTGTCCTTCTTGGGCCACTGAGTGGAGAAGGAGGGTATCAGCACCATGGAGGACAAGGTGGGGGCTGTCAGAGACTGGCCCACACCCACCAACCAGCATCAGCTGAAGAGCTTCCTGGGCCTGGCCTAATACTACAGGAGGTTTGTACGGGGCTTCTCAAGCGTTGCTGCTCCCCTGAACCGCCTGCTGCCGAAGGACAAGGCTTTCACTTGGACAGTGGAGTGCGAGGAGGCCAACACTCTCAAACGTGCATTGATCGAGGCCCCCGGGCTCCCCCCCTGACCTCACCTTGCCCTTTATCCTGGACACAGACGCAAGCAATGTGGGCATGGGTGGGGTGCTGGCCCAGGTGGGGCCAGAGGGGGAGAGAGTGGTGTTCTACTTCAGTAAAACATTTGACAAACATGAGCGCCGTCACTGTGTCACTGGGAGGGAGCTCCTTGCTGTTGTGGCTTCCATCAAACACTTCAAGTAGTACCTGGGTGGCCTGCCCTTTACTGTAAGGACTGACCACTCTGCTTTCCAGTGGCTCATATCTTTCAGAGAGACAGAGGGGCAGGTTGCACGCTGGTTGGAGGAGCTTCAGCCGTACGACTTCACAGTGGTGCACAGGGCGGGGGCACGCCACTCCAACGCCGACGCCATGTCCCGTTGGCCCTGCACTRCAGACGGGTGCCGCCACTGTGAGCGGAGAGAGGGACGTGAGAGAGAGCTGTGTGCAGATGAGGGGGTCTGTGCCACAGTGTGTCGGGCGAGCGTGCCTGTCTGCTGTGAGCTRCAGACTGTCGATGTGGCTGAATGGGGGCAGAAGCAGGGACGGGACACAGACCTACAGTGGGTAGAGGCGCAGCTGAGGCCAYCGTGGGAAGAGGTTGCAGCGCTCTCACTTGCGACCAAAGGGTTGTGGTCAAAGTTTGAGAGACTGCGGCTGGCCGATGGCGTGCTACAGCGGGCATGGAAGGAGTCAGCTACGAGAGAGGAGAGGTGGCAGGTGGTGGTCCCAAAAGCATTGCGGGAGGCTGTGCTCCAGAGCACTCTTGGGTGGGTGGGGACTGGACACTTTGTGGTTGTCTGTGTGTGTGTGTGAATGTGTTGAATGTGTGTGTGTGTGTGTGTGTGTGTGTGTGTTGTCGTGTGTGCTGTGTGGTGGTGTGTGAGGTGGTGTGTGCTGTGTGTGTGGTGTTGTGTGTGAGTGTGTGTGTAGTGTGCTGTGTGTGTGTCCATAAGGGGAGGTGAGGAGGATGATTGGGAGAGGAGTGGGTCATTACAGTCGGAGGTACAGAATGAGAGCAAATGAGGTGTCAAGAGTGGGTATTCTCTGGCTACCGGTGACCATAGTGTGTTAACAGACAGCCCTCGCTCCTCAGTGTGTGTGTGGTGTGTGTCGTGTGTTGGCTGTTGCTGTGTGTGTGTGTGTGTGTGTGTGTGGTGTGTGCGTGTGCTGTGTGTGCGTGTCGGTGGTGTCTGTGCATGATAACCCATTACAGGGTGCCCGAAATATGCTGAGAGAGTTTTACAGGGTGACCTGTGAAGTTTTTATAGAATGCAATACGGGAATTAAAACACATGGGGGCAGTGACGACTCACAAGTTGCAGTAGGCGCAGTCATCCAGACCTTATGAGACACTGTACTTAACTGGGTCTCTCTTGAAGAGGAGGGCTTCATGTAGTTGTGTGACCGAGGTGAATGTTGCAGTAGTGGTGCGAGGGTAAAATCACMGAGGAAGCCAAGCCATTAGAAAAACGCCATAGTACAACTTATGTGTTGTGATAATTGCGTCGTTTGCTCTATAACCTGTGACATATAGGCCTAAGGCCGAGACAGAATAAATTCAACCACACGTTTGTTTCATCATAAAACCGAATAGCAACATCTGTCCTGTGAAGTCCACYAAACATATTGCATGTTACAAACAGTTACATGACYTACAGCATGGTCAAGAAAGTGAATGTTTCGAGGATGTGTTAGCGGGTAGCTGCGCCTCTACCCACTGTAGCAATTAGTCGAGGGTGTGTTAATTCCTGGAGGATGTGTCACCAGGAATTAACAAGTGTAKCGAATTCGGGGGGCATTTTCTACCAAGATCGAACATACCAAGATCGAMTCCCGACACGGCTGCTGAATTTAGCCTCGAATCGTTGTTTTTTCTGCTTTCTTTTCCTTACCGTTAAAATCTGAGAGTAGAAAAGCATCGAGCTTCTTCTGACAATTCTAGTTCCTCTTACCCCGTAAATCTGTCATCATCATCCATAACTTTTATGAAAACCTGTCTCTTTTTGTCAAACCGCTCACCCTCTACAGGATTCGAATTTATAGAAGGGAAGCCGACATGTGTTAAGCCTAAACACCACAGGAGTTAAATCTTGTTTATCTCAAATAAGAGAAATGGCCTAATCTATACATGTAATATTAAGTTCACATMAAAAACGTMATGTTAACTATGTTAACTACAGCACCCCTTGCCTTGATCGACCATCACTGACATGCAAGCCAATGGCATTCAATGTCTGTAGGGGGCGCTGCATACCCACGAACCACTGGTCCCCATAGCAGGTGGCTTAGCTAGCGGCTTGTGTTGAACAGTTTCCTCCTAGTCGTATTGCTCTGTCTATGGTTTTATGACTCCCTCAGTATTTATGAAAGAATCCCGACGAGGTCAACAGCCTAGACTGCGTCGCGTTGGTATTTTTTTTCTTCATATTTCTCTCTTACACTGTTTGCCCTYTTTGGCTATTCTAGACCAGCATACCACGTCTATTTATTTGAGCTTTTACTGTTTAGTTCTGGGAACACCTCCCCCGTTTAGTCCTAAAATGTGAGAAGGGAACAGGCTAGTAAAATGTGATATATCACTACAATTATAATCCCGAGACCAGAGCAGAGCAGAGTGGAATGTTCCATTGATTTTTAATAAGTTCCAAAAATCTGTCCATAGACTTCAAGATTTGAAAAACGATCAGTTCTACGCCAGTGGCTAATCTGAATTTGTATCTTTCTTATCATAAAACAGTAACACATTTAGCACATTAGCTTACTTTTACATACAAATATGGATGTGGTGTATGCTTTCTCGGCCACATATTATATTTCTGATATGTGGATCCCCAAACGAATATAACGGAGAAAATACTGTCTGTGCCATCGAAATATTACAACTTACACCAATACACAATCTTCTGAATTGTAAGTAAAGGAAATTATTGATAATATCTTGCCAAATTGTTTAAGTGAATTCAAAAGAAGTTACCTTGATTCTACACGGAAAATATCATGTTTTGCAGCCATAACTTTATTTATATTGAATCTAATATGTAATGCGCCATGCAGTTTTTGAATACTTAACAAATTAAAATAAAGGCCATGCAAATAATGCATAGCCCTCCAAACATTGCTATTAATAACAACATGTTAACCTTCGAATATAATTGTTATTCTAAATGAATACAGAACTATGTATTTATTGTAATGATTACGTTGCTGCTCAGATTTAATTTTACTCTCGTTTTGTACGTTATAGGAAACAATAATGTACTGTAAGGCTACCTWTTTCTTGCCGAGGCCTATTATTTATGACAAATCGAACCAAATATTAATGAATTGATAAATTAACAATAGCAATGACATTGTTACCAAGTTTATACAATTCAGCAAGTAATTTATTGTAATCAACAGTTATAATATTAGACCTGTTATCACAGTATTTTTTTTCGGGAACACTGTGGCAGTGTGTTTATTAACTAGGCGGGCAGTCCCATTAACAGTAAGTAAAGTCAGTGAATTTGGGTAAACATTCCCGGGTCTGTAAGCCCCAAACCTAGGATGTGTCAGTGTCAATCTCTCTCTCTCTCTCGTACTGTCTCAATTCAATTCAAATGGCTTTATTGACATGGGAAACATGTTTACATTGCCAAAGCAAGTGAAACGGATAGTAAACAAAAGTGAAATTGACAATCAGAAATGAACAGTAAACCTTACACTCACAAACGTTTCAAAGAAATAGAGACATTTCACCGGGCGTATCTCGCCTCTACTTCACACCATCAAGATCCAACACTAGAATGACACAGATGTGACAGTTATGTAGATGGTCTATTACAGAGAATTTTTCATTTTATTTGGCTAATGATACTAATAGGCCTACTAATAAAAAATACTGAGACGTCTAAAATGCAGTTGCAATAATATCCCCCAAARCATGGCCTATACTGAGTAATAGTAGCCCAGGCCTACATTAGAACAAAAGTGAATTTGGATGAGATAGTTATATCAAAATTAACGTACGCCTACAACAATTATTATTTGTTAACAAAATATTGTAATACTCATATAGGCAATAGGTAGTCTAATTCCTAATAAAGGGATGGTCTGTGAGCAATTCCTAATACAGTGATGTCGTTGTTAGCACCTTTTGACACTAAATCCGTGCTTGTATTGAAATGTTGATGAACTCAGCATCACGGACCCAAACAGCAGAGTATCACGGTATCATGTGAATGCATGTTGATGTCGATTAAATCTAGTGTGCCTTTTGATTTCGGTAGGCTAATATGTGGTAGGCCTGTGGTCAGAGCCTATGCATTCTTCATTATAGGCTATAGGAAGAATACAGGCCTATTTAAGAATGATCATCAAAGCCTGTTTAAAAGCGTTTGAAGCAGTGACAGTAATAAGGTAACAAAATAGGCATCCATCTCTCCTCCAGATTAGTCATTTACATCATGTGGAATCTCTGACACCTCTCATTCTGTTGTGCTGTGCCCATCAGAAACGATTACAGGGCAGTGATTACATGTGATTTTATTTAACCTCTATTTAACTACGCAAGTCAGTAAAGAACACATTTTTATTTTACAAAAATGACCCCGGTCAAACCCGGAAGACGCTGGGCCAATTGTGGCCGCCCTGTGGGACTCCCRATCACGCCCGGTTGTGATACAGCCCGGGGTCGAACAAGGGTCTGTAGTGGTGCAGCTAGAACTGAGATGCAGGGCCTTAGACCGCTGCGCCACTTGGGAGCCTAAAATGSCCCTAGTCTTTTAGCCAACATTTGATTTTGTGCTTTAAATAACATAAATTCAAGTTAGTTGTGTAGTTGAATTAGCATTGCTGTTATTGATTATATAACGTTTTATACATTAATTTCATTTGTAACCCATGAGGTTGGCACTGAAAAAGTATAGTAAAATTATACTCTCTGTGTTTAATTCATCCATAAAGAGAATACAACTTTCCGGTTTTATATTCAATATAGACGTATAGCAAGGTAATAAAAAATAAAACAATTAAAAACGTTTTTAAATGTATGAACAAGTAATTCATTTCAAATGAGGTGAAATGATTGAAGACTTCTTCTAATTGTACATATAGCCCTACACGCTTTCATTTTACACAATAGTTTACACATTGTAACAAATATATAGAGTATGTGAATATGTATGATAAACAGATCATATTAATATTAGGTCATATATTTTAAATAGGCCTATGTTAATGGTTCAATATTGCACAAACCGTTGGCAAATTGATAAATATTATAGCGTTGTCCCTCAAATCATCTTACGTGAGCTGGGAGTTCCCCACACCTCTCCTTGTTTAATTTCCATGGTGTGGTGTGTTGTGTGTGTGTGTGTGGTGTGGTGGTGTGTGTGTGTGTGTGTGTGTGTGTGTGTGTGTGTGTTGTGTGTGTGTGTGTGTGTGTGCGGCGGCGCGATCTAACACCGCTTGGAAGGATCTCTGACTGCTGCAACTTTGCTTTTCCTCGTGCACGTTCGAATCGAGCTCCTATCCGATTGGATGTTGGAACGCATTCGGGGAGGAGCAGCCACAGGCCAAAATGTGAACAGAGTAAAACAAGTTCCTCTGTCGTGACGGATGCTTGAGCTGTAGTTTACTCAATGTTCGCCTCAGTAGACTCTGCGCAGCCTTCACTCCAGTCACCCTGGCAAGCCGTGGCTTAGGCTAAACATATTTCCCCAAACTCCCTTCGCAACTAACAGAAAATAAAGCAAAGGAGACTGCGAAGGAAACCGGAGMTACCCATCGCCGTCCGGCTGAAGCTTTTGGGAGAGTTCTTCATTCTTTCAAACTTTACGGGAAGGCGAGGAGGAGAGAATGCAGGCGCGGTACTCCGTTTCCAGTCCTAACTCTCTTGGCGTCGTGCCTTACATTAGCAGTGACCAGAGCTACTACCGGGCCGCGACCGGTGGAGGATACACCGGTATGTCTGCTCCCATGAGTATGTACTCCCACCCGGCCCAAGACCAGTACCAGGCCAGCATGGCGCGTGCGTACGGACCGTACACCCCGCAGCACCAGCCCAAGGACATGGTCAAACCTCCGTACAGCTACATCGCCCTCATCACCATGGCGATACAGAACTCACCAGATAAGAAGGTGACACTGAATGGGATTTATCAATTTATCATGGAGAGGTTTCCGTTCTACCGAGATAACAAGCAGGGCTGGCAGAACAGCATCCGGCACAACCTGTCCCTCAACGAGTGCTTCGTCAAAGTGGCCCGGGACGATAAGAAGCCCGGTAAAGGCAGCTACTGGACTCTGGATCCGGACTCCTATAACATGTTCGAGAACGGCAGCTTCCTGAGGCGTCGCAGACGGTTCAAGAAGAGTAATGTTCAGAAGGACAAGGATGACAGGCAAGGCAAGGACTCGTCAAGGAGAGGAGCCCCTGACCTGGAGAACGAGCAGCCCGTGCAGGGCTCCCAGCCCGTGCGCATCCAGGATATAAAGACGGAGAACGGGACTTCTACTCCTCCACAGGCCGAGTCCCCAGGCTTACCTGTGCCCAAAATAGAGAGTCCTGGCAGCAGCAGTAGTATGTCCACCGGCAGCCCTCACAGTGTGCCCTCCGCCCGGTCCCTCCCAATGGAGGGCCCCGAGCATCACCACCACATCCAGGCGGCGGCGCAGGGCTTCAGCGTGGACAACATCATGACCTCACTTCGGGGGTCGCCTCAGGGCACCACGGAGCTCACGTCCCCTCTCATCGCATCCTCTAGGACAAGTATAACCCCCTCTCTATCGCTCAACTATTCCCCCAACCAGACGTCTGCTTACAACTCACCAAACTGCAACCAGAACTCCATCTCCACGAACTCTAATGCTACATACCATTGCAACATGCAAGCCATGAGCTTGTACGCCGGAGACCGAGGCGGCCACCTCGCGCCCTCCACCACCGTGGACGAGACACTGTCCGATTACTCCATCACCACGACGACCACATCCCCGCTCGGGCATGGCAACCTGAGCGTGGGACAGGATGGTGGTCACCACGCGCACCAGGGCCGGCTCGCGTCCTGGTACGGGGACCTGGGACACCTGGGCACGAGCTACCCGGCACAGCAACAGAACTTCCACTCGGTGCGAGAGATGTTCGAGTCTCAACGGATCGGTTTGAATAGCTCTCCGGTTAACGGGAATAATAGCTGTCAAATGGCTTTCCCCTCCGGTCAATCCATCTACCGTACTTCCGGAGCTTTCGTTTATGACTGCAGCAAGTTCTAAAAACAACAAAAAMATGTTTTTTTTAAATGAATAACTTTAATATATATATTTTCATCTTTTTGTACTTAAACCTCCMTCATACCGGTCCATTATTCCTCACAGAATGGACTAAACATATTGAGAGATGACATTTGTTCTGGTGTGTATGACAGACAGAGGCGTGTGTTACAACACCAAAAAACACGTAAGTTTTTTTCTCTCTCACTTCGGGAACTTTGTTTTTAAAGATTGTTGTTTTATCATCCACCATTTTATAAACGTGTTATTGATTGTAAATTGCATATAGTAATTTATTATTAGAAAGTAAGCGATTATAGTTGGATGTTCTGGACTAAGTTTCCAAATTCAGCTGCCTAAAATTGTCCTAGGAACTGTTATTTTAATAAAAAGGAGGGAACTTGTATACCGACCTATTCTATTAAATGTTTTGTGTTATTTGTTAGAAGTATTCTGAAGGCATTGCATTGTTTGTCTAATGAACTGCCAATCTATTTGATTTAARTCTGACGTGTTTATTAGCTCGCCATAGAGGCCTATATTGTCCTGGCTTTAGAATAAGGGACGCAATGTCAAATAAAAGTTTGGCCTATTATTGCAAAATTAGGTGTCATGTTGCATTTTTCTGTTCGTACATAGACGTCATTTGTATATAGGCCTATGGTTCAAATCATTTGTCATTTTAAAAGACTGAGGTAAACAAAACAAACTGCAGGGGACGTTTGTCTTCGGTATTTCGAATGAATTATATAAAACAGAAACTATRGTACAAAACACCTCACACAGTGTGACTATATTTACGGTGGCTATTTAGAGTAATTAAGACGTTCTGTTTCTTGTCTTGATGTACTGTGAWGGCCTTATGGCCCTGCTACAATAATGGGGCCTATGGGGGTACATCCGCACGCAGTTTTGGCCTGGTAGCAAACGTTGCAGACTGTAGTGAGTTGCATTGGTTTATTTTCTTGAGAAATCACTGTAAAACCCAAACAGTWTCAACGATGTGACAATCTTATGAGTCCCAGTATTATTACAACGTAAAACAATACTACACACACACAAGGTTACAGCCACTAATCCGATGTTCTGATGTATCACATGTACTGTAATCCGAAAGGATGTAATATAGGCTATATGTTTGTTCCTGGGCTTGTAGTGTATTATGCAAGTACCCAGGGTTTGTGATATATTTCCGTGTAATTGTTAGTTATTCCTGTAAAGGATAGGCTATTGTTATGGTAACATAACAAATGTTTCAACATACCTCTCCTTAGGCTATGGGATGTGCTATAGGGGGAAATACGATTGGTGGGTCCAAAACATCCAAATCAAAATAATGATTAGCAAAATGCTAGTTTTGCTTCTATATTTAGGACAGGCCTATCTTAAATGCAGGGTTTGCAATATTTGGGCATTTTTGCTTTGTTATAAAAAGCTTAAATAAAATGTAGGCTACTGGGCCTACTCGTCTGCCTTGGCCGATATTTGTGTAGTCAGCAGAAATGAAATGTTCCACAGAACTACAGCACACAATCTGAGACAGAGAGAGAGACAGAGGAGAGGGATAGAGATTAGAGAGGGAGATACAGATCTACACAAACAAATGTTGTGTTTGTGCAATTAAGATACCATAGTAATTTATATTCTAAAATCACAAGGCTATATTGAGGAGGGATGTGGAGTCAATTTGGTGACAACAGATGTAAGCCTTGCTCGGCTTTTTTTCCCCCTGAGATGAGATACTCTGTCATCATCTTGACCTCCAGGCCTCCTTTAGTTTAACGGGTCCTTGGTGCAGGGCGAGCCAGGAGCCAAACGTTGTATCACGGCTATTGATGGAGGGCTAGGTCGCTGTTTAGGCTACTAGCTCCACGGTGCCAGGGTATCCGGCTGTTGTTTGGAGTGGCCACGTGTGTTTACGGACGCTTAGTTATACCACGCATACCTGAAATATTATCTTTGCCAGATGTTTGGTTGCTGCAGCAACTTGTTAAAGATGACATAAAACATTGCCAACAACACACACACAGAGAGAGAGAGAGAGAGAGAGAGAGAGAGAGAGAGCGAGAGAGAGAGAGCGCGAGAGAGAGGGATAGAAAGAGAGAGACACTTTGAATTAATTTAAATTAGGAATTAAAAGTATAATTGTTCATCTAGATATTGTCCCAAAAAATATCAGTCGGTTTCGAGAAAATGTATTGCTAATGCTATAGGCCAAGATCTGGTGAAAATGTGTTTTCTTTTGCATGCCTATATCGTTATTATTATTATTATTTCCTTTAATTCAATACACACCAATTTGTACCATTTAAGATGTTATAAATAATCACTGCTAAGATATTACTGTAGCTTGACTGTTTGAATTGCAGATAAAACAAATTTGCAGTTAAAACAAATTCACAACAAAATTGTAGTGGTTTCCTTAAAAAAAAACAGCTAACATGTTTGTGCAGCAGACCACCAGTCAAACTACTTCATCGTTCCAATATAGTAACAATTGGTAGTCACTACAGCTTGGGCAATTTGCTCGTTAATTGAGTGTACAGGGATGTACAGAAAGCATCTGCTTGCTTATTGTGTCAACGACAATATTCTCCCTCCCTCCCTAATCCGCGGCCTCTAAGCATGTGGCCCTGGGTCTGACTATTACACGGAGTAACTGACTGGGGGCCATCCCAAATGACACCCTATTCCCTAGTGCCAGGGCGTCAAACGTAGAGCACTATATATGGGAATAGGGTACCATTTGGGACACATCCTGGGGCTCAGTCAAACATATGAGAGTAATGAATTTAGCCTATATGCATTATATCACATTCCTCCGCGCTGAGCCAGAACCAGCAGCCAGTCGGCCCCGGGCTCTGTGGATTAAAGAACAGTGAGAGTGGAGGAGAGGAGATATTTTTACTCTCTGACACCAGCGCTTTGCTGAGGCCCAAATGTAATGCAGGTGTGTCTGTAGGGCAAGTGGGGGAGGCAGGAGTGGGTCGGAGATCGACTTCTCTCTGGTTGTCAGTGAAAATGTGTCATTGTTKTGATTGCTTGCATTTGTGAAACTATTGGATCGAGAATGGAGCAAGTGAACAGGGAACACTACACCGCAGCACAAATGCTCCACTCAATATAGGCTGCTTGACAGCACAAACCAAAGTTGTTCCAGTCCGTCGACCTGTTCCAGGCTATTAGTCTGTAGTAATAAACACTGCTAATGTTGCTTATTAACCTGGATGGTTTTATCCACATTTTATTATGGCGCATAAACTATTGGTGTATCAGTAGCCTAATAAAAACAAGTTCCTTGTAGTTTACTGGTTAGAGGCTGTACCGTTTTTATCATGACAACAAAAAATAAACAACTATAAATGTAGATATATGCATTGGCATAGGCTGTATCACAACAAGACACATATAATTAGATGGCCGACCAATAATTCAATAGGCAGATAGTTCAAATGTTGATCGTCTCTCATAGATGCCTAGCCATAATCGCGCTAATAAAAATCATCCGATTCTTTCCGAAGTAATTAAACGAACTTCAAGTCGGCGCGCGAAGATGGATGGCGCTGTCACGAACGGGCCAGTTCAGGAAGGAATAAAATTCAATCAGCGCGCGGAATCATTTTTCATGGGACGGAAAAGGCAGAGCGAGAGGTAGAGGTCAATGGGGAGGATGTCAACAATGCTTMATAAAAAGGCGAAGCGACGTGCTGCCACTATATGAGCAACGGTTGCTTTCTAAAGCTGTCTAGTGCCTATAGGCCTACCACTTCTGGCCTAAAACACTCTCCCGCGCTGTTTACACAAACCACAGAATACATCATGGATTATTACTGTTGACAAGACAGAGATGACTAATCAATTAGGTTACTTGGACACCCTCCTCCACACGCACAACCACATACATGCACAGCACTAGCTAATAGGCTACACTATACCCTAGGCGTTTACACCAACATAAATAATTATGTGGAGACGGGCATATCTTTAAAGAAGGTTCAAGTGTTGTAAAATAATAAATCCTATAGGCCTACTATTGATTTGAACTTYATTTAGGTTGAAAGATCGTGAGGGGAGTGCTTGCCTTTATGACAAAATAATGCATGTGATCAGTTTTTCAGATAAAATAAGGCGTTATGCAAATTAACACGTCATTATTAATATTGAGGTTAAAATTAAGTTATTACACGTTAATTAAATATGGGTTGCTAAATACACATTTTATTGACACAGATAATATTTAATCAAGGCGAGGATTTCTGCTGCAATAATGATAACCGGAATTGTTATAACTCTTGATTTAATACTAGCAAAATCATTTTTACAAAAAATAAAGGAATTTGGACAGATATTAAATAAAGGAATTGAACTTTCAAACTATGCATTATGCATTATAGTTATGAAAATGAAATAATTTGGTTAAAACAAATAGCCTAGTATAGGAAAAGATTGCTGACCTTGCAGGCAATATTCTAATAATAGCCTTGATTAAAGTAGCCTAAGTAGGACCACAACAACACAACTTTCCCATTAAGTATTAAACTGTATTTGACTATTTGTTAGGTGTTGCACATTCCACAATGAGCTATAAACGTAATTAAAAACGTAATGAGTGAACGTGAGAATGTCTGTTGGAATGTCATGACATTCGCTCAATGCACACAGACTGACATGGGCTGCATGAGCGTCAGGGGCAAGAGTTTATCAAATCAATTTGCCAGGCAATATCACACACACACACACACACACACAAACACACACACACAAAGAGGATGTATAACGCTTCGCTGAGACCCTCCCCTCGCCTTTCAATTAAGCTGTTAAGGCCTACAAACCCAACACTTCTGGACGCCTTCAAGATAAAGCTGTAGGCTACGCCACTCGATAACACGTCAATGCATGAATATGTCCCAAAAAATAATCCACGGTCATTCAATCTCTGCTCTGTCTAACACGTCTGATACATTAAGACATCATTTACTAAGCACTGTTTAAGGTCGTGGTGGGGATAAATCTAACCACAGGAGTGTCATGTCTGTCTCACCGCCCAGGCCGGTCCTGTGCGGGSAGGCCTCGGGGCAAAATCCGGGGGAGCCAAGGAGCTGGGGAGATAAAAACGCGTGAAGGTGCACCATTTTCCAAACCACTCGGAAAAGTCAGAAGTGACGGTGAAGATTGCCACTGCTTCGTGGGGACGTTTAGTGGTTCTACGACACGATAGGTTCTATTACAATAGTGTAATTGAGCAAGGCTTATACCTATCAACTGTCGTAAACCGATATGCCAAACACCAATTSAAGGATTATGATTATGAGTCAATATGTTGGCAAGAAAAGGAGAACACGAAACAGTAATTATCACTATGTAAACAGCAAACAGTAWACTTATGAATTTAGGCTACTCGATACAGTATTGCTATAAACTAGGCATATAGGCTATCCAAGTGACAAGAGAATGAACAATTAAAGGCTTTTGTAGGAGTTCTCAGGTAATCGAGACGATCTCATGGTTCTCTATTCGCTCATCAGTTGGTGACAGTCAGCCTTTAGAAATAGCACACAAATAATCTTACAGGAAAAAGACAAACAAACAACATTTTAGATGAATGTTCATACCGCATCAGTATTTGGGGCCCTTTCTGATGGTAATCTCAATCTGCTATGTTTTATTAGAGATAAATCCAATTACAGAGTTCCACTTACCAAACAATTTCCCCTTTACTTGTTTATTTATCGAGGCAGTGGAGAATGTCAGAAATGCTAAGCACTAACAGGGTTCAGATGACTTAAGGACGCCATTTCCGCTGGACTTTTTCTATATTCACGCTCTCTTTTTACTCTCACTTTTTATTTATTTAAAGAATATATAGCCTATAGCCTACTGGGCTATAGACGTAGTGTTTTTTCATTAATTCTCTGTTGCTTTATGAAGAACAGGTGATAGCTGATTTTCAACGGTGGCCTATGACACGAAAAACAAAAACACATTGAGAATGCATTCCAAACTGGTAAGGCAATGATTTGTCTCGAGCCTGTATATATTACATTTGGATCATATTTATGAAACCAAACATTTTAATGAGACCTTATATTCAAATTGAGGCAAATCTATTAGCAATACAATGCTATACCCTCTGTTTCACACATTAGGAATAGCCTAAGGGTAATGAACAGGGAGCGATAACATTTTTTTTTTTAAAGACCACCATTTCAGGAGATTGTTAGAGTATTTCATTTTATTTTGCTCTACGCTTTTACAGTAAAAAGTATTAAGGCCTATTTTCGTTTTTCATAGCCAAGTTCTTCTGAAAAATATGGTGATGGCACACACTCCTCTCGCGTTCTTTTCTAGTAACTCCAGCCTGGAACAGGGTCTCCTGCCTTCAGTTCCCGTGTTTTCTGAAAGGCGAGCCTCGACCAGCACAGGGCTGCTGCAGTTAGTGGTGGCGCGCGGCTAGGCCCGTGCACCTGTATGGGGCCGGTAGGGCGCGAGGAGGAGACTCCGCACAGTGGAAACTGGTGTGTTTTCGCTCGCAGCCGGGTTCTGCTGGGCTCCAGGGCCAACCTCAAAGCTCCATCTGTTACCAATTACAGGTCCACACAGATGCAGCGCTGTCTCCAATGGTCAAACTGTGAGTTTAAATGTKCGAGGTGTTGTCTTTAAGAAAAAAAGAGAGAGGCAGGCAGGCAAATCTATACAAATCAGTTCGTTCCCTCTTTGCAAACCTACTTTGAAACCCTSAATTTTCAATTTAAGAAAAATGTCAAAGGGCTCCCGCCGTTATATGGAATTGTTTTAAGAAGGTCATAACAAGGATAATTTATCTATTTGATATTAAGACCCCTTGAAATATCAAAAAAAAAATATAACATTTTTTTTTAATAAAAAGTTATTTTGGGTCTTACTGCTATTAATCCATACAAACGTATTGAATAACAGATTCACTAGATGGAACAACAGATATATATCTAACCCCATATTTTTGGCATTAAACAGTCTCCATATATACTTTCATTTTTTTTAAAACTGGTATGGGACCTTCAGACAGGTCTTGTGAGGCCTGTGGGTTTCCTAGAGCAAAACAACTGACATGCACATGCTTGCGAGAGTCTCATCTGTCAATCTCTTCATAATAGTTTGAAGGTCAAACCATTCGGAAGCTACAGACGCTTTTGTAAGAAGACCGATTTTTTGGGATGTCTCATGGTCTGACAAACACTGCTCCAGCTCTGTCACCTTTCACCGCAAATGCAGAAGTGCAACATAGGCGGATGCAGTAGATTGAGACTCATCCAATGCAACAAMAAAAAMATCTCTATCTTAAACTGATAGATTTTATGGCGATTAWTTATTATTATGCTAATTCTWTTTCCGCGGGGGCGCGGACATCGACTTTAGCGGGATTGGTCAAGCGGTTCATTTTCCACATATTCCAGCAAGAGTCAACGACAAAACGACAGAGGTCATTATGTAGAGTAGAAGCAGCCTCYCGGGAGCGCTGTGCTTGGACCGGGCACATAGAACGTCTAGAATGAGACACATTCTGCAGGAGTGGGATCCAGGGCCAGGCCTCGAGGAAGCGCATTTCCTGAGGAATTAATAGGGGCAGTGTGCTCACGGGGCAAACCGAGGAAAGCCGACTGCGAGAAGGGAAATGACAGGGGAAGGGAAATGACAGGGGCTGAGGCTCACGCGACCTCTGAGCAACCTGGGAGCGCTGGCACGAGGAACCTCTCAGACAACATTACTCTAGTCTTCTGACTCGACTCAAGCTTGAGGTTTTACCTCTAAAATACCCTTACAAGATTTAACCAAAGACATAACATCTCTCCCCTATTTATCAGGCACACATTTGTACACGTGTCCTCTGGTCTATCCACATATTTGTGAAATAACGTTGAAGAGCGAATTATCATCCAAATCAAAAACACTTAGGATAATTAAAATGTTAAAGGGAAAGTGCTGAAGAGTTTGGGTATCAACAGTCAAGAAAATATTCACAAAGTATACGGCCAACTAATATATCAAATAACAGGTTTAATTGTATTTATATTCTGAAATACATATGTCAAATGATTTCACAAACGTTGAATGAAATCTCTAAAATATTTTTGGGTCTTTTTACAAATGACAGACGGATATACTTAATTTGGGACAGGAAAGTGACGAAACAATTATTTCCAGACGAGTTGTAATATTCCCTCTAACGTACAGTAGCGATGGTAGAGTCGCTGTGCACTGTGTGGTCTGGAGTGCTCAGCCGATTCCCTAGGTTTGGATTGATTTACAGGACGTGGTTTTATGCGTTTGGAATATTCTTCATGAGTTGGATGTCAGCATCAACTTTCTCTTTCACAAGCTCCTAAAGAGTACTATGGTGGTTTAGTTGAGAAACAGATATTATGTACTCTTAACCTACATAGTAGCCTAAATATGAATTTACAAACACTGACAACCAAACAGTTTATAGATTCTGGACAAATAGGTTGAAATACAAAAGCCCTAAGACAAAAATAAGGGAAATAATGGAGACAACATCATTTGTAGGCATCAAATCTGTCCAGATGACTGCTTTCTCTTAATTTAGTCATGTTGATGTCATTTACTGTGGTTGGGAAGTGGGAGATTTGTCCAAATTGGTTTGTTGAATCAGAGTTTAGCTACTTCTTATTGCTCTATTAGGCTCATAACCAGGTATAAAGCATTCGTTTTGCTACTTAAAAGATGCTTAATTTCCCCAGTTTAAGTTGTGTTTAAAAAAGCGGACTGACAACACAAGAGGCCGGCTGGGAAGAATGTCATCAAAGAAGACCAGCATGCTGTGCATCTCCAGTCCCACCACACAGACACACACACACACACACACACACACACACACACACACACACACACACACACACACACACACACACACACACACACACACACACACACANACACACACACACACACACGAAAACACACACACACACACACACACAATATGGGGGGAAGGTTAGTGTTAGGCCACACAGTGTACAGTTCATACCTCTTGACTTATTCCACATTTTGTTGTGTTACAGCCTGAATGCCAAATGGATGATATTTTTTTCTCTCTCACCATTTACACACAATACCACGTAAACACAAAGTATTATTGAAAATTAAATACAGAACAATCTAATTTACATAAGTATTCACACCACTGAGTCAAAATTTAGTAGAAGCACCTTTGGCAGCAATTACAGCTGTGAGTCTTTCTGGGTAAGTCTCTAAGAGCTTTCCACACCTGGATTTGTGCAACATTTGCCCATTATTCTTAAAAACATTTTTCAAGCTCTGTCAAATTGGTTGTTGATCATTGCTAGACAACCATTTTCAGGTCTTGCCAAAGATTTTCAAGTAGATTTAAGTCAAAACTGTAACTCGGCCACTCAAGAACATTCACTGTCTTCTTGGTAAACCTCTCCAATGTAAATTAGGGCTTGTGTTTTAATGGTGAATTCATCTCCCAGTGTCTGGTGGAAAGCAGACTGAACCAGGCTTCCCTCTAGGATTTTGCCTGTGCTTAGCTCCATTCTGTTAATTTTTATTTTGAAACACTCCAGAGTCCTTAATTATTACAAGCATACCCTTAACATGATGCAGCCATCACTATGCTTGAAAATATGAGAGTGGTACTCAGTAATGTGTTGTATTGACTTTGCCCCAAACATGACACATTGTATTGAGGACAAAAAGTAAATTACTTTGCCACATTTCTTGCAGTATTACTTTAGTGCCTTGTTGCAAACAGCATGCATGTTTTGGAATATACGTATTCTGTACAGGCTTCCTTCTTTTCACTCTGTCAATTAGGTTAGTATTGTGGAGTAACTACAATGTTGTTGAGCCATCATCAGTTTTCTCCTTTCACAGACATTAAACTCTGTAACTGTTTTAAAGTCATCATTGGCCTCATAGTGAAATCCCTGAGTGTTTCCTTCCTCTCTGGCAACTGAGTTAGGAAGGACGCCTGTATCTTTGTAGTGACTGGGGGTATTGATACACCATACAAAGTGTAATTAATAACTTCACCATGCTCAAAGGGATATTCAATGTCTTCCAACAGGTGCCCTTCTTACGGGTAATTATATGTGTGGGGTAAATAAATGAGGTTGTCATAAAAAAAATCATGTTAAACACTATTATTGAACACAGAGTGAGTCCATGCAACGTATTATATGACTTGTTAAGCAAATGTTTACTCCTGAACTTATTTAGGCTTGACATAACAAAGGGGTTGAATAATTGACTCAAGACATTTCAGCCTTTCATTTGTAATTCATTTGTTAAAATAAAATAAAAAAATACATAATTCCACTTTGATATTATGGGGTATTGTGTGTAGACCTGTGACAATTCATTTTACATTCAGGCTGTAACACAACAGCATTTTGAAGAAGTCAAGTGGTGTGAATACTTTCAGAAGGCACTGTAGACAAACACACTACCCAGGATACACTTCCACACTCCATCCATCCCCTAGGTGGCAGCAACCGGGTCTAGGTGCTGAGCCAAAGCTAGATAAGCAAATCAAGTGCTGCCAATTAAGATCTTCAAGGTCCCAGCTTGCAAGCCATGAGATTGCTGGTGTGTTTGTTGGCCATGAGGCCTTTCGTTTTTATTAAGTAACTTTAGTTTAGGCATGCCTGTATGTAGTTTTCTTTTTTGTTTCCGTCACCATCTGAACATAATAATCTGCTTGGGCTCGCCGACCCAAAGGAGTCAAGATGGAGCTGTCCCTAGACCTGAGGTAAGGTTTCTGTCTCTTTCGGCACATGTGCATCCAACACCATCCTCAAACGCTGATTTCTCACATCAATGCACACATTAACTCAGGTTACAGAACTATTAGACAAGCCTGGAACCCCTAGACTTAGCAAATACAGTGTTAAAGGTAGGCTGTGTAGTCGTTTCCGAAACAACACACACAGACACACACAGAGTAAAGCGCAACACCCACCTCAAAGTGATCTTTGCTTTCCAGACTAACTTTGTCATTGCTGTCACCTAGGTATTTCTGGGGAGAGAGAGAGAGAGAGACAGAGAAAGGAAGGAGAGAGAGAAACAAAAATACCTCAGTCATGTTTCATGGCCAGAGAATGGTGTTTAGAACAGAGTCATTTTACAGTCAGTGTTCAGTAGAGACTCCCTATTATAAAGACTTTCATTCCTCCACTATCTCTCAATATCAAACACAACTCACTAGGATGTCTGTAGGATGTACACAGATATTCAGATCCTGTGTCTAACACAAACTCTCTCTCTCTCTCTCTCTCTCTCTCTCTCTCTCTCTCTCTCTCTCTCTCTCTCTCTCTCTCTCTCTCTCTCCTCTCCTCTCTCTCTCTCTCTCTCTCTCTCTCATCTCTCTCTCTCTCTCTCTCTCTCTCTCTCTCTCTCTCTCTCTCTTCTCTCTCTCTTCCATCTCTCTCTCTCTCCTCCTCTCTCCTCTCTTTCTCTCTCTCTCTCTCTCTCTTCTCTCTCTCTCTCTCTCTCTCTCTCTCTCTCTCTCTCTCTCTCCTCTCTCTCTTCTCCTCACACACCACACACACACACACACACACACACACACACACACATCACAACACACACACACCACACACACACACACACCCCACACACACACACACAGCCACACACACACACACACACACACACCACACACAGCACACACACACACGGCAGTATCCCCTCTCTCGGGGAAAGGGAGGTCACAAAGTCTCACTGGCCATCAATCCCAGACTCCCCCGATTCTCCCCCCTCCCTCTCCTCCAGACGGCCCCCGTCGGTGCCAGAGCATGATGAATTGTGGGACTTCAGTGGTGTAACCCCCTCCCTCACTCATCCCCTACTTGCTCCCTCCTCTGTTTCCCTGTTGTGTTTTGCACTAGGTTCACAATCCACTGAGACCCTGCCTGAGACCACCAAAGACACAACCTGGAAAAGACACCCTTCTCTCTCTCTCTTTTCACTTGTTCTCTCTCTCGGTATCCCTTACCCTTTCTGTTTGTCTCCTGACTTTCTTTTCTCACTCACTCATTCTTTTCTTATCTCACTATCCCTCCTCATTTTAACAGTCTAAATATTTAAATCAGCTCCCTCTGCTGTTTCCTGAAGTCCACGATCATCTCCTTTGTTTTGTTGACGTTGAGTGAGAGGTTGTTTTCCTGACAACAAACTACGAGTGCCCTCACCTCCTCCCTATAGGCTGTCTCATTGTTGTTGGTGATCAAGCCTACTAACGTGTCGTCTGCAAACTTGATGATCGAGTTGGAGGCGTGCATGGACACGCAGTCATGGGTGAACAGGGAGTACAGTTGGGGGCTGAGCATACACACTTGTGGGGCCCCAGTGTTGAGGATCAGTGAAGTTGAGATGTTGTTTCCTTGCCTGTTAGGAAGTCCAGGACCCAATCGCACAGGGTGGGGTTGAGACCCAGGGCCTCAAGCTTAATAATGAGCTTGGAGGGTACTATGGTGTTGAATGCTGAGTCGTAGTCAATGAGCAGCATTCTTACATAGGTATTCCTCTTGTCCAGATGGGATAGGGCAGTGTGCAGTTTAATGGCGATTGCATCGTCTGTGGACCTATTGCGGCTGTATGCAAATTGAGGTGGGTCTAGGGTGAGAGGTAAGGTGGAGATGATATGATCCTTGACTAGGCTCTCAAAGCACTTCATGATGACAGCAGTGAGTGATACAGGGCAATAGTCATTCAGTTCAGTTACCTTTGCCTTCTTGTGTACAGGAACAATGGTGGCCATCTTGAAGCATGTGGGGACAGCAGACTGGAATAGGGAGAGATTAAATATGTCTGTAAACACACCAGCCAGCTGGTCTGCGTATGCTCTGAGGACGCGGTTTGGGATGCCATCTGGGCCGGCAGCCTTGCGAGGGTTAACACGTTTAAATGTCTTACTCACGTCGACCATGGAGAAGGAGAGCCCACAGTCCTTGGTAGCGGGCTGCGTTGGTGGCACTTTTTTATCCTCAAAGCGGGCAAAGAATGCGTTTAGTTTATCTGGAAGCAAAGATGTCGGTGTCCGTGACGTGGCTGATTTTCTTTTTATAGTCTGTGGTTGTCTGTAGACCCTGCCACATACGTCTTGTGTCTGAGCCATTGAATTGCAACTCCACTTTTTCCTTATACTGACATTTCGCTTGTTTGATTGCCTTGCCGAGTGAATAACTACACTGTTTGTAATCGGGCATATTCCTGGTCCTCTTTCCATGGTTAAATGTGCTGGATAGTGCTTTCTGTTTAGTGCTTATGCCGCCATCTATCCACGGTTTCTGGTTAGGGTAGGTTTTACTAGTCACAGTGGGTACAATGTCTCCTATGCACTTCCTTATAAACTCACTTGCCAAATCAGCGTATAAATCTATATTAGTCTCTGAGGCTAACCGGAACATGTCCCAGTCCGCGTGATCAAAACAATCTTGAAGAGTGGATTCCGATTGGTCACACCAGCGTTGAAAGGTCCTAGTCACGGGTATATCCTCTTTGAATTTCTGCCAATATGAGGGGAAAAGCAAAATGGAGTCATGGTCAGATTTGCCGGATGGAGGGCGGGGGAGGGCGTTGTATGCATCACGGAAGTTAGTTGTTAAAATCCCCAGCTGCAATAAATGCAGCCTCAGGATATATGGTTTCCAGATTGCATAGAGTCCAGTGGAGTTCCTTGAGGGCTGTCGTGGTATCGGCTTGAGGGGCGATATGAACAGCTGTGACAATAACCGACGAGATTTCTCTTGGGAGATAATAAGGTTGGCATTTGATTGTAAGGAATTCTAGGTCCTGTGAAAAGAAGGACTTGAGTTCCTGTATGTTGTTACAATTACACCATGAGTCATTAATCATTAAACATACAGCCCTGCCCTCCTTCTTCCCTGAGAGATGTTTATTCCTGTCGGCCCGACACAAAGAATCCCGGTGGCTGTACCGACTCCGACAGCATGTCCCCAGAGAGCCATGTTTCCGTGAAACAGAGATGTTACAATCCCAGATGTCTCTCTGGAAAGCAACTCTTGCCCTATTTCCGTCTACCTTGTTAACTAGAGACTGGACATTAGCGAGTAATATACTCGGAAGTGGTGGGTGGTGTGCGCGCCTTCAAAGTCTGACCAGAAGGCCGCTCCATCTACCTCTTCTGCTGCAAAGTTGTTTTGTGTCAGCCTCTGGAATCAGCTCTAATACCTTGGGTGGTTCGAACAAAGGATCCGCTTCGGGAAAGTTGTATTCTTGGTCGTAGTGCTGGTAAGTTGACATTGCTCTGATATCCAATAGTTCTTCCCGGCTGAATGTAATGACACTTAACATTTTTTGGGCTAGCAATGTAAGAAATAATACATAAAAAAACAAAATACTGCATAGTTTGTTAAGGACTGGAAGCTAGGCGACCCTGTCTGTCAGTGCCATCTTGCTTAATTAGTTGTTATCCTAATAATCAATGTGTATCTTTGAATCGTACACAAGTTTCTTGAACAACCCGGTTAAATTCTCGCACTTCTTGTTGAGATTTAGACTTACAGTTGATGACGTGGTGACATATTTATAGAGGGAGAGTATGTGTCAGTCCCAATATGCTCAAGTCCATGGCTGAATAGAGAAGTGAACTTATAAAGGCAGAGCCGTCTTTTTCTTTCTGACACTAAAACGCTTGAAAATGTCTGTTTCTGGGTGATCTTATTACAGAGGAACGCTACAGCAGCCTTAGAGTAGCCTGGTCCTACTCAGGGACACGCATACTTCAGCCTTTTATAGACCAGGGACCCACCTCTCTGAGCTGCTCCACAGCCCTCAATCATCATGTCTCACAGTCTCGCACACGCATGCAAATGCACACACGCGTATCACACGTGCACACACACAAACTTTGTTGCAGTTGATTCATAAAATGTTTAGCTACAAAATGCTTTTCATGCGTTTTTTTGTTGTTGTTGAGTGAATACAACCTCCGATCGCTCTTCAAAAGTGATTTATTTTTTATTTTGTATAACTTTTTTCAGTGATATTAGTCTTCACATCAGCCATCTGATAAAAGCTCTTGTCCTCTTTTAGGAGTCAGTTCACAAAGTCCATTTGCAGTCCTAGAGAGTTACACTACATTAATCACATTCAGTTGGGTTCCAGTGCTATAAACAGCCACATTTACGGACTTATTATTACAGCAATGAACATAATTTATCATTTAAGTATCATAATTATATAAAGTTATATAATTATATGAATTATAGGAGTTTTTAATGGAGTGACTCTATAATAACATTAATTATGTTCTATTTTAAAAGGAGAACATTTTGAAAGTGAAATTAATATCAGCTGTTTTTATCACGAATAACGGGGGGTTTCAATGTGAGTCCACCCCAATTGATTTCAAACTTTCAATTGCACTCGAAACCTACTAAAACATTTTATAACCAGCCTGTTATCTGTTATAACGCACAAATAAACATATGTCTAGAACAAACCTTTATGAATTAAAATAATAGGTGAGATACAACATTCTCAGATGAGGCATGTTCAAGTGAAATGGCATTATACAACATATCCTACAGCCATGTTGAGATCTGGGCAAAATAATAATGAATGTAAAAATTGTGAAGGGAAGGAGGAATAAAGAGGGGAAAGACCTCCATATATAGAATCCCAGCCACTCCAGGGACTGACTCACTATCATAGAATTAGGAATTAAAATACTTAATAATTTTATAGGAGCTCTATGCTCACTATAATGTCCCATGCAGTGTCATGATGTGGCCAGAGGTGGCACTGCTGAGGGCTAGTATTCACACAGCATCATCATGCCCCACCTCAGCATGACAACCATGATAATCCCTACAGATTATCTGCCTGAGATTCTGTACACTTCTGTTCCTGCATCTCTATGATTGGTCAGTGAGAAGAGAAGTCCATATGTTTGTTAGACCTTTGATACAATGTCTTTACACTGATAACAAGCTTTCAAGTCCAACACTGAAGTCCACATTGAGAACACACACTTTGGATTCAGTGCTCCTGCATTGCTCAGCATCTCTAGACATTTTCTAACTAGTGGAAATCACAGATGAGGGGTTGTATCTCTATTACACAATTATAAACACACACACTCTTGCAGGTAAACGCAACTTTCTCAGAGATTTAAAACAAGAGCGTTCTGTGCGGCCGAGCCAGCTTACCCCTAACAGACAGAGCATACATGTACCGAATAATAACAAGAACTACTAACAGATGGGGAACAATATAATCTTCATATGGATCCGATTTGGAACAGAACCCAGGTTTGTGGTATATCCTGTTTAAAATAGTGCACATGTCTGGAAATATGCAACAGTGATAATACAAGAAATGGGTTCTAGGTTATGTGCTATGTTTAGACTGCTCTCTGAAGACATGGTGGGATTTGAGTAAATAGTACATTTGTAGGGACTTTAAAATGAATGTGATAAAGGTACAGTTCAGGCCAAATATATTGGCACCCTTGCACTTTTCTTAAGTAATTCCCTATTTCTTAAAAAATAAGTTAAAAAAATAAAATAAAGAAATGCTTGGTCACCACACCTTGTTATTGGATTTCTAACCTTGCAGAACCAATTAGATTTTTGTAAACTTAAATAAATGTAAACTTGAAAAATGGCATGGACAAAATTATTGGCACCCCTGAGCTTGCTGTGCCTTTCTACTGGCAGTTTGGCACACTTTTCAGTAGCAAACTGCTCAAATTCTTCTGTTTGAGGTGTGCCCTCCACAAACTTCTGTTTTCATCTCTCGCCATAGATTTGGCATGTTATTCAGACCTGGACTCTTCGCTGCATAACTCCAGAACAGTCTCTTTTTTTAACCATTCCTTGGTGTTTTTGATGTGTTTTTGATGTGTGTTTGGGGTCATTGCTCAGCTGGAAGACCCACCACCTTCAATGGAGACCTAGTTTTTGGACACTGGGTTCAACATTGGACTCCAAAACACCTGATAATCTGCTGATTTCATGATGCATTGCATATGTTCAAGGCCCCCCAGCACCACAGGCAGCAAAGCAACCCCACAGCATTACCAAGCCTCCCCCATGTTTGATTGTAGAGAGGGTGTTCTTGTCATTGAATGTTTAATTTGGTCATCAGTAAAGACAGCGCTCATCTGTATTACCAAAGAGATCAAATTTAGTTTAATTGATCTAAAATAAATTTATGCGTGTTTAGGTTTGGTTTTTGAGAAGTTCAATCAGGCTTTCTTATCTCTCCTTCAGCAGTGGGGTTTTCCTATTTTTTGATCACCAATAACCAAATGAAGCATTCAAAGAAAATAATTGCACTACGTGCTAAATAACCCCATTGCCACAAACAGTTGCCTAACCATCATCAATATCATTGTCATCACCATGGTCACCATCATCGTCGTCGACACCTGAATCCCACTCCTCCTCCTCTTCGCCCTCCTCACCATCATCTTCTCTACTGTTAAAGGTGTAAACCACTCTCTGAATGTGATCGCGGTCGATGTAGCCCACAGGTGATCAAGGCACTCTGAGTTAGCATGTAAAGCTAAGGAATTCCAGTGTCACTGAAAGGGCTGTTAATAAATCCCTGGCTGATTCACAGCAGTGGCTGTGGCTGAGGCAACCTTCTCACACTGTAGAGAGAATACTACACACTCACTATAGTCCTGAGGTGAAGTACATATGTATTCATAGGCTACATACACTGACAAGTCTTATTTCTCACATACGCACCCAGACTCATATCATAATCCGGAATACAAATCTCCAACCATTTGTCTCACTGAGAGCTGGCAAAAGAGGTCTGGGTTACAGACTCGTTGTAGAGGAACATCAAACATCCTCAGAGAGGACACATACACAGGGGACAGGCTCTGAGGCTATGATGTGGCTTGGAGAGGTCTGTAACAGTAGCTCTGGTATTTGTATGACACTGGACATGAGGATGGATACAGAGACATCAAACAGAGAGACAGAGCAGTAGAGAACTCTGTGAGAGTTTGGACTCTGAGAGTCTGGAGTGAGTTTGTGTGTGTATATTTGTGTGTGTGTGTGTGTGAGAGAGAGAGAGAGAGAGAGAGAGAGAGAGAGAGAGAGAGAGAGAGAGAGAGAGAGAGAGAGAGAGAGAGAGAGAGAGAGAGAGAGAGAGAGAGAGAGAGAGAGAGAGAGAGAGAGAGAATGTCTGGAACCCACGGTCTCAGCTAGACTCAGATGACCAGACCATAAGTTGAAAGGAAGTGTTTTGCATGTTTGTTTGAGGATGTATAGTATTTGGTTCTGTGAGAGAGTTCAGTTGTGATCTAGTTCATTAGCATTTTGGCACAGCTGTAAGCAAGGGTTTGACGCTGTGAGAAAGAGAGTGAGAGAAAGAGGGAGAGAGAAAGYAAAAGAAAGAGTTCAGGTATGCAGGTGTGGATAAGTGACAGCTCTTCAATCCTTTCCACTCTACCGATAAGTTACTTATCTTTCACTGTTCACTTCCATTCACCCATCCCTCCCTCCCTGTCGATTGAGTAAACTTATGAGTGTGACATCTTGATTAGCAAAGAAAGAGACCAGTTTTTCTCCCTCATACTCCCCCCCTCGCCCTCCCCTCCTTCCGTGATGATTGTTCTCCATCAGTGCTCATTAAAATTCCTGGGAAAGCTGTGTGATAAATATTTATGTGGTTGAGGACACACTCCACACACTCTAAACACTCTTGAGGAGCCGCGTGGAGGCTAGCAACAGATAACACTAAGTGCCCCAACGCCACTGCTAACTATTCTGCCTGCCCCTCAGATCCAAAGAGATTTGTAAATGTGAAGTACTTACTGTCAAGATAACCAGCGCAGGAAGAGAGGGCCAGATTGATAGTGCAGCCAGACAACCATGTGTGTGTGTAATATGTGTGTATGTTTATGTGTGCCGTGTATGAGATTTTAAAAAGTTTAGAATTGAAATGGGCTCCTGAGTGGCGCAGCGGTCTAAGACACTGCATATTAGTGCACTGCAGTACCTGGTTCAAATCCAGGCTGCATCACATCTGGCTTTGATTTGGAGTCCCATAGGGTGGTGCACAATTGGCCCAGCGTCGTCATTGTAAATCTGAATTTGTTCTTAACT
This sequence comes from Salvelinus sp. IW2-2015, assembly GCF_002910315.2. Taxonomy (NCBI): domain Eukaryota; kingdom Metazoa; phylum Chordata; class Actinopteri; order Salmoniformes; family Salmonidae; genus Salvelinus; species Salvelinus sp. IW2-2015. The sequence continues at coordinate 30,084,274 of NC_036853.1, read as the reverse complement.
GACTTGCCTAGTTAAATAAATGCACGCATGGACACTCCTCATTAACCACACTATTTAGACCTGGACTACTGTTCCAGAGGCTCATAGTCTGTTACTGAGAGGGGGTCACACAGAGGGAGGATCTCTGTTCTGTTCTGGTCCTGCATTCTACTAATCATGGGGACGGGAAACGGATCATAATTCCTAGAGTCAGCAGAATGCTCTGAGAGATGGAGAAAGAGAGAGATGAGGAAAGGGGGAAAGAAACACACAGAGAGAGAGAGAAGAAATTGAGAGAGAATAAAGGGAGGGTGAGGGAGAAATTCGGATAGTCTACATGCTGAAAAGTCAGACACAATATCAAATCAAATCAAAGTTTATTGGTCGTGTACACAGTATTGCCAATGTTATCGCAGGTACTGTGAAATGTTTATGTTTCTAGCTCTAATAGTGCTGTAATATCTAGCAATACAACAACAATACACACATTTTATGGGACTCCCGAGTGGTGCAGCAGTCTAAGGCACTGCATCTCAGTGCTAGAGGCGTCACTACAGACCCTGGTTCGATTCCAGGCTGTATCACAACCAGCCGTGATTGGGAGTCCCATAGGGCGGTGCACAATTGGCCCAGCGTTGGCCGGTGTAGACTGTCATTGTAAATAAGAATTTGTTCTTAACTGACTTGCCTAGTTAAATGAAGGTTAATAAATAAATAAATAAATAAAACATCTGAAACATCAGAATGAAAGTTAAGACAGAACAAAATCTATTGATAAGACAGAGAGTAGTTTTGCCATACATCGAGTTACATTCAACCATTACTTCCATGGTAATCRACCCAGTCATCTACAGTGGTGTGTTTTCATGAATGCCAAGGGAAGCCAGGCTTCTCCAAATAAGTGACCAATAAAAAAAAGTATAAACACAAAATAGTGTATCTTTCGTCTCTCTGTGTTTCATAATTTTCCTTCAATTTGCATGAGGCTGAATGTATCTCACAGGAAAAAAACATCAGCGCGAGTGAAACAGCGCCCCTATGTCCCTGTTTGTGTAGGCCATTTATCTGATGCGGTCTGGTCAAAAAAAGAATGACATTGTTGTCTTCATAGAATTGAATGCAACTGAAACCAGCAAGCATTTGGCTTCCATTGATAAAACAAGTATAAAATAACAGCCAATTAGCGTTGAGCTAAACTGATTAAGCTCAACTGTGAATGGTCCTGGTGCACAAAAAAAGTGTCAAGGGAAGCCAGTTTGGATTTGGCTTCACTCCAATCATATCACATCGAGAACCGAACATCATTGACAGAAACAACTTGAATTGTTGCATCTAATTGTTTTGTTGTCCGAGGGTGGCTGGCTAGCTAGCTAAAATTGTCCTTTTCCTAAATTTGCCATTGATGGAGATAGGGATTTGGACATATGGTTTTACTTAATTCTCTGTACTGGCCAATGATTATAAAGGTGATTCTGATCCAACCATAAATTTATACAGTGTGGACAATGTTCACGTGTCCAGAGGAGTCAAATTTCATTGCTATTGTTCATATTTTTCCCATCTTAAAAGTTCATCTGCTCAAAGTAAAGTTCTTTGTGTTATTTATGAGGAATAATGTGTAATTTCACCTCGTTTTTTTTGTTGTAGAATTTGTCCACACAATTAAACTGACACTGAAAAACAGGATCATGCAAGAGAAGAATGATAGGCCTACATGTCATTATTGTAATTTCATCTGTTTATTATCTCTTTTCCCAGAATTTCCATTTAAAATCCCTTTTGGGGGACAGCCTTGTAGAGTCAACGATACTTAAAAAATAAAAAGGGGATGAACTAATCTGGTGTATTTAAAACTTAAAATAAGACTATAAAATACATTTTCATATAGAAATACGTTTGGGAGATGTAGAAGTGGTTGTGTTTACTCAGGAATTGGATCATAGGGCAGGGGAGAGGAGGGTAGAGAGAGGACAATGGATATATGTGGATATTGTGTGTTTGGTATGTTGTGAAAATGTTGTCTCTATTTTCTCCTTTTTTGGTTTTGAATAATTATTAGCACAAGCTCTATTTAAATCACATTTTGTCAGCATTACATATCACAAATGTATTGTTATGTTTTGTACATTTGACTTCATCCTATGGTACTACGGGCATACAATTTGTTTACGCACCTTTATTTATGGTCAGTTGACAGAATAAATGTTATAAATTTAACGTAGTTTCATGGAATGTGAAGTCTATGGCTCAAATAATTAATTACCCAAAGAAACCAAATGTGACATAGCCCTGTTGCAAGAAACTCAGTTAATGCAACAAGACATAAGTATGTGGACACATCTTCAAATTAGTGGATTCAGCTATTTCAGCCACACCCATTGCTGATAGGTGTATAAAATTGAGCACACAGCCATGCAATCTCATAGACAAACATTGGCAGTAGAATGGCCTTATTGATGAGCTCAGTGACTTTCAACGTGGCACTGTCATAGGATGCCACATTTCCAACAAGTGAGTTTATCAAATTTCGGCCCTGCTAGAGCTGCCCCAGTCAACTGTAAGTGCAGTTATTGTGAAATGGAAACATCTAGTAGCAACAATGGCTCATCCAAAGTGGAAGGCCACATTAGCTCAGAGAACGTGCCCGATGAGTGCTGAAGCACGTAACGTGTAAAAATTGTCTGTCCTCGGGTACAACACTGAATACCGAGTTCCAAACTGCCTCTGGAAGGAACTTCAGCACTAGAACTGTTCGTCGGGAACTTCATGAACTGGTTTTCCATTGCCGAGCAGGTGCTTATGGTACTTTATTAACTGAAACATTTGAAATTAACAAATTAACATTCTTTAATTTCTACCAACATTTGTATAAACCCAAAACTTCTGGTACCGAGAAAGACCTTGAGATTTTTTTTGATTCCATTAAGTTACTAAAGTTACACGATGAGTCCCAATTGGATGAACCAATCTCAAAACAGGAAACCCATGATGGCATTTTAGAGCTACCACAATTAAGCACTTTGAAGTGATGGATATACCTCAACATTTTATAAGAAGTTTGTAACTATAAAATATTTTGGGATCATGGTATTGTGAATGGAACTACTGCTGAGGCAATTATCACACTCATTCCTAAAGGGGGAAAGACCTGTCTCAATGCTCCAACTATAGACCAATCGCTTTACTGTTGATTTTAAGATACTTAAAATATTATTAGCAAACAGACTTAGGAAAGTTATTCATCCATTGATTTCGACTGGCCCAATTTTTTTTTTTTTAAATCACCTGGCATCTAGAATGTATGCATTCTTAAATGAAAAAACAAGGGGACTACACCTTCCCTTAAGAGAGAAATGGGGTAAAGATTTGAAGATGAATATACAAGAAATTGAATGGAAAAAGTTGTGGAAAAACTGCTTGAAAATGTGCAGAGAGTCTAAAACACAAATGGTTGAGTATAATAGATACTGAACAAAAAGATAAACGCAACATGCAACAATTTATAACGATTTTACTGAGTTTTAGTTCGATAAGGAAATCAGTGAATTTAAATAAATAAATGAGGCCTTAATATATGGATTTCACATGACTGGGCAGAGGCGCAGCCATCGGTGGGCCTGGGAGGACATAGGCCCACCCACTTGGGAACCAGGCCCACCCATTGTGGAGCCAGGCCCAGCCAATCAGAATTAGTTTTTTCCCACAAAACAGAAAGTTTAATTAGCTGTCGGGGTGGCTGATCTCAGATGATCCTGCAGGTTAAGTAGCCGGATGTGGACGTCTTGGACTGGCGTGGTTACACGTGGTCTGCGGTTGTGAGGCCGGTTGGACGTACTGACAGATTCTCTAAAACAACATTGGCGGCAACTTACAGTAGAGAAATTAACATTCAATTCTCTGGCAACAGCTCTGGTGGAGATTCCTGAAGTCAGCATGCCAATTGCATGTTCCTTCAACACTTGAGACATCTGTGGCATTGTGCTGTGCGACAAAACTGCACATTTTAGAGTGGCCTTTTATTGTCCCCAGCACAAGGTGCACCTGTTTAGTTCTCATGCTGTTTAATCAGCTTCTTGATATGCCACACCTGTCAGGTGGATGGAATATCTTGGCAAAGGAGAAATGCTCACTAACAGGGATGTAAACACCTTTTTGCACAACATTTTAGAGAAATAAGCTTTTTGTGCTTATGGAACATTTCTGGGATATTTTATATCAGCTCATGGAACATGGGACCAACACTTTACGTGTTGCGTTTATATTTTTGTTCAGTATAATTAATATGACTTACTGAACTCCCTCTAAAATGTACAAGACAAAAATTATAACCAATAGCAAATGTTGGAGATGGATATCGGATGATGCTGGGCTTGTTCATATGTTGGTCAAGTATCCTAAATTGGAAACATATTGGAAAACAATATTCTCTCTATTTCAAGGAGCAATAGAAAATGGACTACAGACAAATGCAGCCTTTATGTTTCTGGGAATTAACCTCCCTGAAAATACACCAACTGCTTCCATGCTCCGGTCACTATCTCTCATTGCTAAAAGGGTCATTTTAAGGCATTAGAAAGAGGAGCAGTCACTCTTGCAGAATGGCTCAAACTGTCAATGAACGCTGTCAAATTAAATAAATTATTGCAAATGTAAATTGAAAGCTAAAGGAATATGGGGGGAAAAATGACCAAGTTTGAAGTTGTCTTGGAGTGAACGAAAACGGTGGAAGATTTTCTTTAGAATATGTCATTAATACTAATCATGGGTATTGATACACAATTTTTTTTACAAAATCAATATACCAATCAATAACATGTACATTTATAATAATGTACATAATCACAAATTGCTGACATTTTTATTATGACTCTAACTTTACCATTTCATTTATATGAATGACCTATTCATTTATTGTTCTTGAAATTTCATTGCAGCCCTACCATACATACAACATTTGTATTTACATTTTTTGTTCGGATGAAATTGTCATGTACGAAGAAAAAGAAAGTATGGAAATGTGAGTCAAAATAGGAGGAGAGAGAGAACAACCTTGTCAAGTGTTTTCAGGCGCTGTTTCGTTTGTTGTTGTTTGATTAGTGTGATATGTTGTATGTGTTGTAAAGAAATGATTCATAAAAAGTAWTAATACWTTTCATACATTGTGCCCSTGTCCTGAGAGGATGGAAGTTCAATATGTAGCTAGATGTAGAAGGCGAATGTTAACTAGCTGGCTCATCATTGTCCATTAAAGGAAGTTAGGCTAGCGAGCAATCATTTTAGCCTGGTAGCCTAGTACAACAAACAAAAAAACGCGTGTACTGTATGACCGCTTTGTCAACATGCAATAGAGGAGGATGGCATTGTCGTTTCTCTATAAGTAAGGTGAGTCAACATGTTTTTTCTACTTGCACGAATGCACACACACACACACACACACACACACACACACACAGAAATCAGAACCATGGAAAGCCACATCATATTTAGCTTACGATGATTGGACTAAATCGTTTTGGTATATTTTAGTTGTCAGTGTATTAGACTAAGCAGAGGTGATTTGATGATGTTGGAATGTTGAAGTTGAAATGGTGCTGGAATAGTGGAGGCAGCTTCTGTTTTCKTTGCGACTTGCGGTAACTGTGGTTCTAAATCAACAGTTGTTTAGTAGTCCGAAAATGTCGGAAACATGAACTTGCTTGAGTATGCTGTAGGTTATGTAACTGTTTGTCACATGCAACATGCTTTGTGGACTTCACATGACAGATGTTGCTCTCCGGTTTTGTGATAAAACAAAGGTGTGGTTGAATTTATTCTGCCACTGTCTTCTTATTGTCTCGGCCTTAGGCCTATATATCATGGTCAAAAGGCATATGAACTAACAGGTTATAGAGCAAACAACACAATTATCACAACACATAGATTGTAATATGGCTTTTTTTTATCTGGCTTGGCTTCCCCAGTGATTTTACTCACGCACCACTACTTGTTGTCTAATGGCTAACAAGCTTCTCAGTAATGATCAATTAGCAGATATTGCAACTATTGAATCAGGTGAATTACTATCAGAACCAAAATGAATCAACCAAAGAGTCTCCTGTTTCTATAAAGAATTGTACATCTCTGATTGCAAATCCACACCAAGCCAGGTTAAGTCATTTTAAAAAGATATTAGAACTCCTCTTCTCTCAACTGAGGAAGCCAGCTTGCTGGGAGCCCATATCTCTCTCCATGAACCTAAAAGGGCATTGGATAACATTAATAAAGGCAAATCACCTGGTTATGACGGTATTCTTCCTGAGGTTTATTGGAACCACTGCTACTTGAAATTATTAACAGAGCCGTTTACAAAGGTTCATTTGGAAGGGATGTAAATAGAGCGCTAATTTCGCTTTTATCAAGGTGAAATGATCCTTGACCAGCCTCTCAAAGCACTTCATGATGACAGAAGTGAGTGCTAAGTGGCGATAGTCATTTAGTTCAGTTACCTTTGCCTTCTYGGGTACAGGAACAATGGCGGCCATCTTGAAGCATGTGGGGACAGCAGAATGGGATAGGGAGAGATTGAATATGTCCGTAAACACTTCAATTTGCTTATCGCCCTCTCACTTTGACAAACACAGATATTAAACTAGTTTCAAAAATTGTGTCGCCCAATCTTGAAACGTACTTACCCAAATTGGTAGATCTGGACTAAAGCGGGTTTGTTAAAAAACGATTATCCTCAGATAACCTCCGTCATCTATTACATATCTTACACTAAAAAAGTATGTGGACACCTGCTCATCAAACATCTCATTCCAAAATCATGGGCATTAATATGGAGTTGGTCCCCCCTTTGCTGCTAGGAAGAGTGGAGATGTTGGAAGGTTGCTGCGGGGACCTGCTTCCATTCAGCCACGAGCATTAATGAGGTTGGGCACGGATATTGGGCGATTACGCCTGGTTGCAGTCGACRTTCCAATTCATCCGAAGGTGTTCGATGGGGATGAGATCAGGGCTCTGTGCAGACCAGTCAAGTTCGACAAACCATTTCTGTATGGACCTCGCTTTGTGCACGGAGGGAACGTTCATGTTGAAATAGGAAAAGGCCTCCCCAAACTGTTGCCACAAATTTGGAAGCACAGAATCATCTAGAACATATATGTCAAGAGTCAAGGCCGCGGGCCACATCCGGCCCGCGAGAAGGTTTTTACGCCCCTGGGATGATCTTGATTTATTATTAGAACCGCCCGCAGACCGCAGCAACCCGCAGCCCGCATATCTTTACACGCACAATACTACATTCCCACAACTGCAACGGTGACGCACCGAGCAGTAGCTGCTTCATTTCAATATTTATGGCACAGCAGTCGTCAGTCATCACAGTAAATTAACTTTTCCAGATACCCATCAAAAATGGCAAAACGAAGGTGACACTGAGAACAGGGGGTTTCAAAACAAGGTGGGAGTCGGAGTATATTGTTCACGGAGGCTAGCTGGAAAACACTGTGTGTCTATCTGTGTGGAGAAAGTGTGCGGTACTGAAAGAGTATAATCCTGAGACGACATTATGAAACGAAACACGCGGGACAAAAACAAGAATAGGACATGGAACAAAGGCTACAAAAGCAGAGGAATTAAAACGAGCCTCAAATCTCGACAGCTCTGTTCAAAAAGCCAACATCACAAGGCCAGGCTGCTGTCAATGGCCAGTTTATTTTGGCAGAAGCAGATCGCTAAAATCAGCCCGCCATTTACGGAGGGGGATGAAGTAAATTTAGCCACTTTTGCTAAAATAAGAAAATATAGGCTACTGATGGTGCTTGAATACCGGTTTCTTTCATTTAATGTTTCATGTTATGGGATTTTTTATATAAAAGAAATTTGTCTTTTGTGTCTGTTGAAAATTAAAGATTACTGACAGAGCCATAAGAAAATATTGCTTTATTATCTGATCATATTGAATATATTTGTTAGGTTTTCAGTAGGTTCAATTAGGTTCACTAGACTATATGCGTCATTTAAAAATTTTTCAATGAACATTCGAACAGTCCGGCCCTCGGCTTGTAGCTAAATTTTTATTTGGCCCTCCGTCCATTGACTTTGACACCCGTGATCTTAGAAACGTTCATTTATGCTGCAGCGTTAAGGTTTCCCTTCACTGGAACTAAGGGGCCTAGACCGAAAAACAGCCCAGACACTTATTTCTCCTGCACTAAACTTTACAGTTGGCACAATGCATTGGGGCAGGTAGCGTTCTCCTGGCATTCGCCATACACAGATTAGTCCATCAGACTGCCAGATGGTGAAGCGTTATTCATCAGTCCAGAGAATGCGTTTCCACTATGTCAGAGGTCAATGGTGGTGAGCTTTACACWACTCTCATCCAATGATGGGATTTATAAATAAATTATCTGGGATAACGAAAGGACTGATCTCTATAATATATAAACACATTTTGGAAAGCTCATATTGAGCTTGCAAGAAAAAAGTATGGTTCTGATCTGAACAACCCTTTAACTGGAACAGAATATGGAAAAATATGACCTTGGCATACTGTAACCCGAACCATCAATGCATACATTTKAAGTTTGTTCACAGACTGTATTTAGCATCAAGGAAACGTTTTGGATGACTGACTAGAAACCCTAGTTGCTAGGGGGTATTTCTTACTGTTTTTCATTTGAGTGGACCTCTACAGGTAAATGTTTTATAAATGTATAATTTGAAATAAATAATGTACCTGTAACCACCCAGCAAATAAAATTTGGTTAAAAAAAATGATATATATACATATATATATATATATATACATATATATATCAGAATGAGCAATATCAGGATTGAGGTCCTTGATGATCTTCTTTGCCTTCAAAAAAATTCATAACCATGTTTTATTGTAACGTATACATACCGGTTATGTGCAGTGAAATGTGTTGTTTTACCAGGTTAGCCATAGTAATACAGCACTCCTGGAGCAAATTAGGGYTAAGTGCCTTGCTCAAGGGCACATGGTCAGATATTTTACCTTCGAACCTGCGACCATTCGGTTACTGGCCCAATGCTCTAACCACTAGGCTACCTATCACACCGGGTGCTGTAGATGTCCTGGAGGGCAGGCAGTGGGTTGCCGGGGATGCGTTGGGCTGACTGCACCACCCTCTGGAGAGACATGTTGTTGTTGGCGGTGCAGTTGCCGTGCTAGGGCGGTGATGCAGCCCGACAGAATGCTCTCGCTTGGTGCATCTGTAAAAGTTCTTGAAGGTCTTAGAAGCCAAGGCCGAATGCCTCCTGAGGTTCTTATTCATGGTGTCGGTATGGTGGGACCATTTCAGTTCCTTGGTGATGTGCATTCCAAGAAACTTKAAGTTTTTGACCCTCTCCACTACAGCCCCATTGATGTGGATGAGGGAGTGCTCTCTCGGTTGTCACCTGTAGTCCACTATCAGCTACTTCGTTTTGTTGACGTTGAGGGAGAGGTTATTTCCCCGGGATCACTCAAAAAAATCCCAGAATCCCCCCCAAAATTCCCAGAATCCCCCAAAATACTTTTTTTAATCTATGATTGTCTGAAGCCCCTAACACATACAAAACAAGATAATAAAAACCAAAAAGAAAACAAGTGCATTGTCAAGACAGGGTAATTCTTTTTTTTTAAAGGTCTGTGGTGTTCTGAACACTGTGTCTGAGACGTTGAATTGCGACTCCACTTTGTCCCTGTACTGTCGTTTTGAACTCTTTGATTGCTTTACGGAATGCATAGCTGGTCTGTTCGTACTCGTCCGTGTTCCCGGTTGCCTTGGCGTGATTAAATGCAATGGTTTGTGTTGTATAGCACACTGTATTACTTATACAACTAATATAAGGACAGGACATGAGACGGGAGTAGAAATTAACGTGGGCATTGTTTAATGCGTTTCACAGGAAGGACATTAAAAGCATTTCAACGTAGGTAAGCAAGGGGGGGTTACAGGTGCCCTAAAGGGACAAAACTAGAATATCAATACACAACAGTTCGCACGTTCAGTTTTGCTCAATTTATCCATGGTGTTTGGTTTGAATATGCYCTGATCGTCACCTTAGGAACAACATCCTCTATGAACTTCCTGATGAACACAGTGGCCGAGTCAATGTAATCATCACGGTTATTCCCAGAGGCAACCCGAAACATATCCCAGTCCACGTGATCAAAACAGTCCTGTAGCATAGATTCTGATTGGCCATTCCACCGATTGACAGTCCTTACCACGGGTGCTTCCTGGGAGCAGCAGGATGGTGTGATCTGATTTGCCAAAGGAGATATGTTGATAGAACCTTRGAAGCGCTTTYCTCARATTTCCTTTAATAAAGTCCCCAGCGACAACAAATGCGGCCTCTGGAAATGTGGTTTCCAGTCTGTTCAAAGTCCCGTAAAGTTCCTTAAGTGCCAACTTGGTGTCAGTGTAATAGTGTTGCTTCCGTCCTTCTCCTCKCCCCTACCTGGGCTCGAACGATGGCCCTCTGAACATATCAACAACTGCCTCCCACATAGCATCTTTACCTATCGCTCCACAAAAACCATGGCCCAACTACTTCAAGGTCTCAGAGTGAGTAATGTCACCGATTGAAGCGCTATTAGTGCGCACCGCTAACCATGTCACACCGGTTACACTCACCCYGCTTTGACCGCCTYCTTTTCCGCAGCAATCAGTGATCTGGGTCAACAGCATCAATGTAACAGTGTTGCTTCCATCCCTCTCCTCGTCCCAACCTGGGCTTGAACCAGGGACCATCTAAACATCAACAACTGCCTCCCACAAAACATCGTTACCTATCGCACCACWAATGCTGCGGCCCTTGCAGAGCAAGGGAAACAACTAATTAAAGTCTCAGGGCGAGTGACGTCACCGATTAAACGCTATTAGCGCACACCGCTAACTAGCTAGCCATTTCAMACCAGTTACATCATCATGAGGGGGAATGTACACAGCTGTAACAATAACAGCCTTAAATTATTTCKTAGATAACGGGGTCTGCATTTGATGGTGAGGTATTCCAGATYGGGAAAACAAAGGGACTTGATTTCCTGTATGTTGTGACCATCACACCATGAGCTATTACTCATGAAACATACCCCTCTGCTTTTATTTCCCCCAGAGAGTGTGTGTGTGTGTGTGGACAAAGTCCTCAGAAGTCGCCACAGGAATAGTAAACAAACAAAAATTGGACCAACGGGGAACATTTTGTTAGTCTCCACAAGGTCAAATRCTATTTGTAGGGGGTTTAGGGTAAAGGATCAAATTTATGTTTGGTTTAGGAGCAAGGGTTAGTTTTAGGGTTAGGAGCTAGGGTTAGGTTCAGGATTAAGGTTAAGGCTAGGTTGTCAGGTTAAGGTTAGGGTTAGGGTTAAGGTTAGGGTTAGGGAAAATAGGATTTTGAATGAGACTGAATTGTGCTTCCCCACAAGGTTAGTTAGTGTGTGTGTGTGTGTGTGTGTGTGTGTATGTGTGTGTGCGCGCGCGTGCGTGCGTATGTGCATAATATGTCTATCAGCCTCAGGGCATTTTGTATTTTCATTGTGACATCAAAGCAGACATGATTTTCCCAATTTAAACCACATTCTTCTCAACCACAGTACAGCAAACTTGAAAGATCAAAAGGAGGGAGTAAAAGAGAGGAAGAGCGAGAAATAAACGATGAGAGAGAGGGTGAAAGATTAATTTAGCTCTTTTCTTAGTTGATGTTTCATTTCAGTAATGCTCCTGCATTGAGGGACCAGAGKCTGGGTCTGCTTTTGACACTTGGAYCTCTATGTTCAGATTGAATTCTGATACGGTTCTTCAAATAGTATTTTGATGGGGCTCTGATTGGATTCTGATAGCATTTTAAAACCAAATCAAATGAAATTGTATTTGTCACAAGCGCTGAATACAACAGGTCTAGACCTTACAGTGAAATGCTTACTTACAAGCCCTTATACAACAATGGCGTTTTAAGAAAATACCCCCCCCCCACACACAAAAAAGTAAAACACCAGTCTCAACGTCAACAGTGAAGAGGCGACTCCGGGATGCTGGCCTTCTAGGCAGAGTTGCAAAGAAAAAACCATACCTCAGACTGGACAATAAAAAGAAAAGATTAAGATGGGCAAAACAACACAGACACTGGACAGAGGAACTCTGCCTAGAAGGCCAGCATCCCGGAGTCGCCTCTTCACTGTTGACGTTGAGACTGGTGTTATGTGGATACTATTTAATGAAGCTGCCAGTTGAGGACCTGTGAGGCGTTTGTTTCTCAAACTAGACACTCTAATGTACTTGTCCTTTTGCTCAGTTGAGCACCGGGGCCTCCCACTCCTCTTTCTATTCWGGTTAGGGCCAGTTTGTGCTGTTCTGTGAAGGGAGTAGTACACAGCGTTGTACGAGATCTTCAGTTTCTTGGCAATTTCTCGCATGGAATAGCCTTCATTTCTCAGAACAAGAATAGACTGACGAGTTTCAGAAGAAAGTGCTTTGTTTCTGGCCATTTTGAGCCTGTAATCGAAACTCGAAAAATGGCAGATTGTAATGCTTCGTTATCTTAGCACACAGTTTTCAGCTGTGCCAAAAACCCAATAATGAGGAGAACAGTCTCTTGGCTAGGTGGCTGGGTCTTTGACATTTGAAGGGCTCTCCTCTGACACCACCTGGATAAAGTCCTGGAGGCAGAAGCTCCTGGCCCAGTGAGTAACTTGGGCACATGCAACTACCCTCGTGTGATGCCCTATGTCGGAGGCTGAGCAGTTGCCATACCAGCAGGTTTCAACAGCCAGATGCCTCCTCGACATGGCGTGCAGCTGGTTATTAAAGACTTTCGAGGATGACTGAGACCACCATGCCAATCTTTTCAGATCCCCTGAGGGGAATAGGGTTGTATACCCACTGAACTATGTGATATTTCATCAGCAAAGCCTTTAATGATGGCTGTTGAGGTCGTGCTGCGGAAAGTGATGAGAGAACAGGTAATTACATTGGGCTGAGCCGCACCCTGAGGGCCCCCGTGAATGAGGAGTCATACCGATTGCGGGATGTTGTATGTTACCTACCTTACCAACCTGGGGAGCCCTCCAGGAAGTCTAGGATCCAGTTTCAGAGGAAGAGGTTTAGCCAGGCGTCCTTAGCTTAGGGATGAGCCTTTCGAGGCACTATGGTTTGAACACGCTGCTGTAGTCAAATGCATACATTCTCACACAGGGTCCTTTTGTCTACATGAGAAGAGCATGTGGAGCAATAGAGGATCCGGCATCATTGTGGATCTGTTGTGCGGTATGCGAATCTTGGAGTGGGTTCTAGAAGTTCTGAGAAAATGTGTATCGTGTGAGCCATGACAGCTTTCAAAGGTTCCATGGCTACAGAGAGTGAGTGCTCACGGTCTGTATCATAGCAGTTACCGTATGTGTTCTTGGCTACAGGGACTATGGTGGTCTGCTTTGAAAATGTTGGTATTACAGACTCAGAAGTGGAGAAGGTTGAAAATGTTAGTAAGACCATGCCAGTTGGTCAGCCATGCTTGGAAACACGTCCTGTAGGAATCCGTCGCCCCCCGGCCTTTGTGTTGTGACTTGTTTGGAAGGTCTTACTCACATCGCTGCGGGAAGAGCTGTGATCACAGCTGATGCCTCACGCATTGTTTCAGTGTTAACTTGCTTCGAAGCGAGCATATACGTTATTTAGCTGGTCTGGTTGGCTCGTGTCACTTGGCAGCTACCGGCTGTGCTTCCCTTTGTAGTCTGTAATAGTTTGCAAGGCCTGCCACATCTGACGAGCGTCAGAGCCGGTGTAGTACAATTTGATCTTAGACTGAGTCACTGGTGCTTCCTGTTWAWWTKTTTTGCTTGTAAGCAAGAATCAGGAGGATATAATTATGGTCAGATTTGCAAAGTGGAGGGCGAGGGAGAGCTTTGTATGTGTCTCTGTGTGTGGAGTAAAGGTGGTCTGGAGTTTTCTTTCCCCCTCTGGTTGCACATTTAACATGCTGATAGAAATTAGGAAAAACTGATTTAAGTTTCCCTGCATTAAAGTCCCCGGCCACTAAGAGCGCCACCTCTGGATGAGCGTTTTCCTGTTTGCTTATGGCGCTATACAGCTCATTGAGTGTGGTCTTAGTGCATCGGTCTGTGGTGGTATATAGACAGCTACGAAAAATACAGATTAAAACTCTCTAGGTAGACAGTGTGGTCTACAGCTTATTATGAGATACTCTACCTCAGGCGAGAAAAACCTTGAGACTTCCTTAAATATTGTGCCCCAGCATAGGCCCACGCCCCGTGTCTTACCAGAGGCTGCTGTTCTGTCCTGCCGATGGAGTGCATAACCTGCCAGCTGCATGTTCTTAATATCGTAGTTCAGCCACGACTCTGTATTACAGTTTTTAATGTCCCGTTGCTAGGATATACGTGCTTTCAGCTCGTCCCATTTATTTTCCAGCGATTGAACGTTAGCTAGCAGAACGGAAGGCAAGGGCAGATTAGCCACTCGTCGCCWGATCCTCACAAGGCACCCTGATCTTTTTCCACAAAATCTCAGTTTCCTTCTCCAGCGAATCACGGGGATCTGGGCYTRGTCGGGTGTCTRTAGTAGWRTATCCYTCCCGTCCGACTCATTGAAGAAGAACTCTTCGTCCAGTTYGAGGTGAGCAATCCCAGTTCTGATGTCCAGAAGCTCTTTTCGGTCATAAGAGACGGTAGCAGCAACATKATGTACAAAACAAGTTACGAACAACTCGGGGAAAAAAAAACAAAAAACAGCATGGTTGGTTGAGAGCCGAAATGCCGGCAGCCCTCCCCTCCGGCKCCATCGTTCAAACGTATTTAGATAGTGTTCTTAGAACACTAGTGCTAATGAACATTGCATTTGTGCCTAGAAACAAATAGAACAGATACATTATTTATATTAAGTTTAGAGTGACATTAATGCTCTCAAGTTTCTCTGGATGTCTGGATCCTACAGTTCTATATATATTGTTCTATTCCCCCCCCCCCCTCATTTCTGAAGCATACATCATGCTTTCTGAGCTAAGTTCATTTATTTGTGTATGTGTGTATTGTGAAACTGCCCTGTCTCGGCCCATGCTATCACTAATACACTAATACATACAATACAGGCGACATACCAACCCCTATTCACAGACCTGCTTTGCCAAAGTTGTCACAGAGGAGTGAGGGATAGGGCAGCTGAGAGGCAAGTGCCCTTACACACATCTGTGTGTGTGTGTGTCACAAAGAGGAAGGTATAGGTCTTCACACGCGGGCAGACGCACTCACGCACACACACACACACAAATCAAATCAAATCAAACTTGATTTGTCACATGCGCCGAATACAACAAGTGTAGACCTTACCGTGAAATGCTTACTTACTATGATGGAGTACAGGCCATTTGGATACTGGGGGTAGTTTTGTCCCTGCTAGCAGGGCTGAGTTGATGGTTAGGTGAGGTGGTTCCACTAGAGATCAAAACAAAGCCTTCTGCTGTAAAGAATAGAATACAATAGAATACAACTTTATTGTCCATTCAGGATGGACATTTTTCTTTGGCATCACCTTCCATTTAAAGGTTCACACACACACTCACATCATACACATTTAAACCAGTCAGTCCATCCTACTGCATACACTAAAAACATAGAGGACATTGATAAATTCACTCACAACTGACCGCTTTCCCAACTGCACTGGATAGATAAGTACATATACTCATGCAATTTACTTTGTATTTAGTAGTCCAACATCACAAGGAAAGAATGGATGTTTGAACACGTTCTTATTGGCCATGGGCATTCTGAAGCACTGGTCAGAGGGTTGCCTCTCCAACTGAGGTTGGGAGGGGTTGCAAAAGACAGCCAGTGCCTTCTTTTTGGTTGCCTTGTGGAACAGACTGCTCAAATGTGCCTGTGGTCGACCAATTMCTTTGCTGCTGTGTTCTTGGCTCTTAGGTACAGCACACAGCATTTACTGCAGCTTTTAGTCTTTCTAATCCCCTTGTCCCCTAATCAGCTCTCACTTAAATACTTTAACACACACAAACTCACACTAATTTTTTCTTTCTGCAGAGGAATAGTTGAGGAGCTCTGTAATCAATGGATTTTACACACACCATGTGGATCAACCCTGCACAAGAGGTGTATGTAAGAGAGTGTAGTGTAGTGTAGTGTAGTGTAGTGTAGTGTAGAATGTGAATGTGTGTGTGTGTGTGTGTGTGTGTGTTTGAGAAGCAGCTGGCATGCCCGTTCATCCTGGGTCATTGCATCTTGAGCTGCCTCTCCTTCCCTCCTGCCTCACCCCCCTCCTCTTCTACAGCCTTACCCCCCCCCCTCCCACCCCCAACCCCCACCCTTAGTCCTGGGCCAATGGGAGGAGAGGGTGGGAAGGAGGGGAGAGGAAGGGGGAAAGGATGTTGGGGTAGGAGGGGGAAAGGAGACAGGGAGTGGGATAAGAGAAGGGGACTGCACTGGGAAAAGGGAAAAAGGGTTTTCCAGTTTTCCAAACTGCTCCAGAGAGCAGATCCTGTTTGTTTGAGACGTGATTCCTCTCCTCTTCCAAATCAAATCAAAATCCAATGTTATTTGTCACATGCTTCGTAAACAACAGGTGTAGACTAACAGTGAAATGCTTACTTACGGGCCCTTCCCAACAATGTAGAGAGAAAAACATAAATAATAGAAAAATATTAACATGAGGAATAAATGCACAGTGAGTAACGATAACTTGGCTATATAGAAGGGGTACCAGTACTGAGTCGACGTGCAGGGGTACGAGGTAACTGAGGTAGATATGTACATATAGGTAGGGATCAAGTGACTAGGCAACAGGATAGATAATAAACAGTAGCAACAGCTTATGTGATGAGTCAAAATAGTTAGTGCAAAAAGGGTCAATGCAGATAATCCGGGTCGCTATTGGTAAACTATTTAACTTTTTATTTGGCAGTCTTACGGCTTGGGGGTAGAAGCTGTTCAGGGTCCTGTTGGTTCCACACTTGATACCACTTGCCGTGCAGTAGSAGAATGAACAGTCTATTACTTGGGTGGCGTGAGTCTTTTAATTTAATTAGGGCCTTCCTCTGACACCGCCTGGTGTAGAAGTCCTGGATGGCAGGGAGCTCGGCCTTAGTGATGTACTGGGTCATACTCAACCGTTTACATAACTGTTTACATGTTCACATATTTTTGCTTTACTCATTTCATATGTATATACTGTATTCTATTCTACWGTATTTTAGTCAATGCCACTCCGACATTGCTCATCCTAATATTTATATTTTCCTTAATTCCATTCTTTTAATTTTAGGTTGTGTGTATTGTGTTTATTGCTGTGAATTGTTAGATAATACTGCACTGTTGGAGCTATAAACACAAGAATTTCGCTACAACCGCAATAACATCTGCTAAACATGTGACAAATACAATTTGATTTGGTTTGAACTAGCTCACGTCATAATTAGCCGTTCATCCATGCTTCTCAAATGTCAAATTTCGAAGTTGTTGAAAACRYTACATTTCGAAGTGTTTAAGGTTAAGCTTAGGCATTAACTCGGAATGGTTAAGATAAGTGTTAAGGCTTGGGATAGGCTTAAAACAAAAATCTCAAAAACAACATTCTATCAAATGTAACAGCGCTCACTGTTGCCCATGTGGCCGGTTTCAACGTCATCTCCCGACGTCCTCAGACATGGATGGACGTCGAATACCGRCTTGKATCACGGGTGACATGGCTGTGTACACACTACCCTCTGCAGCACCTTGCGGTCGGATGCCAAGCATTTGTCATACCAAGCGGTGACGCAGMCAGTTTTTTTTAGGGTCTAAGGACCCATGCCAAATCTTTTAAGCCTCCTGAGGGGGAAGAGGCGTTGTCGTGCCTTCTTCACAACTGTGTTGGTGTGTGTGGACCATGATAAATCCTCAATGGTGTGGACACGARGAACTTGAAGCTCTCGACCCGCTCCAATACAGCAACATTCCTTATCTTATCAGCCCCATCAGCCAGCCTACGCTCATCATGCCCAAACAGGGAGAGCCACAACCAGGGTGTGTGTGTGTGTGATAGAGAAAGGTAGAGAAAGCAAGAGAACAAGAAAGACAGAGAGAGAGAAAAGGCACAGAAGGGACTCCGCTACCTACTTCTGTCATTGTCTCTCGGGTGGGGATAAGAAATGGCGTGGCGGAGACAGTGAACTGTCTGGTCTGCAGAGGAAATGCCCAATCAGAGAGAAGAACCTACTGGGCATGCTCAGAACAAAAAACTGTCTATGGAGAGAAAGAGAGGGTGAGGGGAGAGCGAGGGAGTCGCTGTGGTAGGAGAAAGAGGGAGGGGAAGAGTGAGGAGGAGGCTAGCACGACAGACAAGCTGGGAGAAAGATTGAGTGAGAAAAATAAATAAATTGAGCAAGAGAGAGAGGGAGGATAGGGGAGAGTGTGGCAGGCAGTGAGGGATTGAATACGAGGAAAAGCAGTGTGATGGAGCAGCCTTAAGGCTGGAGGAATGTGGGGGTTCCTAAGTTCAAGAGGGTTTGATGGTGTGTGTGTGTGTGTGTGTTCAGGAGTTAGGAGAGGCGCCCCAGAATTAATTACCCAATCAAGATAACGAGCCAAGGAAAGACATTAGAGAGGTCACACCACAATTAACCCCTGCACATACACTCTGAACACACACACACACACACATACACAGAGGAAGAGGAAGAGGAAAGAGGAAGAGGAAATCACAATACAAGATGACTGACCAACACCCAGTCATAATTAACACACTAACAGAGTTTAAGAGAGTGTGTGTGCGTGTGTGTCATCTAATAGTGTATGGTACAGTAACAGCTGTTTACTGTATAATACATTCCTCCAGACACTCAGATTACACAGCAGGAAGCATGAGCCTCATCAACAGACAGACAGAGGGCCTGCTCTACTCACATACTGTACAAAAACACACGCAGACACGTGAGCGTGCGCAAACACAAACACACCCATTCGCGAGTAACACAACAACACAGTCAAATACCCAATAACACAGTCTTCCTCCAGACACTCAGATTACACAGCAGGAAGCATGAGCCTCATCAACAGACAGACAGAGGGCCTGCTCTACTCACATACTGTACAAAAACACACGCAGACACGTGAGCGTGCGCAAACACAAACACACCCATTCGCGAGTGTCGGTTTGCTACAGAATGAGATTTACACTACAAAGATAGACATAATATAACATGGTGGGTTACTGTGTGTGTTTAGTGTCTACATTTAAACAGGCACCAATACTGGCACAGCATTACACACAAATGGCACTATAAATCTGACTCACACAGTGCCTACACCTCTCTCGCTTCCCTGCTTTACTTTCCTTCCGTCCTTGCTTCCTTCCTCCTCTTCCTGTCTTTCTCTGAGTCTGACTCTCACTCTCTTTTTCCACTCCATTCCTCTCTCTAGTAAAAGCATGAGGACAAAGACAGGCGAGGGGGATAATTTGTGTGACATCATTAAAAGTGGACCCACAGCATCCTGAACATGACAGGTCAGGAAGACAGGACCGCCTGAAAGTCAGACTAAGGCGCTAGAACACCATAGGAATATATTTCTATGTGAAAAACACTAAAACAGTATACATCTTCAGCTATAAGCCRCCTGTCAACTTCTAACATATTGTCAGAGTCAGAAAATCTTTCTTCAACTATAACTTTCTTCAACTATAACTCTAGAATTTGAAACCCAATCCCAAAGTGGCTAGTCGGCCAAGGTGGTAGCCTGGGCCTGGAGTTTGGAGTGTACCCAAATCCTCTGCACTTTTCATGGGGTAGTTCTGAGAATCTGACAGCCCAGTAGCACGGCGCTCAACAGACAGACAACAGCTTGCCTAGATAATCAGTCCCAGCTGTGACTGGGGGGCCGAGACACAGGACTGACATACAGTATACCCCATTCCAACCCTCTGGTCTGGCTCCTTGTCAACAGGGAGCTTGGAAGAAGGGATGGGGTAAAGAGAGAGACAGAGAGAGAGAGGGACAGCGTAAGAGAGTGATAAAGAGAGAGACAGAGTAAGACAGAGAGCGAAAGAGAGACAGAGAGAGAGACAGGAGGGACAGAGGAAGGGAGMGAGAGCTAGAGAGAGATAAAGAGAAATAAAAAGAGAGAAAGTAAGAGTGAGACGGAGAAGACAGAGAGAGACGTGTACTTGTGCATTTTGTTGTTTATTTAAAWWWAWAWAWAMATMTTTATTTTTCTTCTTTTATAATCATATTTTTATTTAATTAAATGTATCGACCGAAGATTATACAATACAACAGCAGTAGTGTTGTACCTGTATACATTATTATTTGTACTATTATTGTTATTACTGAAATGAACTGGATTTCATCCTCATTGCATCGTACTGTATTTACTGAAATGCTCTACCACTACACTTCTTTGGCAATATCTACAAATTGTAATTCATGCCAACAAAGCAATCTGAATCTGAATATGAGAGAGAGAGAGAGAGAGAGAGGTTGGAGCAGGTTTCTCTCATCAGGTTGAGGGCTGATTAAGGCTGTCTGATAGCGTTGGAATTCTGGCCCACGTTCCTCTCCTGGATGCTCTCCCTCTGCCTCTCTATCTCCCTGCAGTGCTGCCAAGGAATTACAGCAAGGTGCTGAGGACACACACTTAAGCAGACGCACACAAACTCCCTCCCTCTATCTCGCCGAGCATTGCCAAGGAATTACTGCAAGGTGCTGAAGACATGTCTACCCATCAGAACACACCAGTCAACAAACACATACAGGGAAGGTGTACACAGATACACAGACTCGGGCATACACACATTTTGACAAACGCACACATTTCTGGATAGCTGCCTATAGCTGACAGAATTCTACCTCTTTGAACAACCTCTCTCACACTCATTCTCTTCCCTCATAGTCTATACTCTATACTTTAAAACCCTGGTCTGTCCCCTTCTCTTACACCCCTTCTCTTCACCTCTCTCTCTCTCTCTCTCTCTCGCTCTCTCTTCCCCCCCGATCTCCCTCTTACACTCACTCACCCCTGTTTCTCAGCTTCCCTCCCTCCCCTCTTCCCTCCCCTCCCTTCCTCTCTGCCTCCCCCTTCTCTCTCCCTCTCAGGGAGTAGTACCGGGTCAGGCAGGCTGTGTGTTGGACTGCTGAGGGGCCCAGGGTGGTTCCGCTCCGACGGTAGGAGGAAACTCCTTCAGGAAATACCAGACTGCCAGACACACACTAGAAACGCACAATAGTAAATACACACTTACACTGCACAGACAGACACACACTGGATACACACTTACAATGCTCAGACAGACACACTCACACGCTGGATACACACTGGACACACACACACACACACTAGATACAGAGACGACACACAGTACAGACACGCTCACGCTCACAAACACACAAACACGCGCAAACCTCTCTTACACAAAAACCTAGGGACACGAATCAGAACTGCCTGTGACTATTACTTCAACTCCCAGGATTACATAGTCAGAAAATCCCAGTCAAACAACCACCGTCTATAGTTAGCCGTTAGTTTATCCAGAGTCTCTCAGGTGAGGCCTTCAGCCCTGGGCTGTGAACTGAGAGACGAGAACTGAGCTGGTGCCTGCCTGCAAAAGCCTTGTTGCACAAGCCAGCAGCGATTGGCCAACAGCCAGGCCTTTAACTGTTTCACTTATAGACAGCTTTAACGAGTCTGACCAATTAACCATTAAATCATTGTAAAGCCAAGTGCCTCTCTCTCCCTCACTCCCTCTCTCCCTCTCTCTCTCCCCCTCCCTCCCTCTCTCMACCGCTGGTCTCTCTCTCCCCCCTCTCTCTAGCTTTCAAGTTCCCTGCTCAGAGCCTATAAAAACACATGGAGTCTCTCCCTCATACATAGACTGTGACAAGGTGTGATAGGCCTATAGGTTTAAACACAGSCAGGGAAATGGACAAATTATAACAGCTTTGTGAACAGCATAGTGCTTAAGGGTGTCTGTAAGTTTAAATAAGGCTGTAGACAGAACTACATCTGAGGTTAGAGATCTAATACGGTTGCAGTGAGAGCCTTAATACATCTACAGTTATCTTCTCAACATGTCAGATAAATTGAGGAAGAAGAGAGATATGATGGGGTACTGAGGCAAATTAGTAAAATACGCCATGACCTCTATTATCTGACTCGTTCTCTTTTCTCTCCGTTCCCCTCTGCTTCCTCACTCGATAATCTCTCTTTCTCTACTCTCTCTCGCTCTTTACTCCTCTCTCTCCCCCTCCCAATTCAATTTAGATCTAAGGTGCTTTATTGGCATATCCCCCTCTCTCTGTGTTTCTAAAAACAATTCAAATATTAATAGGTTAGCGGTGACGCTACACCCGTGTTTCTATTTTGCATGGCGCTGGGCCGTTGAGCGCTATGACGTTAGTCTCYTCTTTAGAATCTTTGTTCAGCAGCGATAAACTCACTGTCATTTTCATATTTACTTGAAATTGAATTGTCATGGACAATCAAAGRGTCCTAAAGAAAATAAACAGTGTTATATTGGATCGAGATTAAACCAGTTGAGTGTTGAGGGATTACAGAACAAAGGATCCGTGATTTAAATCATCAGCCAGTGAGTTAAATGATTTGGCTAGAGAATAACTTCTGTTTTTGCTTAATGTACGTCTATGCGGCAGTAGTAGCAGGGTTAGTCGAGGTATCTGTGTGTTTGTTTCTCATAATGGTGTGTGTATTCGTGCGCGCGCGTGTGTGTATGCCCACACGCATACACGCACACGCCCAGGGCTGAAGGCCTCACCTGAGAGACTCTGGATAAACTAACTGCTATCTATAGACTGTGCTTGTGTGTGTGTGTGTGTGTGTGTGTGTGTGTGTGTGTGTGTGGTGTGTGTGTGTGTGTGTGTGTGTGTGTGTGTGTGTGTGTGTGTGTGTGTGTGTGTGTGTGTGTGTGTGATTGCCGAGGTCGAGCACTGACCACAGGAAGTTTCAATCACCTACCCCACACTCCTTCCCTCTCCCCCTAATCCCTTTCCCTCCATACCCATCCTACCCCCTTACCTCCCTGCCCTCTTGCCACAATAGGCACACAGGGTCACATTACGGCCACCTCTAGAGGTTAAAGGTCAACTGCATTTCTCAGCCCTCTCCCTCTTTTTCCCCGTCTCTAAATCCTCACACACACACACATGCACACACCCTGGTTTTCCTCTTAAATCCTCTATATGGTAAGAGCCCCTGTCACCCAGATTCACTTCACTTCACATGTGGTGAACGACTGAGGAGTGGTATCCCTAAGTCGGAAAMCCTCTGTCTTCTCTCTCTCTCTCTCGACACTCACGGCTGGAAGTCTCTATGACCGTTGACCTGTATGGCGTGGCCCTGAGAACCACAGCATGTCTCCTGCCATTGAAAGACAATGAGATAACGTCCAACTTTTACAGTCCAACTCTGTTGTTTGTGCTCGCATGCTACCTGCATGTCTTTTTTATGAACAAGTCTGACAAAATAAACATATTCTTTTCACAGTTTATCAGCAGGCACTTACGTTCCCGTAATTGATGATGCTTCCTGAACCAAAATATAACCAAAAGTAACAAACATGAAATGAAATGGAAACAATGAAATATACTCTGAGTGCACAAAACATTATGAACACCATCCTAATATTGAGATTAATATTGTCATTTATTAGAGTAGTAACAAAATATATATAGCAGTTCTGAAGCTAATTTCCTCCAATTCTACACATTTGGCATGGGGCAGAGATTTCTTTTGCTGTTTTAAAGCTCATTTCCTGAAACGCTACACATTTTCCATGTCTTATGTGTGTTTATGTGATGTCAGGGGTTGAAGCCCAACTGAGTTGCCCTCCTCTCTACTAACTTTTTTGGGGGATGTGCTCCAGCTCATGTTTTTCACCATATATAAAGGGGAATGTCGATCCGTAAGAGTGACTCCGGTAACAAGTGCTACCAAAGAGCTATATCACATGAGCACTGTTGCCATCCTGGCGTTAAAGATGATCTACTCCTAGAATACACCTCTATAAGTATGGATGCCCACAGGGGACATTACTACAAAAACCAACAATATGAGAGTTAAACGCAAAACAAGCCACTTAGAAAAGCCAAAACAAAACACTCAACCAAACTATTAGTATCTGACCTCAACAGTAAACCATCTGACAGGCAGACAACTTAGTATTACCTGGAGCTACGGCAGCCAGGTGTATCAGGTGTGCGTGTGTTCACTCTGAACACTAATCCTTTTTAATCCCGATGTGGTTCTTATTTAATCCATGTTAATTACAGTTCYAGCACAGAAACAACAGATTAATRGCAGGTTAATTGACAGAGACTGGCAATCACACGCGCACACACTGAAACGCACGCACGCRCRCACACACACACACACACACACACACACACACACACACACACACACACACACACACACACACACACACACACACACACACACACACACACACACACACACACACACACACACACACACACACACACACACACACACACACACACACACACACACACACACACACAGCTAACCTTGAGGAGACACACAATTCAGTCCTATTCAAAATCCTATTTTCCCTAACCCCTAACCCTAAACCTAACCCTATCCCATACTCTTACCCTAACCTTAACTCTAACATTAACCCAAAAACCTAACCTTAACCCTTAATGTAATTCTAGCCCTAACACTGATTSTAACCTTAACCATAAACCCCCTAGAAATAGCATTTGACCTTGTGGGGACTAACAAAATGTTCCCAGTTGTTCAAATTTTTGTTTGTTTACTATGAGGGGGACCAGAAGTCACCACAAGAATAGTTAAACATGTGAAAACACACACCTTGCGGGGTGTAAAACAACACTAAATATTTACAACACTT
This sequence comes from Salvelinus sp. IW2-2015, assembly GCF_002910315.2. NCBI lineage: Eukaryota > Metazoa > Chordata > Actinopteri > Salmoniformes > Salmonidae > Salvelinus > Salvelinus sp. IW2-2015. Next base: position 30,059,411 of record NC_036853.1, on the reverse strand, counting down.
TCATACTAACAGGCCCTTCATTACAGTGGCTAATCTGGGCTGTAAAATACTGCATGAGAGGGAGGGAAAGAGAGAGGGATGATCTGTTACTACAGACGGGGGAGTAAAGAAAAACACAGGGAGATAGAGAGAAGGACAGAGAGAAAGGAAAGTAGGTAGGTAGAGGTCGAAGGGAGAGGCAGGGAGAGGGGTAAGGGAATGAGGAAGAGAGATAGTGAGAAAGAGGGGGTAGGAGAGAGAAAGTGAGGGAGGTAGGGAGTGATAGTGTAAACTAGCTGGGAGGAAGTGTGGCGCTGACTGGGCAGCATCAGATAAGCAGCTGTATGGAAATGGGACTCCAGCGATGACGAACACAGAGCTGAGCTGCGGAGGGGAGCTGTCATCACCACGGCGACGCTCCGACACACACAGCTTCTCATTGCCTTGGCGACCGGGATGAGAGTGCACAGAGATACATTAGGACAGGAGAGAGACTACACTAAATCAAATCAAAGGTTATTTGTCACGYGCGCCAAATACAACAGGTGTAGACCTTACAATGAAATGCTTACTTACAAGCCCTAAACCAACAGTGCAGTTTTTAAGTAAAAAATTATATTAGGTAAACAATAGATAAGTAAATACAACATTTAAAATAAAAAAAATAAGTAAAAAATGCACAGTCCGGGTAGCCATTTGATTAGTTGTTCAGAAGTCTTATGGCTTGAGGGTAAAAGCCTTTGAGAAGCCTTTTGTTTCTAGACTTGGCGCTCCAGTACTGCTTGCCATGCGGTAGCAGAGAGAACAGTCTATGACTGGTGTGGCTGGAGTCTTTGGCAATTTTTAGGGCCTTCCTCAGACACCTGGTATAGAGGTCCTGGATGACAGGCAGCTTAGCCCCAGTGATGTACTGAGCCTATGCACTACCCTCTGTAGTGCCTTGCGGTCAGAGGCTGAGCAGTTGCTGTACCAGGCAGTGATGCAACCAGTCAGGATGCTCTCGATGCTGCAGGTGTAGAACCTTTTGAGGATCTGAGGACCCATTCCAAATATTTTTAGTTCCTGAGGGGGAAGAGGCATTGTCGTGCCCTCTTCACGACTGTCTTGGTGTGTTTGGACGGTTCTAGTTTGTTGGTGATGTGGACACCAAGGAACTTGAAGCTCTCAACCTGCTCCACTACAGCCCCGTTGATGAGAATGGGGGCGTGCTCGGTCCTCCTTTTCCTGTAGTCCACAATCATCTCCTTTGTCTTGATTACGTTGAGGGACAGGTTGTTATTCTGGCACCACCTGGCCAGGTCTCTGACCTCCTCCCTATAGGCTGTCTCGTCATTGTCCATGATCAGGCCTACAACTGTTATGTCATCTGCAAACTTAATGATGGTGTTGGAGTCGTGCCTGGCCATGCAGTCGTGGGTGAAAAGGGAGTACAGGAGGGGACTGAGCACGCACCCTTGAGGGGCTCCAGTGTTGAGGATCAGCGTGGCAAATGTGTTGTCCAGGATATAGTTGTAGAGGGAGGTGTTTAGTCCCAGGATCCTTAGCTTAGTGATGAGCTTTGAGGGCAATATGGTGTTGAACACTGAGCTGTAGTCAATGAATAGCATTCTCACGTAGGTGTTCCTTTTGTCCAGGTGGGAAAGGGCAGTGTGGAGTGCAATAGAGATTGCATCATCTGTGGATCTGTTTGAGCGGTCTAGGGTTTCTGGGATAATGGTGTTAATGTGAGCCATGAACAGCCTTTCAAAGCACTTCATGGCTACAGATCTGAGTGCTAAGGGGGGGTGTCACTGGGAAGTGGTGGGCTCAAACTGAGATCCTGCCTATAGGCTGATTAGAAAATGGTGGCTTTCCCCTAAAGGAGGGGACACTAACCACATATCAGTAGGCAGGGAAGTACTTTTGGGAAGTTGACGTCTATGTAAATTAAAAGTGCCGAACAAACAGAACTGGACTGAATTATGACAAAACTTCAATTCGCATACTGAATTGCAGACATCCTGTAATTACATCCGCTCTGAGAAGCCTGGTTCGCRTCCCAAATGGTACCCTATTCCCTATAATAGCGCACTACTTTTGTACCCATAGGGCTCTGGTCAAAAGTAGTGCACTATATAGGAAATAGGATGCAACCCTGGTCACATAACAGGGATTCTTCCAGAAAGCAAAATTCCAGGTGAAGGAACGTGATTGGCTCTGGGTTGACCCTCGAGTCTTGGAAAGGACATCCAATTCCTCCCTAATATAAGGAAACCTTTTAAAATATGGCGAATATTTCATGCTTCCTTTGTGTGAAAGAAGTGTGGTTTGCTGCCAGACATCCATAGCCTCTAGTGCTGATAGCCAGTTTGGTGTCAAACATCGTAAATTTAAGRGCCAAGCGGAGTGGAACAGGGCGCTGCTCGACAAAGCTTGTTCTGAGGATAAATCAGGCCCCTCATAAAATAAGAAATAGGTTCTTTATGTCTGTCTGGTGTTCAGATGTTCACCTCAATCTATCAACGTCTGCAAACTGGCTGACTGGGTCCAAAATGGCATCCTATTCCTTATATCAGGAATGGGCAACTTTGATGGGGTTGGGGGCAACAAAAACACTGAACTCATCATGAGGGGCTGCAGTKGCTCATTTTAAAGTTAATTTAGTGCAATTCTATACATTTTGCCATGGGGTGGAGAGAAAAATGTGCAGTCTTACAGCTAGTTTCCATCAATTCGACACATTTTGCCATAGGGTGGAGGCAAATGTTTTAAAATGATAACTGATGATCAATGGGCCCCACCCTGGTTGGTAATTCGACCATGCTTACTATGAGTTTAGCTGGCTGCTAGACTAACTTACCAATCAAATGTATTTTTACTGACATGGGCTAATTGAGTAACTGCTGATGCACAACCACATTTTGAAATTGCACCTTGAGTACACCTCTATTATTCTAACTCTTAACTGTAAGTTGAGACCCAGACTCAGTTCCCAATAATAAAAATAATTTAAAAAAAAAAATGTTTTATTGGTCCCGTCCCTGCCCTACATAGTGCACTACTTTTTTACCAGGGCGCAAAGTAGTGCACTATGTATGGAATAGGGTGCCATGTGGGACATAGCCGCTGACAATCCTTAGAAACCTCTCGTTTCCCTTCTTATCACTTTATCCTGTTACAAAACATCTGAGGAGTCATAATGAGGAATCCATCATCTCTACCTTATACTGCATAGCAACCAATAACACCAATAACATGAGCCAAAATACCAAGATAAAGTATTTTTCAAAGGACCAGTTTCGTCAAAGTAAATAATGGCACAATAAACCGATTTTCAAGAATAAAGGACCTGCCATAATCAAAATAATCAATTTTGACCTATTAAGGCCAGGTACGACATCYTTATGGGGTCATATTTGAATGGGACGTGTTAAATGAGGAAGACACATTTCGSTTGAATGTATTCTGTTGTGCAACTGACTAGGTATTCCATTTTCCTTTCACTTTTATTAGCTGAAAGGTATTTAAAAACCATAGAGCTAAAACAATAAACTGACTAACAGGCTGCCATAACCTATTCTCTTTTTAACAGCTAGCTAAGATGGAAATAAAATCCCACCCTGTTAAAGGGGCTTACAGAGTGCAGCCTCAGCACTTTTCACTCCAGACTTCCATGGTTCAGGTGGAGGTCTCTGGTCTCCGCTGCACTGGCTCAACCCACAGACGGCGCATCCCACCTGGCCTCAAGTCCTACCCAACCCCTTGGCTTCCCCACGGCTACCTGGGGCTCTCACCGCAGCACTGCCCGAACCAGACTCAGACTCCAACAATGACTGGCTCTCTAAACCTCTACCTGTCAAGACCAGCCAGCTGTGAAGTGCGCTAAACTATTCTATTATATTCTAAGTCTAAATAATAACCATGTATGTAAGTAATTGTCATCTCAAAACCTTTGTGATGCGTTGGGAGCAATAGTTCTTAGCATGACTCAATACATGAATCGGCACATAATTAAAACATTTTTTTACATACTGTAGATCCCTTTTCTTTAGGGGCAGCACATTAACAAGTTATTATGAAAACCATAGGCCATTAAATGAAGCAGTTTTAAATCAGAGGTGGTGTTGTGGTAAGAGAACTTGTTATTCAGACCGACTGTCCTTTCCTGCTCCAGAGGGGTGTTAGACTGCAAGCCAAATAGYATCCTATTCCATATATAGTGCACTAGTTTTGACCAGAGCGCAATGGGCCCTGGTCGAAAGTAGTTCACTATATASCGAATAGGGTGCCATTTGGCGTGCAGATCAGCTGAATGGTCTCTCTGTAGAATGTCTGGAGAGGAAACGGAATTCCATCCTAATACTCGGAAACTTTGAAATAACGGCCATAATTCAAGCTTCGTCAAGCACCAGATATTACGCCACAAACAGGAACGCTGTGGAGGCACATGTGTGTGCACATATTCAAACCCACACACTCATATGCTCATGCTGAGGCTGAGTGGTTTACCTGCTTTTCTTGTCGTTTGCGTCAAGAATCTTCTGGAAACTTAATATGACACCGTTTCTCTTGGAACAATTTCTCTCTGGAAATCTAAAATTAATATTTTTGGGGAAGGGGGTCGGTTGGTATGTAGAGTATAGCAGGACAGGTTCAACACTGACCGTGAGCGCTAAGGGATTAAGGCTGTACATAAGGGTTTCGGTGTAGTAGATGGASAGAGGTGGGGTCATACGTTGGGTTATGGTGGCTTTTGCAGAGTCCCAGTTGTGATGCTGAAACCCCTGAAGAAGCGGTTCCACTACAAAACCYAAAGAGTGAGCCCTGACCCTCACCCAATTAGAGCACAACTCATCCTTCTCCCTCRCCCAATGAGGACACAGATCCAACAAGGTTCATAGAGCCAGGAACAGACAGGACTACGAGGACTCTGGGACCTGGTTTATGAGGTCCGGACCGCCAGAGTGGAGGCATATGAAAACCAACACCAGAACCTCCCAGCTCTGACCCACACACACACAGACAGAAACCAGAGCCATATTTGAATCCGTGCAGTAGACGTACACTAACTGTACAAAACAATAGGAACACCTTCCTAATATTGAGTTGCACACCCCTTTGCYCTCAGAACAGCCTCAATTCSTCAGGACATGGTGACAAGGTGTCGAACGCATTCCACAGGGACGCAGGCCCATGTTGACTCCAACGCTTCCCACAGACGTGTCATGTTTGCTGGATGTCCTTTGGGTGGTGGACCATTCTTGATACACACAGGGTACCTGTTGAGCATGAAAAACCCAGCAGCGTTGCAGTTCTCGACACACTCAAACCGGTGCGCCTGGCACCTACTACCGTACCTACAACCATCCCCCGTTAAAGACTCCAACCACCCAAGCCATAGACTATTCTCTCTGCTTCCGCACGGCAGGCGGTACCGGTGCATCAAGTCTGGCACCGACAGGCTCTTGAACAGCTTCAATCCCTAAGCAATAAGACTGATAAATAGCTAACAAAATAGCCACGAGGACTATGTGAGTTATCTTTATTGACCTTCTATTGTCTGTAGACCTTACGGTCTCTATGCACACTGACAGGGCACTTCACACTCACACAAATTCACTCCATCATCTGCTCAGTCGCGCATAATGCGAACATACATTGATACTGCCTCTACAAACACGCACATCCACCCAAATACAAGCTGCTGCTACTCTGTTTACCTTATATATGTTGCCTAGTCACCCCTATACATATCTACCTCCATCACTCCAGTATCCCTTCACATGTAACTACGRTATTGGAGCTGACCCTGTATATAGTATGCTTACTTACTYATTTACTTACTTATTGTGTTCTTCATATTTCTTCTTATCACTCACGTGCGTTTCTTTCTAGCATTACGTTGTTATTGATTATTGCATTGTTGGGTTTTAAGTTCGCAAGAAAGGCATTTCACTGCACTTGTGCATGTGACATTAAAACTTGACACTTCAAAGGCACTTACATATCTTGCCTTGCCCATTCGCCCTCTGAACGGCACACATACACAATCTCAATCGTCTCAWAGCTTAAAAATCCTTCTTTAACCTGTCTCCCCCCCTTCATCTACACGGATTGAAGTGGATTTAACAAGTGACATCAACAAGGGATCATAGCTTTCACCTGGTCTACGTCACGGAAAGAGCAGGTGTTCCTCATTTTTTTGCACACTCAATATTCTCAATATAAAGGCTCTGGCCAGAAAACGAGTTCTGTCTCTCTGGTAACATGGTGCGCTGGTCCAAGAGACCACATAATCCCCCCCAAAAACAATCATCATCCAACGATGGGTTGGCTCATCAGGGTTGAGTTGAACTAGCACAGATTAGTCCTTACATAGACCACCTAAATTATAGGGCCCAGAGTTTTCCCTGGTCACGCTCATTAAACCCTCCTTACCCAGGTGCTGTAAGGTATCTTCCTAGGCAGAGATCCAGCTGGTTGACTGAGCTACAGTATGTGATCTGTCTGATGTGTCTTCATCACTCTGTCATAGTAGATATGACCTACAGCCAGTCAGTCAGCATTACCACACGGGGCGGTTGGGGTTTCCCAGCCAGCCCTCAGAAAGGTTACCAAAACACCACTACTGTTTATTTGACTCCACTCACTACAACTATTGCGTTCGTGTCACTGTCCCTCTCTCTTCTAAATCAGGATGCTTTAATAAACGATGCAGTGACGTGTGTGTTTCTGATGAGCGTCTTACGCACGTCTCACCGTGCGGAATGACAGACATCCCGGAAGCAGGAAGACGTTAGCACTTGTAGATCCCCCCCCCCCCCCCTCCATGTCATATTCCTGACTCACACCACACACGCACACACTGCTCAGGCAGAAGTTTGTTGAGGGTGGCATGTTGATGGAATAATTTGTTAATGACGTGCATTAGTTAAAGGGGAGGATTCCAACTTAAGAATCTGTACTCTTTATCAACAGTCTGCATCCACAGGTGTGTTTTATTTAAAACTGTCTCACGGGTATGCTTTATTTAAAACTGTCTCACAGGTAGGCTTTATTTAAAACTGTCTCACAGGTAGGCTTTAATTTTAAAAACTGTCCACAGCAGTCTTGTCATAGCTCTACAGGGTTCTGCGCTTTATTTAAAACTGTCTCACATAGGTAGGTCTTTAATGTTAAAACTGTCTTCACAGGTAGCTTTCAATTTAAAACTGTCTCACAGGTAGGCTTTATTTAAAACTGTCTCACGGTAAGGCTTTATTTAAAACTGTCTCACGGGTATGCTTTATTTAAAACTGTCTCACGGTAGGCTTTATTTAAAACTGTCTGCCACAGGTAGGCTTTATTTAAAACTGTCTCACAGGTAGGCTTTATTTAAAACTGTCTCACGGGTATGCTTTATTTAAAACTGTCTCACGGGTAGGCTTTATTTAAAACTGTCTCACAGGTGTGTTTGTGAACCAAACTAATCCAGTTCCGCCACGGTCATGTTCTCACATCGTGCAAAACACATTTGTGTTTCTTTCTTTTTTTTTAGCTCTCTCTTTCTCTCCCTCCCTCTCTTTCTCTCTCTTTCTCTCCCTCCCTCTCTTTCTCTCTCTCTCTCTCTCTCTCTCTCTCTCTCTCTTTCTCCATATCTGTTTATCTGTGCGTAGTTTATCCTTCCTTGCAGTTTTATCTCTCTGTCCATGCAAAAGCGAGGAGAGACACAGATCTATTCTAAACCCTGCTCTCTTATCACTCCTGTCTCGTTGCGTTGTCATGCTGGCGTGTCTACAGTAGGTTCTACTGGGTCAGTGTGCAGTGTTTGTCTTCTGTTTTTTTCAGCAGTGGTGGCAGAGGTAGCAGGGCATGATGAACGACTGAGAAGGTCACCTTTTTTTTTTGTCTACTCCAAAATGCATGAAAAGTGAATTATGTTACCTTTCTTTGATATTTTGATCACAATGACATCACCAGCCAATTGTATATTAACCCCCAAAATGATTTAGCGTTACTGCTGTATTTTAGCTAACAATTATCGCATACATCTATTACCAAGGTTGGCTACACTTCCAGGATTACAAGCTATCTAGCTAGTTACCTTGGAGGTTTCTCGGTCGATCTGATGAGAATCTGGGGAAGATATGTAACTTGTTGTAACTTGTCACGCTGATCTGAAAAGTGCGTCMCGGGAGAATTTTTTGTTTAAAATAATAATAATAATTATAATTTTTTGAATATTTGGGGACTTGGTGGCAACCGTTTAGCAGTGTCAGTGCGCCACTGCTAAATTATTATAGGGGAAACGCTGGTGTTACTTATAATGTGTCAGTAGTGTGTTATAATTAAGCATTAAGGCCCGAGGGGGTGTGGTATATGGCCAACATACCACGGCTAAGGGCTGTTCTAAAGCACGACGCAACGCGGAGTGCCTGGATACGCCGTTGTATATTGGCCATATATCACAAACCCCCGAGATGATTTATTGCTATTATAAACTGGTTACCAACCTAATTAGAGCGGTAAACATACATGTTTTGTCATACCAGTGGTATACGGTCTAATATACCATGGCTGTCAGCCAATCAACATTCAGGGTTCGAACCACCCAGTTTATAATAAACTTTTGTGTTCCTAATTGGTCACTGCACTGTGGTGTGTTATTACATGACCTCTTTCAAATAGGTTGGGTCATTATTTCTGTAGAATGATTCTAACTATTCTAAGTCTTGCATAAAGTATACACATAGGGAGGTCAAAGCAGCTGTGGTTTTCAAGCTACCTTAGAAATGACCTGATATTCACCTAAGCCAAAGACTACCTAGTGAAGTGGCTGTGTGTCCTATGATGTGTGGGTGTGTTGTGTTGGAGGGAATGTGTGTGCGTGACTTGGATGAACTGTAACCTTCACTTCCATATTACTCATGGTGGGAAAACGTTAGTATCTGGCTCTGCTGTGGGCCCAATCCACAACTGTCAATCAAACGACAACAGAGAAGAATTAACCTCCTGTTTATACCTGTGTCAACCCTGAGGACGGCATCAGCTCAGTGACGTCACAAAACAGGTTTCAACCCCCAACAATCTGAGGAATACGCTTCTGGCTTCTTCCTAGAACTTGGAACTCTTCTTGCTATTTAATGTTGTTTAATATTATAATAATCCATTTGAATGTACGTGCTTTTCACAACACCCAAAGTCACTTTACATGCAGAAGAAAATCAGCGGGATAAAAAGCAATACGACCACACATTCAAATAAGTAACTACACAAAAGTCCACTAAACAGGCTAACCATGGACACCACTAAACATGATGACAGACTAGCCAAGGAAGTGAACTAGACAGAGGATAAGCTAAGACAACAGGTCATCTGGGTAAGCCTGCGTAAAGAGGTGTGTCTTTAGTGTGGACGTGAATATGTGTATGGATTGTGAGGTTCTAACATGGACAGACAGGGAGACCCAGGGTTGGGGAACTGCACTTTAATCATCTCACCAGTCACTGTGTCGTTGATCAAGTCCAGTGACACAAAGGGTGATGCAATTAGACACAGATATAGATAGATATGCTGTTTATCACTTTAGCTTTTGTGGCCGCCGTCAAACCCCTCCTTTTAAAAGGTCATGAGAAATAGAGACTAATTATGTTTCCATGAAAGAATGTCATCCACAATTAAACACTAATATACGTATTTACTGTGTTTTTCTCCTTTTTTTCTCTGTCTCTCTTCTCTTTCACTCTCTGTGCCTTGCTCTCTCTCTCTCTCTCTCCCTCTCTCTCTCTCTCTCTCTCTCTCTCTCTCCTCTCTCTCTCTCTCTCTCTCTCTCTCTCTCTCTCCTCTCTCTCTCTCTCTCTCTCTCTCTCTCTCTCTCTCTCCTCTCTCCGCACGCACGCACGCACGCACGCACGCACCGCGACGCACGCACGCAAACCACAGAAATATAACATGCTGATGACCTCACATGCCTTATAAAGAGGGTGATCCAGAGGCTGAATAGAAGGTATAAGGGCTCACCTGTTTTACCTCACATGTTTACTACCACCTCACCTTCACCTGTTTACCTCACATGTTTACTACCAACCTCACCCTTCTACCTTTTTTGACCATCACATGTTTACTACCAACCTCACCTCACCAGTTTTACCTCACATGTTTACTACCAACTCACCTTCACCTGTTTTACCTCACATGTTACTACCAACCTCACTTCACCTGTGTTACCTCACATGTTTACTACCAACCTCACCTTCACCTGTTTTACCTCACATGTTTACTACCAACCTCACCTTCACCTGTTTTACCTCACATGTTTACTACCAACCTCACCTTCACCTGTTTTACCTCACATGTTTACTACCAACCTCACCTTCACCAGTTTTACCTCACATGTTTACTACCAACCTCACCTTCACCTGTTTTACCTCACATGTTTACTACCAACCTCACCTTCACCAGTTGGTGGGTGTGTAGGGAGGTTGAGGAGGATTGCTTCTATGCAACTCAACCACAAATATAATCCAGCCTGGAAGGGAATTCCTCCATGCTCAACTAGCCACAGTCTCCCTGTCTACCTGACTGTTGCATCATATCACTCCGACAGACATAGAGACACCAGCAGAGCGGGGCGAGCAGGACAGGCAGAAGTGCAGGTTAAAAAAAATGAGACAGAGACAAAAAGATACGGAAAGGAGGAGAAGTGAGAAATAATCAGATAGCGATAAAAATAGCTACAAGAAAGAGGAGGAGAAATAAAGACACACCGAGAGAAAGACCTACAGGTATAGAAGACAAATTAGATAAAGAAAAATAAACAAACAGAGAGGGAAGGGACGAATTTCAATGTAACACTGAGCCCACCCCTCCTCCTCATCTCTCTGCCCGAGGGCATTGAGACAAACCGCAGAGAGGAGCTGTCAATCACAACACCATTTTTGCCCCACAGTGACACATGACCTTGGAAATATGTCAGCCGTACTGTGACGCATCAACAACTGGCGCTGTCAGACTCACACCTCTCTCTCTGTATTGTGCACGTAAGGTTACCCACACTGTAACGAGTGCGCTGAGAGTCGGGAAGCAAGTTCCGGGAGTGAGTGTTTTAATGAAATAAAACGGAACATAATACAAAGCAGAAACACTAACAGCACCCAGACGAGAAAGAGAAACAATGACACCTGGGGAAGGAACCAAAGGCAGTGACATATATAGGGCAGGTAATCAGGGAAGTGATGGAGTCCAGGTGATTCTGACGACGCGCAGGTGACAAGTGTGCGCCATAACGAGCAGCCTGGTGACCWAGAGGCCGGAGAGGGAGCACACACACGACACACACACACTCTTGGGTTGCTGACAAAGCTCTGGGCAGACGAACACTATCACAAGCAAACTGAAGAGTGAAAAGATACAGACAAATACCTGAGAATCTCATCACCTGAGAAACTGTGTCTTTTTCTTTCCACTTATCAGAGATTAGGCTAATCAGATTCATCATGAACAATAACATCCAACATAAATAAAGAATGTGAATATGTATGTGTGTGTGCGTGTATGTGTTTTGATGTTGGGGAAGCGTGAAATGCTGATGACCTAACCTGGCCTGTCTCACTTTAGGATTGTGCTTAAGAGGAGGCAAATGGCTAAGGCACCTCAGTTTACAACGAACAGCACGGCTGTGCTGTCAGCTGCCTGGAGGGGTGTGTGAGTTTGTTTCAGTCCATTTGGGGGTCTTTTGTGATTCAAAATGATCCCCCAACTGGTTGATCACCATGTTCTTCAACTTGAAGACAAATTGGGGAGACACAAATTGTCCGCCAATTTGGCTCAGGGGCTCATTCATTCGGAAACTACTGGGACTTTTCGTGCAGGGAGAGAGAACAGTATGGGTTGTTGTTTATCGTGCTCATAGTCTGATTCCCTTTAATACATTACTTTGTCAACTTAGGTTGCCATTCTTTCAACACCTATTACCTGATGTTAAAAGTACTCTGATTTACATGTAATATCAGTGTTTTCTCTCTATCTATCTGATTACCGCCGATTGTGTGTGAGACCATACAGTTATCAGTCATAACACAGCCAGTAGACATCTGTAGGTCCAGCTCTCCCTCTCTGTCGTTGTGTTGCTTTTCAATGTATATCCCATCAATAGGTGCTGAAAGAGAACTCAAATTTAGGCTTGCAACACCGTATGGTTTGGGTGTATGAGCGTATACTGTGAGTTAGATTGGCTCTCACTTTTATTGGTCAGTTTGCTGCAAGTCTTTCTGTGTTGAGTGAMGAGCCGTCTCAGAGTCTGTCACATTAACTGTGTTGAGGGAGGGAGGCAGGCAGAGACAGAAAGAGACAGAGTAACAYACAGTCCGCATGTAAATCAAATCAAATTTTATTTGTCACATGCACATGGTCAGCAGATGTTAATGCGAGTGTAGCGAAATGCTTGTGCTTCTAGTTCCGACAATGCAGTAATAACCAACGAGTAATCTAACCTAACAATTTCACAACAGCTACCTTATACACACAAGTGTAAAGGGATGAAGAATATGTACGTAAAGATATATGAATGAGTGATGGTACCGAACGGCATAGGCAAGATGCAGTAGATGGTATMGAGTACAGTATATACATATGAGATGAGTAATGTAGGRTATGTAAACATATAAAAGTGGCATTGTTTAAAGTGGCTMRTGATACATGTATTACATMAAGATGGCAAGATGTATCAAAGTAGTGAATAATCTCTTTTTCCAGGTGTGAGGTGTATTGTTTAAGAACAGAGTAAGGTTTGGGGGGGGTCCCTCTGTCAGGGCTTCCCCTGGCTTCCCCTGATGGGGTGTAGGGTTACCCAAGGGTGTTTGGGACAGGATTAGGGTAGTGTTTTAACTCCAGGACCCTCTGATCTGTGAGATGGCCCTAGAGGATTAGGACTAAGACCCAGCTGAGTGATGCTGCAGGATTATAGAGGATTCTCTGCAGACTGATGGATGGGATGGACCTCAACACACACCTGAGGATGGGGCAATCTGTTTTATAGGCTGGGAAGAGAAAGTAGAGAGAACCACTGTCCTCCCTCTTATAGACTTGAGATATAAATAGGAGCAGGATGTTTTGTCAGAAATACATGTAGTAACAGTGGGGGAACAAGTATTTGATACACTGCCGATTTTGCAGTTTTCCTACTTACAAAGCATGTAGAGGTCTGTAATTTTTATCTAGGTACACTTCAACTATGAGAGACGGAATCTAAAACAAAAATCCAGAAAATCACATTGTATGATTTTTAGTAAAATTAATTTGCATTTTATTGCATGACATAAGTATTTGATACATAGAAAAGCAGAACTTAATATTTGTCAGAAACCTTTGTTTGCAATTACAGAGATCATACGTTCCTGTAGTTCTTGACTAGGTTTCGCAACACACTGCAGCAGGGATTTTGGCCCACTCCTCCTACAGATCTTCTCCAGATCCTTCAGGTTTCGGGCTGTCGCTGGGCAATACGGACGTTCAGCTCCCTCCAAAGATTTTCTATTGGGTTCAGGTCTGGGACTGGCTTAGGCACTCCAGGACCTTGAGATGCTTCTTACGGAGCCACTCCTTAGTTGCCATGGCTGTGTGCTTCGTGTCGTTGTCATGCTGGAGACCCAGCCACGACCATCTTCAATGCTCTACTACGAGGGAAGGAGGTTGTTGGCCAAGCTCTGCGATACATGGCCCCAGCCATCCTCCCTCAATACGGTGCAGTCGTCCTGTCCCCTTTGCAGAAAAGCATCCCCAAAGAATGTGTTCCACCTCCATGCTTTCACGGTTGGGATGGTGTTCTTGGGGTTGTACTCATACTTCTTCTTCTCCAAACACGGCGAGTGGAGTTAGACCAAAAAGCTCTATTTTTGTCTCACCAGACCACATGACCTTCTCCCATTCCTCCTCTGGATCATCCAGATGGTCATTGGCAA